>NW_024104742.1:4695024-5111434 GCF_003945595.2 Pipra filicauda
ATGAAAGAGTAAAGGTGAAAAAGGAAGCTTGTGCCTGGACTTGCTCTTCAGCCTTTCTTCTCATTGCAGTTTTAGCAGATATTCCTTAAAATTATTGGAGGAATGGGCACATTCACAATCAGATCTTACATTTTTCTTTTGGTCTAATTCAGATCTTAGAATACTTGGGAAAAAGAATAGTAGATGGTGTCCTCCCTGCAAGTCTTCACTAGCAAAGATGGCAGACTTACTGTTTTGTCACCAGGGGCAACCTTTTGGGACATCTGAGTTCCAGGATCTCCACGGCTGTTCCATGTCTACACTGCCTTCAAAGGAAGCACAGAGAGGGGGTTGCCTTCACAGCACCCTCAAAACAATTGAGAATCAGCTCATTTTGTACAGCTCTTCCTTCCCTGACAGCCCTTCCTGTTAAAAGGTTTGTGAATGAGAAACTTTTCTTACTGTAGGTACAAAATCACACACACTCTGATGCTAAAAATTTATCATCTGGGTTCTGAGATGGGTCTCCTCTTGTTTTCATCTCATATGTATGTACAAGGTTAGAAGGAATAGGGGGATAAAAATGGCTCATGAAAAACAAACAGAAAAACTCCAAATATTGAGGTCTATTCCAACGGCTGTCTCAGAGGAAATCTAATGCACAGTTCCAGCTGATGAAGGACCAACAGGGAAACTCACATCTCTTTTGCGAGTTCTCCCAAAATTACAGTAATTATTTTTATTTTTATTTAAGGAAAATAATTCAATAAAAGCAATGACATGTTGAAATTGTAACAGCAGGAATACCCTGCCTAAAATAATAGAGCTGTTTTGAGTTGCAATGCATTGGATACCTAAACTGCTTGAAATTTTAACTTTGTCTATATTTGTTTATAATTTGAAATTGTTCTGATACCTATTGATTAGTTTCCTCTGAAACACATGCCTCTGTTACAAAATATTGATTTTTGCATCACCTTTTAGCCAAGTAGGTTAATTGAATGGTGTTTGTGGAAATTATTTCAGATGCAGTCTCTGTCTAATATTTGCCTTCAAAGAGCTGATGGAATTGTTTGACATTTAGCCAAGATATTTGCTATAACTGGAGCTTGAACACTGGGACTTTGGAACTGAGGTACTGGTTAAAGGTACATTTTGAAGAAGCTTTGTTTATTCCCTATTCAGACTCAACAAACAAAGCAAAGGCCAGATCTTGTTTCCATTAAAGTTAGTGGGAGTTTTGCCATTTTTAAAGAGTTGACTACTGGATTACTGATATTTTAGGGAATATTTGGTACCTTTGTAATAATTCAGAGAGCAGGGAAAGTCAAAAAGAGAGGTACAATACACTGCTGTCCCTGCTGCAGAGCTGCTGTGCCAGATCAGCTGAGTACAGAACCACAGGTCAGATGATCAGACAGTGCTCAATATTTTGCAGTATTCAGAAATAAAACATCTGAAAGCATGTACTCAATAATCGTACAGGATTTTCCTAATTCTTCCATTTATAAAGAAAAACAAGTGACAAAACTCTTTATTTCCAGCTGGAAGTAAATGGTTCTTTACTGGAAAATGATTTCTTAAATGGTCACAGGTACGTTTGGCCCGGAGAAATATTACTTAGCATTTGATTGTTGTTAAGTCATCCCACTAACCAGTTAATTGTTGTGGGCAACCTACCAGTGCCCAGCACTGAGGTCTAAGCCAAGTGTAAACTGAGCTCAGAATATGCTACAAGCTGACCTGAGCTAACAATTTCAGAGAGCACAGAAACCATAATTCCAGCCCTTCAGGCCTTCTCACGAGTGAACTCTGCACAGTGGTTCTATTAAATCTATAATGTGCAGTGGTTAGTGCTCCATCTATAGCTGATCCAAAAATATTCATTAAATTGACTTCTAACTAAATTTTACTATTCTCAAAAGTGTCTCTTTTTTGAAGGGGAAAAGATATTGGAGGAAAAACCCCACAAATATGTTTATCTGGCCATATGTTTAGCTTGTGTATGGCTAGATTTTCACAAATCTGAGCTGAATTACTGCTTCATTACCTAATGCAATGAAGAGGATTTTAAAATTTCTTTAACTAGCAACTTTGGTGACACTTTGAACTGACCTGTTCTGAAAACTTATCCCCACTTGGGACTGCTTTGACATGGAGTAAAATGGAACAGTTATTTGTACTTGATCTCATCGTATCCCAGTGGATACAGTTACCACTTCAATATATAGCAAGTCCTGTTTTTCTTTAAAAAACAATAGAGGTATTTATCAGGATAAGAGTCATTACATTCCTGCAGTTCTGGTATGATAGAAATTTGAGGTGGAGTGGTGCATAGTCCAGAGTCCCCATGGGACTGTAACAAGCACAGGTTCTGCCTGGGTCTACCCAGAGAAATATGCCTTTTGTGTTGGGAACTGTCCAAACAAGGCTTTCTTAAGCCCAGTGTAGTTTAGTAAATCCCAATTCCAGCTTTAGCATTATTTTTGTACCCAGCCTATAGGTCAAAGTGCCAATGTGCTGAGCACCTGAGACTTAACTCCCAGTTCCCACTGAAATCATCAGATCAAATCTTCAAGTTCCCACTCAGCCCTTGCTCAGGCAAAACCTTCGAACACTGAGTCATGATCCAGTTTCATAGGCATCTCATTAATCAGAGTCTGTCTGGATTTGGCCAGTGCCAGTTACTTCCCTCATTTTAGGAGACAGTTCCTTAAACTTCTCTCCATCTGGGCAGCATCACTGCACTCTTTGGTAACAGCAGTTGAGAATATTGTCTTTCACAAGAACCATTCACGATTCATAAAGGTTTGTGGTCACAGAGGACGGTCCACATGACCCATATGACTGCATGAGAGCCTTCACAGATGCTGCTTTAGCAGCTTGAGAGCTGAAGGGTCGTGTGAATCGCTTCCTTGAGGGAATTCTTCTGGCAAATGTCACCATATCTGCTAAATCTCTGAGCTCTCAGTGGGACATTGGGAACAGTGATGCTGTTGGCACCATGTGATCCATGAAGGCTGATAAGCCTCATAATGAGAGAGTGAACCTACCAGTTTGACTTTATTCACTGATATAGCCCATGGATCATTTCTTTGGTCTCTATTCAGTAGAATGGCTATGGAAATTTGGAATATTTGCCCTCTGCTGCCTCCTGGACTTGCCCTTCAGTGTTGTGTACAGCACTGCAGTGAGATTTTGGAGCTGCAGAGTTCAAGTGTGTTATGGTTCCAGTAATGTTACTTACATTCTTAATCAATAAATTAAAAAGCATTGTAGTTTGTTGGGTTCTTTTAATAGAGGATGTTCAACTGGAAATCTGTCAGTGTTGATTATGTAACCTTAGAGGGGAATAAATTATAAACCTCTGAAAATTACAAACTCATTAATCCAAGTCCAGCAAGACTGTATTTGCAAAACTAAGGGCTATTCATTTTATCAAGGGAGATCAGGACCCATAGATCTTATTTTAGTCTGTAACTGAAGTCACTACAGAAATATCAGAGTTTTCTGTGACACAGAAGAAGGTTCATTGGAAAGGCAGCCTGGCAATGTGCAGTCTGTCTTCATTTTTGCATAGGTACTAATGTAAGCGTGCATAATTGTCATGTGAGGGTTCTGTGGGAAAATGTGAACTCTTTCCATCCTGTTGGAGATTGAATTCCATTTTCATTCCGTGGTTTGCCCAGTATCAAATAATTCACAATAAAAATCCGTAATTTTGTCAGCGATTCTGAAATCATCCAGCACTTTGTTATCCATTTTAATTGATTTTAATCAATCAACTGACGAAAACAACATCTGTCCTAACCCAGATGGCTGAATGCATTTCTGAAATCCTGGTACATCGTTACTTATCATTAGTTATAATATTGCGAGTGCATTTAACTGAAGTTCTAAATCAGTCACTTCTAAGAATTACTTCCTATCTCCATGCAAATGGAGAAATACATCATCCTGTTTAATTGTGATTACAACTTTAATTTTTTTTTTTTTTTTTTTTTTTTTTTTTTTTTTTTAGTATCATCTGTCTGGGGGGATTTCCAGCAACTAATGATTTTGAAGGTTGGCTTTACTGATCATGGAATGGAATCCCCGCTGGCGGCCGGAGCGGGTTTGCGGGCGGAACGCTCGCGGGGGCACCGCGGCGCGGCGGAACCGTCCCGTGTGCACTTCCGGCGCCCTCCCGCCTCGCCGCTCCATGGCCGCGTCCGTGGTGAGTCCGGGCCGGGCCGGGCCCGCCGGGAACGGCCGGGAACCGCCGGGATCCGCCGCGCGGGGTGGGGGGAGCGCCGCCTTCCGCCCCGGGAGGGGGCTGCGGCTCGGAGGGCGGGCGTGGGAGCTCGGGGAGGCCGCGGGACGTGTCCCGGCCCCGTGCGGGGCGGCGGCGCCTCAGCGCGGGGGGCGGGCAGGGGCCACCCCGCCCTGCCCAGGGTCCCCAGAGCAGCGTGGGGTCCTCCACAGCGGCCTGAGGGCAGGGAGGGGCTCGGGGAGACGTCGGCGGGGCCCGGCTAGGTTGGGAAACTGCTTGGAGTTGTCGCCAGAGTCTTCGAGAGGGTTGTTTTGGGTTGGTTGTTTTTCTTCCAGTTATGGCTTTCCTCTTAACTGCTGGGAAGGAAGGTTGCTGAGTGAGGTGGTTGGGCATTGGAACAGGAGCCCGAGGAAACAGTGACATCGCCACCCTCGGAGGTGTCCGAAGGCGGCACGGGACAGTCAGACACTGGGCAGTCAGATACAGCCTGGGAAGGGGATCAACCCTTGGAGTCAGCTCTGCTTTGGGAAGGGTTTAGGACCAGATGGACTCCAGAATTTTATTCCAGCCTAAACTATTCTCAGAATTTAAAAATGAGTGCTGGGCTACGGCTGTAAAAACTTGTCTGGGGCATCAAAGCCATCAGAGCTCATTTCCTATTTGACTCCTGTTCCAGGTACCCCAAAGCTCGTTGCAGTCTCCTGGTGTTTCTACAGTGCCCTCCCTCACGCCCATTCCATCTATTTGGAGCTAAATGGGAATGGTTAGTGCCGACTGGGGAGGGTCAGTGCAGTGTCATCCTGGCTGAGGGGACACAGCACCTGCTCTGACACCACAGGCAGAGCTGCAGTCCCTGTTCTCAGGGCCAGCTCTGACACTCCTTGTCTCCAGTGCCAGGGAGTTTCTCTGGGCATTTTCTGGGATACAGCATCTCTGATACTACTTTGTCACATGTGTTTGGAATTAGCCTGTGGGTTGGGGAATTGCTGAGGAAGGTGAAGAGCAGGCTCATGTCCCTAAAGAGGGAGAGAAAAAATAGAGCATAGTAACATGAGAGTGTTTGACTTTGCTGACTAAACAGGGATTATTTGCTAGCCTGGTGGTTATTTTGCAGTGTAGAGCTTTCTCTGAATAGAGAAGTGTTTGCCGTGGTGATACTGGAGGAATTCAGTAGTTCTGGTGTCTATTCAGTAAAGACTTCCAGGAAAATGTAAGTAGTTCAGTTGTGCAGCACTGATTGAGTTGCAGGTAGTGAGAGCACAGTGCTGAAGTAGAATAATGATAAATAATAGCATCTAAACCAAGTTATCATAACAGAACCAAGTGCAGTTATCATAACAGAACCTGTCCAGTATGGACAGGAAATTCAGAATCTGTTTTCCAGAGTGTCTCAGTTCAGGGTCTGTAAGAGATCAAGGGCCAAGCAGCTGAAAAACTGAGCAGAAAACCCAGTGAGATCACAGTGCAGGGATGGGACAGCACAGGCTGTGGCCTGGGGATGAATAAAAGTAGAGAAATGTAAGGGAAGTGATGAGGTGTGAGAAATGTTTGGTTTTGACCTGTGATACAGCACTGAGTGGTACTGGAACAGATACATCCAGCATGTTGGTGTTCTCTCTCATTATATTTTGTATTTGTATATAAAGGTGTTTTAAAAAATGAGACTAGGCTGGCAGTGTGATGGGGTTCATGCTAATTCTCAGAAATATATTGAATAAATCTTGTTCCTTAACTTTATTCCAGAACAGCCATCACAGCAACAACTATTTCCCTGAATACTTTTGTGTCCATAGCACCTGTAGCCAGCTGTAGCCCGTTTTCCAATGTAAATATTTGTAATTTAAATACAAGAAATATATCAGCATTCAAAATTAATTCTAAAACTGTCACCTGGCTAAAAGCTGGCACTTGCTGCAAGTAGAAAAGGAGTTTAGAATAAATTTCAACATTATTTGATACCATCTTCGGTGAGGATGGAAAAGACCAATCAAAGCAACTTGCAGTAGAAATTGCATACGTGATTGGGTTGTGTAACTTTAATAATTTGATCTGATTTCTTCCCTGCAGGATTTCAAAACCTATGTGGATCAAGCTTGTAGAGCTGCAGATGAGTTTGTCAATATTTATTATGAGACAATGGATAAGAGGAGAAGGGTATGTAGATTTTTGACAATAGTTTAAATTGTCTTGTGCACTTTTTATTACTTTTCTAACTGGCATTACACAGGAAGCACCTGCACGTGGGTTACCATGTGTTGTGTTGGCCAGGCTGAGTCCTCTGTGCCTCAGGCTGCCCTGCAGAGGGTTTTATGTTCCTGTGCAGCCCTGCTGTAAAAAGGGAAGTGCCTTACACTTCTTCATGGCCCGAGTTCAGTTTGTGTGCACCTGTGTCTTACAGGAGCAGGGTTTGATCAGTACAGG
Source organism: Pipra filicauda (assembly GCF_003945595.2). NCBI lineage: Eukaryota > Metazoa > Chordata > Aves > Passeriformes > Pipridae > Pipra > Pipra filicauda. Next base: position 4,701,677 of record NW_024104742.1, read on the forward strand.
GGGGCAGGTTTTGTATGTTGTCCACTGTATGTTTACGTATTTTTCCTAAATGTCTATTTTCATAATCATTCAGGCTTTAACCAGACTATATTTGGACAAAGCCACGTTAGTTTGGAATGGGAATGCAGTGTCTGGGCAAGAAGAACTAAATAAATTTTTTGAAATGTTGCCATCAAGTGAGTTCCAGGTTAATGTGTTGGACTGCCAGCCTGTTCACGGTAAGGTTGTGTTATAATTTATCTATTTTTCAGGGCTTTTTAACTATTAAAAGTGAAATGAAATTATAATAGGGCTTAATATTTCCTTTGGAATAAGCTTAGAGAAAATACCAAGGGTTGAAATGTCAAGTTGTGCATAAATAAAGCACAAATCAAAAGATGCAGCAACTCTACACTTTTTCTCATGTCTGGGAAAATATTTTAAGGACTTTTTTGTTAAGATCATATTCAGAAATGATGTGTTTTCATGTATGGAAAAAGTCTTGACTTATCAGGTTATGTTGTCCTTGAGAGACCTCTATGGTGGCCTCTGGTCCTGATCTGCAGTATAACGTGGAACAAATCTTTATTAACCTATGTGTACTTTGATTTCTTTACATCTAGAATAGATGTTAAGTTCTTTAGATTTCTGATTAACAACTGCTAAAGAAAGGCTTACATAACTGAGAAGTTAATAAATTGCTTCTAATGGACATTTTGGGAATATAAGTAAGGAAAAAGCCTGTGGTCAAGCACACTTGCTTTGCTCTGCTGTGGAAAAGATATAATGTCTAATAACGGGGGGGAAAAGTCTATGCAACTTGCTAAATACCTATATGTGTGTATATCTCAAGTAATGAGAGGTTATTCTGAGCAAAAATGGAGGTGTTTGTCATAGTGCTCTAAGTGAACAGCAGGAGGTGAAAATGGCAAAGCCATTGCAGAGCCGTGTTGAGCGAACCCACCGTTGTCTGTGTAGAAACGCGGCACCAAAGCTGTTCTGCCCCGCTGTGGAACCAGCTGGTGTTACCCTGGCGCTGGTACAGCCACATTGAACGAAGCCTCTCTGTGCATTTCCTGCTCCTTTACCTGCTAGTCTTTGTTTGAGTTGTTTTCTTCATCATTTTATACCTCCTTGTGAAGAACAAGCTACTCAAGGCCAGACAACAGTGCTCGTGGTGACAAGTGGGACTGTCAAATTTGATGGCGATAAGCAGCGCTACTTCAATCAGAACTTCTTGCTGACAGCACAGGCCACCCCGACCAACACCGTGTGGAAGATCGCCGGGGATTGCTTCCGCTTCCAGGACTGGGCCAGTTAGCAGGGACTGCCAGGGAAGTGACCTCTCTCATTTGGCACGAAGGAGTCCACTGTGCAGGCAGCTGTTCTCCCCAGGGAACACACGCGCTCTTTGTGTTGCATCTGTTGTTATGGAAGGTCCGCAGATCCTTCGGGGTTGGTTCCAGTGACCACGGCTTTAGTAATAATCTTAAAATGTGAGAGGTTGCTCGTGTTAGTTGAATTTAGTGAAGTGCTGAAGGCAGTGAGCTGTACTCGAATCATTCCTCAAATGCCTTACATGCAGCTGTGCTGCCGCTGCTGAATGCTCAAACTCTGCTATTTAAGTACAAAATCCTATTCATATACAATTCTGACCAAATGTAGTTTTTTTTCAACTTGAAAAGACCTGTTTTTACAGTAGCATCTTCTCTTTTTTGAAGAAGATGCTTGTGGCATGTGGATGGAATTCCGAAAGCTACCTACTCCTGGTTGTAAGAGGCTGGGAAGGATTGCAGTGGTTTCTACTGTTTGTGAAAGGAGCAAATCTCTCAATCCATTGGAAAGGTAATGTTACCTTCTCTGATGTGATAGAACTAAATAATCTCATCAGGTTTCCTTCTGGTCTGAGCTTCCCAGACTTTGGTCATGGTTAATTTACATGGATTCACATGTAGGGCATGCTGAATGATTCGGAGCTCCTGTGCCAACAACTTGCCACATGCATGTAAAGGACTTCAAACTGAATATTTTTCTTTTGAAGTCTTACAGTGACCTAGAAATAGGTTGGTAACATGATTTCTGTTTGCTTTAACTGTTCATTCTGTTGTTATGAGGTTTGGACTATTTTTCCTATGTTAAGTCTGCAACTTTTGAATCCTTTTTGTCTTTTCAAGAACCATTGTAGTTACAAAGTGGCACTGAAAGTGTGTATTACTGTGAAGCCTTCAATTTTTCTCTTCAGTACTGTTATTCAGAACAGGTGCTTGAATTATTTTCAAGAACAGCAGCTCTGCACCACAAACACTATCTTCCTCTCATGCAGGTTTTTACTGTATTTTTCATGTTCTTTGTAAACATGGCCTTTAATTATTGATTCTGGGGCGTTTTGTGTGTCTTGCTTTGAATTTGCAGTTTAAAGCTTTCAGCTGCTTTAAAATAGTTTTCAAGACTGCAGGTTAAGAGTGTCTGTCTTAACTTGGGAACTTAAGAGTAAATCTGGATATCAGCAGATTTGTTTCAAATTGGTCTGTTTCTGTTTTAAGCTGAGTAAAAAACAAACAAACAAACCCCAAAATGTAGCTGTATCTGTGAGCACTTGCTTGTAACTAAAAATACAGGAGGGGAGCCTGTAACTCCCATCATAACCCGTGTGACAATGACAACAGCAGTCTGAAAGCAGTTACAGCTGCAGCTCACTGGTTCTATGGCTTAAATGGAGAAAACTGTGAAAATGAGCAATATCTGACATGTGTAAAACATCCTAAAGCATCTGTAGTTTGCAATATAATCCCACAAATAACGGAGTGTTTAGGTGAAATGGGCGGCTGTATTTCCTTTTCAGGCCCTCTAGTCTTTACAGCAGTAAGTTAGAATTAGTAATTTGTGTCTATTCAGAGGCTGTTTATGGTCAGAAGTATTGTGTACCTATTTTTCAGGCTGAAGAATTTGAATTCCTGCAGACCAGTGCAGGAACAGAATTTTTGAAAACTGTAAATATTGTAAATACGTTGTTATTTCTGTATGTAGTGAAGAAAGGATCACTCTATTTAATTACTGTTTGTTCTTAAGAGAATACGCAATGTTCATATATTTGTATTTCCTATACAAAAGTTTGAAAAGACAACATAACCCTAAACATGCCTGTAACTGGTACAGCATTGTTGAACTGTGACACTGGTGTGGTGTACTCTACTGGCTGTTTAATTTGCTCTTGATTGTGTAAGTGGTGTTACAGATCTGCTTTGCAAACACAAAACAGGTTTTGCCTTTTAAAATGTAGTAATGGGTGCAACTGTAGCATTGGCTTGTTGGACTTTGAAGGCGGTCACCAGAACACACACTTATATCAGTACCTGATAAGATTGTCATGTGAATAAATACTTTTTGGATATTTTTATCCAAGTTTGAATTTGTATAGTAATTTTTAAGCTTTTTCTAGGCAGACTGGGAGATTTAGAATATATGAGGCAGTGTTTCAACCAGATGTTATTCTCAGTTATTATTTTCATGCTATCCAAATGCAAGCTGCTTTTAAATCTGACTCCTGCAGTTAATATTAAAAAAACTGACCAAATAAAAAAACCTACCACTACTTGGAACGTGACTTAGGAAGGTAACTAACTGGCCTAGCTGGACAAATCCAGCTTAAACTCTTACTTAGTAAGATCTATGGCTGGAATGAGACTTGGTATGCATACCCAGGGGTTTTGTAGAGAAATTTTTTGGAACACAATTGCTTCGGGCTGGGGAGAAGTGCCAGTTACTCCTGCCTATTTCCATCATCTTCAGTGAGGATCACTTGGGGTGATTCAGTACTACCAGAGTTAGCTCTTGCTCTTTATAACTGAAAATGCTGGTTTGCAAAATATTTTTATCTATTACACTAAGTGATAATGAAGCTATTACAGTCAACCAGTGGCTTTACAACTGAGTAACTAATGGCACAAACAAAAAATCGCTTTCATACTAGTTCTGTGCTGCTTGCTAAAACTTCTGTGCTTAAATTAGCAGAAGAGAACACAAAAATTCTTTTATCTCATTCAGTACAAAACCATCCAGCTGATTTAGCGTCCCCTGTTGCTGACTCTGCTGCAATACCCAAAATTTACAATGGGCATCTATAAAATGAGTGTGTTTATGCTCCAAACTCTAAACTGGAGTTCATGCTTCCATTTTTTTTGTTTGATACCAAGTTACTCTTGTACAACCAGAAACAAAGCCAGCTGAAGAGCCAAGCACTTCCATATACGAAACTGCAGCAACTGAAGACTTGATAGATTTTTTGTATATGTTCCCTGTATTGTCTTTATCAGTCACTGGTTTTATGTTGCTTTGTTCTTTTAGAATACCACAGTTAAATTGATTTAAAATACTTGTGCTGTTCCTTGGAATGGAGAAAAGGGATTTGTTCTGATGGTCTGAATAGTTTGGTCTGATGGTTCTGATATGCCTACACTTCCTTACTCTAACTGGAGAAAAGCACATTATAAAGAAATGCTGTTTTACCAGTAAAATAACTTTCCACACTTGAATATATTTTGTAAGTTTTTCAAATTGTTTAAGACCTCTTGTAAGATTAATTTTAAAAAAACTAAAAAAAAAAGAAAACCAACCAAAAACCACCTACCTGATATTCTATCTTTTTTTATTATTATTAGAAGTTTTCATAGCTTGTTCTTGTGATATTAAAAGTGCAAGAAATAAGTTGTGGCTTCCTTATCTTGACTGCTTGTGTTGTAGGTTCTAATTGTTGCCATGTGGTGCTGGGGCACTGCAGAACAGGCTGGCTGTGAGCTCTGTCAGGGCAAAAATCTGTCTGGAATAATAACCCTGTTGCAAATGCCTCACCAGAGCACTCTCAGGCAGCAAATGGTGTTGAGCTGTAACTATCTCAAGTTGACATTTCCCTCTAAAATTTACTGAAGGTTAGGCTGCTGTCCAGCACATACCTGGATGAAGTCAAACAAAATTTGAGCCAGATCCTTGGGTTGTAAGTATTTTCACTGAGAACGTGGTGTTGTGCCTCTGCTGTTTGTCTGCTAAGAAGAAATGAAACACTCAAATAAGGAAAGCTTCACAAGGTAACTGGAGATTTAGCATCAAATTACTGATGAACACTTGCTCAGTGCAGACAGCAACTTTTAAGCTGACAACTGAAAAGATGAAAATCCCAATGCAAGGTCAGTGGTTTTGTGGAAACAGATTGTTCTAGAAACGTACTGTGGAAACAGTGCCAAATATATTGGAAAGTTCTTGCTGTGTGTGAAGGTGGAGATTTCAGTGAGGCTTTGCAAGCAGTCGCTCCTGGTAGTGATCCTGAGCAAGGCACTGACAGCTGATGCAGTGTAAAGGTTTGTGAGTGCTGGGAATAATAAATCAGGTAGTGCCAAGCCAGATGTTTTTGCAGGTATGTTGAAAGTGAGTTCAGAAATTGCTCTTTCAAAATTCCCCCTGGCCTGAAGAAAAGAATGGGTAGGTCTTTCTAGAAAAGCAAGCTTTTCTTTTTTCTTCCTAACTGAGAAGAGGTACGATATTGATAGCTGGGCTTTCTCCTTCAGAAGGTTGGATTTAACAATATAAATAGATCTGTCTTGTTATCCTTTGTGTCCAGTGATTGAACAAGCTACTAAGATTGAACAAGAGACTAAGTGGCCACTTTGCCCTGCATCAGTAATACAGGTGCCTTAGAATATACTATTGCTGAAAAAAATGTGCTGAGTTTCAGTGGCTAATTTTTGTCTCCTTGCAGCCTATTTCACTTCAGTCCTGCTGAGTTTGCAGCTTCAAGGATTTTCAAGATTTCCTACCAGTACATGATGTACTGGACTTACTAAAACAAACAAAAGAAATGAATGTTACTGCTAGGCTTAATACTAACTTATCAAGGTCTCTGTATGCCACAGTATGAATTCTTGGGTGTTTCAAGTACCTGGGTGTGTGTTAATGCACGATGGTGTTACCTTCTTTAATCTGGTTGAACTGTAACTACAAGAACAGATGGACTGATGTAAATCACAGATTACTACAGTTCACTGAGACCTTGTGATTCTTTCAGGTGTTGAAAGGCACAGATAGAACAGCAGATAATTAGGTGTTAAGTTACTTGGCAGGAGGTCTTGTGCTTTCCTTCTTTCTGAACTGTGTCATGCAGGGCAAACTTTTTGACATCGGCAGCCCTTGCTTTTAGTTGGGACCTAAATACAGGGTGTTGCACACACTTTGCATTTTGGGAGGAGAAGAGAAGTAGATTATGAAGATAAGGGAAAATCGGATGAAGAAATTAGCGGTACTTGGAGGGACTGCCACAGCCTTCCTTCGGATTTGTCTGTAGGATGAAGCAGTGGAAAGCAGTTAGTAACCAGCTGATATGAAACAAAATGTGTCAAGCACACATTTTAGTGTCCAGTGCATTGAAACTTTAATGTGTGCAGATCTCAGAAACCTGTAACAGTCCTTCCCCTATTCTTGTCTAAAGTAGCTGAGTTCAGTGGTCCTGAATAATTCCTAAGCCATGAGTCTGTAAGGCCTCTCAGGCCAGTCCTGCTCATGGGCTGTGGTCAGGCAGAAAGAGAAGTTAATCACTGAGACAGGGTAAATAAAAGGTTTTGTACGTGCATAATGATCCCCTCGTTTTTAGAGGGGGAAGCTTTGGTTGTAGTCAGCTTAATTCTGACTGTACTGAAGGGAATCCTCACAGAAAATCTTCTAGTGTGTCTGATACAGTGTTTGAGTTATCCCGGTGTGAAAGTTCATTAGACAGTCGGCTTCTGCAGCTGTAGATGTGTAACATATATGTATATATGGCTTATGACTGTCCAAAAGTCCAGGCTGAAGTTAGCATTTTCATTTTCCAGAGATACTGTTGGAATCCTGGCAGATGGAAGTAACTGACTAGAACTTTACTGTTGCCCAACTACTTGATAGGGAATTTTAAGAATATTGGCAGTTTATTGGTTTCTCCAACATCCTTTTTCCCACACTATACCGACTGCTGCATTTTCTGTGCTGAGCTAAAAGTTTAATGTACTGATACAATGTTGGCATACAGTACTATGCCATATACTCCCACTAAAATTTTTTCTGGAACTTGAATTTTTTCTCTGCTCCATACTTTGCATTCATTAAAATATCCAGGTATTCACAAGACACTGATATCTAAGGATACTTCGTAATTTGATCTGTGGATCTTGCAGTGTTTTTCTGCAGTGACAAGGTTGACTTGGTAACTGCCAGTCCTCTCAAGGATTTTTTTTAAACTCATCACTTCAAGTGATTCCCCACAAAGTTACAGTAGAGAACAAGATGCAGCAGTTGCCAAGTACAAGACAACTGGTTTTCTGTTGGACAAAATATTCATGAGTGTTAGTAAATTTAAGTCTATAACAAAAATCACTCCTCCTTTGAAGTTAATGTCAAAACTTCTTTTTCCTTCACTGCGGTTTGTATAAAATCCAAATAGTAGTTTGTATTGTGTAGTGCAGCATTCCTAGTGACAGCACTTGTTCCTTGGAATTGTTCATTAATCTTTATCTGAAAAAACTTCACCCCAAACCCAAACCAAGAAAGCACAGACTACTGACATGTCTAAAACCTCTAAAACAACCTCTGCCTGCCTGACTTTTTCTGTAGAAAGCATAGGCTGTATGTTGGTTTAATCTTAAAGTTTAATCTTAAAGATATTCTTGGAATTACATGTCTCTGTGTATGGAAGGATGTTTTTGATGGCTTTCAAAGTTCCTGTACATTGGCAAAGCCACAGTACTGGTGCTTTCCTCATGGGAACAACTTCAGTTTCTAAGCTCTCTTTGTTTTGATAAATGCTTCCAGGTGAGCCAAACCCATCTAGCTTTAACAGGACGAGACCTGAGCCTTCCAATCCATGGCACAGCTGTCAGTGCTCCAGAGTGACAGAAGGCAGCATCCTACAGCAATAATGGACCTGCTTTTAATTCTGCAAAATGCTGCTGGCAGCAAGAGCATTGCAGTCAGATAACAAGGTAGAATACAAACAGATTTTAAAGAAAAAATGTTAAACTAAGATCTAAAGCTGAAAAATGAGAGAGGTCTCTGTACATACTGTAATCACAGAATGGGTTGGGTTGGAAGGGACCTTAAAGATCATCCAGTTCCAACCCCCTGCCATGGGCAGGGATGCTGCCCACTAGATCAGGTGGTCCAGGGCCCCATCCTTGAACACTTCCAGGGATGGAGCATCCACAACCTCTCTGGGCAACCTCTTCCAGTGTGTCACCACCCTCACAGTGAAGAATTTCTTGCTAAAAGCAAGTCTGAATCTCTCCTCTTAGTTTAAAACCATTCCCTTTTGTCCTATCACTACCAGCCCGTGTAAAAACTCGCTCTCCTTTTCATAAGCCCCCTTCAAGTACTGAAAGGCCACAGTAGGTAATGCGGGTGTTTATTGTAAAAAGCGATACAAACGAATCCAAGAGTTGTAGGACAGCTCTCACCGCACGACAGGCCTTGAGCGCTGTGCGACTGCACAAGAGCAGTGGGTTTCGCTTCCCCCGCAGTCTCTGGCTGTCTGTAGTCCCAAGCCGGAGGGCAGCAGGAGCGATGTCCTCGCAGGACAGACCCTTCCTCCTGCCGGTCCCGGCGCTCTCACAGCCGCTGCCCCTCGGGGCCCTCCTCGGCCGCCTGCCCCGGGCCGCGGGGGCCCCAGTCCCGCTCGATGTACAGGTGGTAGGGGTCGTGTTTGGACTCCAGCTTCCGCGAGCGGGTGTACGCCAGGATGAGCCCCCCGGCCAGGCAGCCATAGAAGATCATGATGAGCAGGATGTACAGCGAGCCGTCCGCCCCCGGGCCGGGGCCGGGTCCCTGCGGGGCCGCGCTGGAGTTGCCGTGGCCGCGCAGCTCCCGCAGCACCGCGCCCAGCAGCGCCTGCAGCCGCCGCGCATCGCTGCAGTTCATCGTGGCACCCGCACCCGCGGGAGGCGGAGCACAGCTCCCTCTGCCTCTGCGAGGGAACGCGGAGAGCTGAGCAAAACCTCCTGGGCCCTCGGCGCGGCAAACAGAGCGCTCGACAGGCTCCCTGAGTTACAGGAGCGAGATGTTTCGTGCTTGGGAAATGCAAGTTTGCCAAAATAAGGGCGAGTAGGAGCGAGTTCTAGTCACAGAATCACAGAATGGCTTGGGTTGGAAGGGATCTTAAAGATTATCCAGTTCAAAACCCCTGCCGTGGACAGGGACACTTTCCATTAGTCCACGTTCCTTAGATCCCCATTCAGCTTGGCCTTGAACACTTCCAGGGATGGAGCAGCCACAGTTTCTCTGGGCAACCTCTGACAGTGCCTCACCACTCTCAAAGTAATGAATTTCTTGCTAATACCTAATCCAAATCTCTCTTGCACAAGAGCTGTCACCCAGTGCCCTGCTGATAAAACTGCAGCAGTCAGCAGCAAAGGCCTTGGGCAGGCTCCCAGAGCAGGTTTGCTTTTGAAGGGCATGGAGCAGAGAAAAGCATGGAAGTGTTGGGAAGAAAGGTGGTGGAGTACTGGAGCATGAGCAGCAGCAGCTGTGGTGATTAGATACCCAGAGGCAGAATTAATGGGTATCAAAACAATTGGCAATCAGCTAAAGAGGGTCTGCTCCTTGATCAGAAAGGCCTGGAAAGCCCTGAATGTTAAAAGGGTGGGCTCTGGGTGGTTCCCAGTGTGGCTGTGCTAGATGTTGGTGCTGCAAGAGACAGGTGAGTTTTCTTTTTTTTCCCCTCCAAAATCTCTGTGCCCACAGTTATGTTTTGTTGTTTGTGTTTGTTTTTTTTTAAATTCTGTGTATGCCCTGAGTGCCTCAGAGTTTTCCCTGCTCCCAGGTTGTTTATCTGGTAACTCTAAATTCAGTCATCATTATGCACAGAGGTGAACAGGGAGGCTGCACATGTTACAGATTCGCAATCTCACTAGCATTTAGAAGAGTTTTTATCTTGTGCAGTTTCAACAGCAGGTTATAGTTTTTACTACAGTTAGAAGGGCTGAATATCCATTTAGAATCTCAAGAGAGCCAAACCCCAGAGGCTGATGGATATTTCTCCACAGTGTGAGGTTTTAGTTTGCTTTTCTACAGTATGTTTTTTGTTGGTGTGAACAATTTTCCTGGCATCTTTCCTCTGAAGTGAAGGACTCTGCTGGCCAGTAAATCCTTAGAGGGGGCTGCATGGAGGTTAAAACTGATCCAGACTGACTAGTTAGAAATTCAGCTTGGGTTGTGGTGTAGAGTTTGTTTGCAGAGGTCCTGGAGAAGTCACTGTCACCACCTGTGCATGTCCCCTCCTCACAGCAATATTGGTCTTGTGCTACTGCAAGTGTTCAGAGCCAAGATCCAGGTCTTAAAAACAACAAGGAAAAAAAAAACAGCAAGTGAGAGTTGCACTATTACATAAGTGTGTTCTGGGATGTGGTGAAGTTAAAGGCTTTGGGAAGTAATTGCCACAAAGGGTATAGGGAGATGGGACAGGTGCTGTATTTTGAACATGGGGACACAGGGGCCCTGGTTTAATGACCCTGATTAAATTTCACAGAAACAGGCTCACTGGGAGAGCTTGTGTTTGCTTCAACGTAGAAGACAGAAAGTAGGGCAGGCAGCTCTAGAGAACAGTCATCTATTCTTCGTGTTCACTCCCTGGGGGAGCACCATAAGTAATAGGTTGATCTATATCCAACAGAAAAGGTTTAGGTTAGTTATTTAAAACAAATAAAAACCCTGGAAACACCTCCCAGGGCTGGGACTTTTTGGAAAGTACTGGAACAGCATTTGGACTCACTCCCTGAAGTTGTAGTTGCAACAGTGCTGTTAGTAGTACTCCAGCGCTGTTTCAAATCCAAGTGCTAATAGTCCTTACCTGTATTTTTAAAAAGTAAAACTTACATGACATCTTTTTTCTTTAGCATTTTAATGACATGAGGTCATGTCTTGGAGTGAAGGGTATTCCTGCTCAGGGTCTGGATGTTCACAGGTAATGGAGATAGATGTGGTGGGCAAACTTCTGTAATAGGAGACACATGAGGGTAAATGCAGAATAAACATGTGTAGCAAACACAGTGACCTGCATCTCTTAGTGTTCATTAGCGAGATTATTGGTGTTTCAGAAAGAGAGAACAAGGGGAAAATGCAGCAGTCTGTGGGGGGTGGGTTTGGTTGTGGGGTTTGGTTGTTTTTTTTTTTTGTTGTTTTTTTTTTTTGTTTCCTTTTTTTTTTTTAGTTTTTTTTAAGTTTTTTTTGCTTTAAAAGCACAGGTGAGAACTGCGAGGATCAGACACTGTACCCAGAGCTCTGCTTGTCTAAGTTAATTAGCACTGGTCTAATGCCAAGACTACATGCTTCCACCTAAAGACAGTTTTGGACAGATCACCTGTGATAATCAGCTTCATTAAAACTCCATATCCGTATAGAATGGATTTGATTTTCTTCTAGTATGTCTTTCCCCAATAAAGCTGTAGGAAGATTCTACCTATTACAGCTCCCAGTAGCAAAGCAATAGTGCAAACATCACCCCATTTCTGTCAGAACTCGTTCATATGAAACTCGTTCATACATGAAATGACAGGCCAAGTACAGATGTGCGTTTAGTACAGTCAGCCCTGTTCCTCCATGGCCGCTGTAATCCCATCACATTAAAAAGCAATCACTAATCTACTTTGCAGCAGCACTGAGTAACCTGGAAATGTGGTTTGTTTGTTTGTTTTTTAATTAATCCAGGTAAGTTCATAGTTTTACTCTGCAGTGTTTGCAGTTCCACATAAACAGTGACTGCGAGTTTTACTGATCACCTTTGTGGCACCTTATGCAAAAGCAGCACCAGATTTATGTTTTAAGCTTCCGCTGTGTAAATTTTAGCCTTCAAAAGGGAAATTATTTATGCTCATGTAAATAGAGCTTAGTCATTGGGCAGGCTCAGGAAAAAACAAAACAAAACAACAAAACCCCACAAACAAAAAAACCCCAAACCAAACAGAGCCAAGAAACAAAAACCCCAACACGCCAAAACCAAATACATAATAAGAATTTATTTCTTGTTTTGCATGTAATTGCAGAACATCACTAATTTATCATTAGAATACAACATATTTTTTTGAAACTATAGTTCTGGGATGTGGTAGATCTGGGGGGGGTTGGCTGAAAATTAGTGACCCACATTCTCAGCTCGTGTTCTGTTCCTTTCCCAGCCCTGCAGTAGAGCACTGGTGTAGGTGGCAGGCAGAGCTCTGCATCCTGTCATGCTCCAAGTGTTATCATGGGCACTACACGTGCACCGGGTGGTTAAACATCACCTCGCTTGCTCCTGAGGGAATAACTCATTACTGTCCCTGTTCAGACTTCTTTTCCCCTTGCAAGCCATTTAATGACCCCTGTTACATGCAGCATCACTGCTGTTTTTTGTACAGGGACCAGGACTCTTCTGCCAGCCCCCACCCAAGGGGCCGTGCCAAAGCTGTTTCTCAAAAGCCTTTATTTAGCCTTCATTGAGGCTCTGAAGACTTTCAATGGCAGAGAGCTTGGGCAGCTACTTCAGTATTTAGTAAGGAATTGTTTTAAAGTTCTGTGTCAAATTGTAAATGTGACTTTGTGTAAACTTAACTGTTCCTCCTCTTTCTGTGGCCATGGCTCTCTGTTACCCACTAGGGTAACGTTGCATGGAGTTGAAGGTTACTCATCTCGTCATGTGCCGTTCCTCTTCAGGCCAGTTAAACTCAACTATAACCTTCCTTCATAGATGAAGCTTTCCAGTCCCACTGTAAAAGGTAGTTATACTCTGTCTTTCTCTGGATACCCCATGGTTTTTGAGGTAGGGGGCCTAAATAGAATCTTATATGGGATATGCCCAAACTGGCTTTTGTTTCTCTTTGAATTCGTTTCTCAGGAGGATAATTTTAAATTCTGAACCTGCTTTCTGAAGAACTTGCAGCTACTCTGAGCATTCTGGAACCTTCACGTGTAGTACGTGAACCTCTCCCTCACACTTCAGTCCCATGTTCTATGTTCTTTCAGCCAAGCACAGCATAAAGCAACTATCACATAATGGTTTTAAAGGAATTTACTATCCCTTCATCTGCATCCCAGTTCCTTATTTTTAATGGCAAGAATTATACATTCTTGCTCATCCTCTATTTCTTCTTCACAAGCTCTGTCACAAAAAGGATTCAGAATTCATTAAAATGAAGGATAAAGTTCTTTCCAAACTGCAGGTTATTTTATTTGCAAACAACCCCATGTTTGAAGGCAGCCTGATGTAAACCTTTCCCTTCTCTAGAAATGCTTGAAAAGCTGATGGTGTATCAAATTGCCTTTTGCAGCACATCCATATTTAGTTCATTCCTTAAAAGCAAAATGAGGCCCCCTGGAGGCTTTGTTTTTCATATCTGTAGCATGTACTCATTGCTGCTGCTTTTGAGAAGTCCTTCTAAGATAGGCTTGGTTTCAGACAGAATGGGAGGCACAGAACAGTAACTAGAGACAACTTGTGCAATACAGAAAGATCTTCCAGAACACAGACTTGTTGAACCATTTAAGTTGTATTCCATTTCTGAAATGTTAACATTGTGTATGTATATTTTTTTAAAATAGCAATCCTCAGTCAACCAAGACACAGAAGATAAAATACGTTTCATATAAATACATTCATGGCTTTAAAAAAAAAAAGTCTTATAGCCTGCTGACAGACTCAAGTGCAAGTATCTTTTTCATATGTACTTCACTTTTGTGATGCTGACAGGCTGACTAAAGGCTATTTAATAGTGACCATGTTTTAACACAGAAAAATTGGTAACCTGGCTCCAGGACCAAGTAATTTGAAAAGTTGCTACTGATATGGGAAGTACTTCCTGTTGTTGTAAACCAACTGTATGTGTCTTAAAAAAAATAATAATTTAATTTTTTTAGAAAAGCTACTTCCTTGTTCCTTTTAGTGACTCTTGTAGTTCCATGCACAATGAGATACAGTCAGCTTTATATACCGTTTTCTTTTCCTCTTTCCCCTCGGGGTTCTTGGAAGATGAGCTGGCAGTGTTCTGGTCTAGGCAGAGAAAGTTATGCATTGGGAAGTTTCAAGTTGGTCCCCAGGAGGAGGAATGATTTAGCTGAGGAGTATATAGCCATGATTTATTTTTGCCAAAGTCTATTTTAACTGGAAAAAAGAAAAATACACATACATGCAATGAAAGAAAAAAACTTGCCCTGAAGTTGCAAGCTCGTGTGTTCGAGAAGCGTTGTACAAAATCTTTTACTTTCTGTACAGTGACAATACCAAATAGTTTTTCTTTTTAACCATCATATACACAACACAAATATTATGAATAGAAATCTATATATACTTTCAAGTGCATTTGTAATATATAGCAGTTGAGGGCCACAGCTGTACAAAATGTAAGCAACATATATAAAACAACTAAGAAAGTGCAAAGTAGAAGAGTAACAAGAGCCTTCACTTTTTACAGCACTTATGGTTCAAGTGTGAAGAGCTGGCAGGGATGCAGGAGCTCAGTTACAATTCAAAAGAAGACACAGTACAGGATTCGGCACAAAAAATGATGAAGTATTATTAAATTATATCTTCCCACTCTTTCACATCTAAGACTTCCAGTTAATAAGAGAACATTTTTGTAATGAATTTCTGTAAAGAGTGATTTGTCCCTTTTTACAAGTTCCATAAAACAAAAATTCCCTGGCCACAAATTACTTTTCTGTAAGTAAAACAACGCTAGACAGGGAAACTACAGCTGGTTTCTGGTTGCCTTGTTAAGCTTACCATAGTTAAAAGGTGAACAGAAATACCTTTCCATAAAGCAAAGACAGACCTTTAAAGCCTGAGCCTCTAAATTCTGTACAGGTGACCTGTACCATTACTCACATGCATGTGAAGGTCTAGAGGATCAGCGCCTTGAAAACAAAACCGCCACCCACCTCTCAATAAAACCCACCACAACTCCTCTGAGTTTCAAGTCTGTTTAGAGACCACTGCCCTCAGTTTCACTGCTGTTTGCCAGTTGAGATGCAAGTTTTGCATCCTGCACTTGGGCACTGATTTCTCATCAGTACCCCCTGTAGCAGCACAAGTCTTTGTTTTCTTCTACGCTGTGTCCCAGTGGAAAGCTCTGCTTGAATTAAAATACGGCGGCGAGTAAAATCTGTTTGGTGAGTTGGGAGTTGAAACAGTTAATTCAATGCTCTTGAATGAAATTTCATATAACTTGTTTTTAGAAAGCTTTTCAGTTCACCTTTGTTTTAGTAAGTGTACTTTATATTCTGTTGTAGGCACTGTAAATAATCAAGATACTGATGTGCAGAAGAACCCATCCATTCTTAAGCAGTGTGTTATTAGTGATCTCTAGCAAGTTCTTGACTAATGTTGTTGGTTTTGTTTTTAAATGGAGAAGGGTAGACATTAGATACTCCTCTTTCCTCCTTTGCTAAGTGTCTTATTATGACAGAAGAATCACCACAATCACATTATTTTTAACTCTTTGAAACATAGATCATACTTCAGCATGAGTTAAACAGAAGTTGCAAGCAGTCTGAATATGCTAGAGAAACAATAATAATAAAATTACCTGGTCATACTGCTTCACATAATGATGTCTGTCTTGAAACTGGAGATTATCACATGAAACTCTATGGAGACCATCAGTGTCTAATCTCTAATAATTACGAACTTGGAGTCTAAGATATTCTGTTTTACTCGACAGAGATTACAGAAAGTCACCTATTTGGTGTGTTTTTTGAATGTGTGATATCTACAGTATACACAGACATCCAGAACTGAGGCATGAGAAGAACCATCTGCACAACTGCCTGGCCAACAGAGCTGCTTTATTTGCCTCCATACATTCTTTCGATGTCATTGAGGTAATGGTTTTTCAGTTCTTTCCTTTTCAGCTTGAAAGCATCTGTTACCAAGCCAGTCTCTGGGGTCCAGGGCTCAGGGCTTAGCCGTACTTTGATGGGTATTTCAAACCTTTCTAATTTCACTGCAGGTACAAGAAGAAAGAGAAGCATGACTGTGATTACAAAGCCAAATGAAATACTCATTTGTGCTACCTAAAAATTTAAGGTGAGCGCCCTGTAGCTTGTATAAAACGGTGTCCTACTTGATGAAATAACCTTACAGGAGGGCCACAGGCAGATTTAACCCTGCACCAATGCTGAGTGCTGGTTAGTGTGCAAATATTCTAATAATACACTGTACTTGTAGCTTGCATTGGATGTGACAGTGCAAAATCTAAAGCTTGAAACAAATGCCTGTGTAGCCTGAAGCTCTGAGGCTACTGCCACAAGAGGATACAGAGAAATCTACAGTTCTGTCTTTGTTACAGGAATGTAGTAATAACTAGGTTAACTCAGACTAGTTAGATGTGCTTCATATTTAAATTGTAATGAAGGACTTCTATGTTTTCCATAGTTGAATGTTTGTTTCCCAAATTCCTCATTCCTAGGAGTTTACTTAGAGTTCAAAACAAAGGGACTTCTCTGTATTTTTGTTACATTAGCCACTTATTTTCCCTTGAGCTGGAAGCAGTGTCTTTGCACATGCACAGCCTCATTGCAGCCAAAGCTGCTTCTCTCTCTTGCCCAGGCAATGGGCCAGAGAGGGGAGCAAAGGAGGAGGCTCCAGGGAAGGGCAGGAGCAGCAGGAACAGCAGGGAGCTGCTGCATGTGCACAGTACTCGATGGAGTTTGCTATCAGCTCCTGTTTGTAGGCCGGGAATGCGATCCTACGGACATGGACTGGCAGCTGAATTTCCAGCACAGCCTCCGGGGGGCAGCAGAGGCGGGACCCAGGAGCGTTTCTGCCTCTCTAACTTCGGCTGGTACCAATGCACTGCTGCCTCTCACTCAGACAGGTGTCTGCTCATGAGGAAGTTGCTTTATGTTCCACTAAGAATGAGAACGACCTCTTTAAAATAGTTTTGGAAAAAGGCTTCACATAAACTAATTGTATCTCAATAGTAGATTACTGTCCAGAAGGTACAAAGAACATATAAGCAAAGGGTTTGAGTACAAAGCTATAAAGATAGTAATTTGCCTGACTCATGACAGAAAAACATGGATTAAAATGTTTAAACCCAAACCTAAGACCTACAGATTGATTTATCTTATTTTTAAAGGCAGGACTTAATAGTGCCTTTCATTCTTGTTTTCTCATTTTCAAAAGGCAGATTCTCCTCTGTACAGTTAGAGAGGCAGTGCTTAGCCTGTGCTTAAGTCCAGCTTTTACTGCTTCCTTGTATGAGGTGCCAAATGCTTCAGAGACTTTCTTCCCCAGTTGCTTTATTTATTTTTTTGGCCCCCTAAAGGATTGATGAGACTTCTGATTAATCAATACCACAGCAAGAAATAGCAGGCTTTCAAGCCATTACAACCACAAGGGTTGTGGTTGTTCAAAGCTGTAGGAAACAAAGCTGTGTGGCAAAAAAAAGCTTTGAAATATCTTGCTTAACTTGTTTCCTTACCAGCAAATATCCTGTAACTTTTTTTCCAAATTGACAGTTCTTTTGGGCCTTATTTTAACTGTATTAGGCGAAGAACTTGTCTCTAGAATTTAGCTGAAAAAAACCTTCAGATATTTTTTAAGCAATACAAAAAATAAAGTCATTAATAGGACCAAAAAGTATGTAAATTCCTGGGATAATAGGCAACAATTTCATGTGATCTTTGCCTCTGATTAAACTATTACTCTCTGGCAGATAGAGAGAAGCTGGAAGAAGGAGGAGCAGTTAGTGAGGATAACTTACAGTTTTTGCTGGGTAAGCCCCACAAGACTGGCCAGCACCACGTGCTCTGTTACTTACTCTTGTTTGCCACTTCTTTAATCTCTCGCAGTATTTCCGCTTCCATTGTTGGATTGTTACAAATGTCCACCCAGGTTCCACTGATGCCTTTCTGCTCAGCCAAAGCCATCAGCCTCTTCTGATTAGGAACCACAAAACTGATCACGTAAGACTGGTCACTGCCCAGGGATGGCAAGGGAAGGAAGGAAAACAGATCCAGTCAGGACTTCCATTTCAGGGAGTAAATTAGCTGATGTTACAGCCACAGATGCCCAGAGCTCTCTGACCTTGAGTTACTCCCCCATACACAATCCTTCTTGTACAGTAAGTCTTCACAACTCATGGCTTAACAGGAAGCTGGTTTACAATGTTGGCTTTGATCAGAATCAGGTTTTGTGTGTTTTACATATGCACATCTCAGTTTAGCTTCCCAGCTAAACCTGGTGCTCAGCCAGTTCTCTGCAGTTCCCCCTCATGTAGTGTTTTCAACTGAGGGGAGGGAGAGGAGAGACCAGGACCACTTCCAAAACTCACTGGAAAGCTTTGGATTAGGTGCAAAGTGTCCAGATTAACTTTTCACTGGTATTCTGACAGAAGACCAAAACACATCCTAAATATAATGATGCCTGTTTAGGGAAGGGATGGGATAGAACTGAGTGGATTTGGATAGGTGAAATGCCAAAAGAAAAACTGCTCGTTTCTTCAGCTTTTAGGGAACCTGGGAACCTGTGCTACTTCAGAAATACTCTTTGGAACTTGCATTCTGGTGGAGGGGGTTGTTCAGTGGAAACCACGGAAAACCAGAGCGTTGCATCAGAAGTGATCAGAGCCTGCATTTCGTGTTCAGTCTGAATGGAGTTTCTGAATTAATACCACTCTTACCTTTTGGCATAAGCACAGATATTGTCAATCAATGGACAGTTCTTCAGTGCTGCCTCTACTTTGCCCAGAGATACATATTCTCCTGCTTGTAGCTTTACCAGGTCTTTCTTACGATCTAGGAGTCAGGGGAAGGGAAAAAGAAAAGCTTGTTTCATGTAAACTTTTGCATTACCACAGACTCATTTCCAAAGCCACTATAGATGGATTTTGTGCAATGCTATGCACAAACATTAATTAAAGCATCTTACTAAAATGTTAAAGCAGCTAATAGCTGCCAACTTTGTAAAAACTTCTGTAAAAAAGTCTATATAGCACTACACTTTTTGTCACACAGGTTGCAAGAAAGTGATGAGGACTCTCCTTTTAAAGACTGGTAATTAATACAAAAGTTAATCTTACATTTATTCTTTAAAGTCCATGTGCTAAATCTAGACGGTGATAATGTCACAGAAAATGGCATCACTTCCATTACTACAGCTGTGAGGACTTTTGGAAATGTGTTTTACACTGTGACTCTGCAAGCAAATAACCTTAAGTAGGTTAGTCCTGGCAAAGCCAAGAGCATTAATAGCATGCTTATGTTTAGTCAGTATCTTGTAATATATTAAAATATCCAAACCTGAGGCCCACCTATGATCTGCAGACACCCATCGGGATGGAATTCCCCGATGTCTCCTGTACAGAACCATCTCTGACCGTTCTCATCAATGGAAAACTCTTCTGTTGTCTTCTCTTCATTTTTAAAGTATCCCATTGAGACATTAGGTCCACCAATTACAATTTCTCCTCTAGGATTAGGCTTGTCTTTATTAGTATAACCCCCTGAAAAGAACCAAGTCCCACATAATTATTTTTAATATATATATTCTGTTGCCAAGAAAATACTTTAAAATGTCAGCTTGAAGTTAAAACACACTAATTGATCATGTTAAAAAAGATAAAGAACAATTACTTCATATGCTACCTCTAGCTAAGCAGGCAGGCAAAGAAACCAGCTAGGCAGGAGCTAAATTAGTTACTCTGAAATCAACACAATTAATACTCTCACCTTCTTGCCAATCTCTCAGTTTTATTTCACAGCAAATAAGAGGAGCTCCAACTCTGCCAGTGCTGTAATCAGCAACTTAGGAAGAGAACAACAAAGAACAGAAGGTTTTTTGTTATTTGAAATATAAACAGGCCGTAGCTTATCTCACATTGCTTTACTGCAGTTAAGAACTACAGCTATTTGGACTTCACAAAAATCCCTCAAACCCCCATACATACATATCTATATCTTAAATTATGTATTTCCAGAAGTGCTTTAACTACCTTCTGTAATGGTTCCAGCTCCACAAGTTTCTGTTAGTCCATAGCCTTGACCAACAGGACAGCAAAAACAGATGTTCATGAATCTTTGTGTCTGAGGTGAGAGTGGTGCTCCTCCAGAGAGCATCATACGGACGTTCCCTCCCAGCAGGGCCTTTACTTTTTTAAACAATAGTCTTGAAAGGAGGAAAGAAGCATTAAAAATTATTCACTCAGCTCACTTTTATAAAAGACACACAAACCTTCTTCCTTCCTTCCTATCTGGAAACGCCTTAAAAATGAACTTATTCACAGATTTTAGTAGGGACAAGAGAGCGAATCAAACCCCGTTATCTCTTGTGTAACACTTGAAGAGGCAGAATTCCTGTAGCTTAACTAAACAAACATTCCAAATTTATTACAAAAAAAAATGCAATCCAATGAAAACTAACTAGTCAGCTGTTGGGAAGATTAGTCATTTCTACCATTAAATATCCGTTTCCAGTAAGAACTTGGATTACTTCAGTTAGTCATTAGATGGTATCTGCACGTTGGATGAGAACTGTCTGATAGCTCAGATGATCCTTCTTTTAAACTGTCTTAACAGATCCCAATGCAAAAGGTACACTTGGATTGTGAATAATACTTACATGTTACACAGGGGTGCATCATATCCCCTCTTGATCTGTTCCAATTTGTAGTCATAGCCTATCTTGAACAGAGTTCTCTGGATATAGTTCATCTCTTGAACTTTACTCATGACATTTTTATAAATTCTGTCCATTATTTCCTACAAAGAGTTAAAAAAATGAAAGGAAAATTACCACAAGGAGTAGTAAACTAGCATGTGTAAATTAAAGTCCATGTTATGCTATAAATAAGCCCCCATATTATTCTTCCTTTGCAATGGATAATAAGAGTGAAAAATATCTGCACCATTGGTTAGGCAGTGCTTAAGAGCAATGTGTGATCAATCAGTCAATTTATAGACCACCACAGCTCAGTGCTATTTACACCTTAACCTGTACTTAAACTGTGACAAACTGGCTTAGAAAATTCTGAATTCAAGTTTAGGTAAATCTCTTTGCTAAAGGCTGGTATATTCTATGCAAGATGTATCGTGCTGAGGAGTCCTGAGGCTGTACTTTATCCACAGCAATTGGCAAGTGCAGGGGAATGAACCAAGAGATTTCATTTCACCATTTCCTTTTCCAAGATTGTTTTTCAACTTTCAAAGCAACGTGGTTGCAGTAATTCAAGTTATCTGCCAAAAAAACACCACAATTTTGTCACAGAGGAGAGATTAATTTCCATTAAAATAATAACCTTATGATCACTAAAATACACAGAACCTAAAATAGTCTTCAGACTGATGAAGTATTTAATAGAAGTTTAAAGACTGGCTCCTTTGTTTTGGAGTACAATGCTTTGAAGTATTTACGTGCTTTCTCCTCATGAAATAAATTTAAATGGATATTTTCCAGCAGGCTGGGGTTCTCAGACATATTAATTATCACTCTGTTAATTATTAAGAAAGAGACCAAGCTGCTACATATGCTTAGCATTTTATAAAACAAAAAAAATGCAAGTAATTGATTTTAAAACTCTTGGCTATTCTAAGATGCAAAGCAACCAAAGCCAACCCAAACTCTCTGTTCTTAAATGAGATTAAATCCTCCTACTCACTCACCACCACCATGTGGCAACAGCTGGTGCTACCAGTCTCATGAGCCACAGATGTGATAAGATCACAAAAGCAGCACATGTGATTCCAGGACACATGAGGAAGGTTTTTCCATTACAAAGACACAAACATTTGTGGATTTTTTTGGATAGCACCATAACCTTGTGGAATGCAGGAGCCTGGTCACTCAAAGAGCAGCATGAGCTACAGAAGCAATAGGAGTTACAGTCTCCTGATCATTTTTGCTTCTAAGAGATTAAGCCTGTCCTGCTTACCCTGAGAAAGCAAGAGAGACTCAGCCTCAGTGTTACCTTGAAGACAAGCAGCTGAGACTGAGCACCCCAAAAACTATGGCAGCACAGCCTGAGTCTGTGACAGCCAACTGCCCATGTCCTTAAAGTGTCCATGTTGGCCAAAGCCACCCTGCTTTGTCCCTATGGAAAAAGGAGTTCCAGACTGTGACTGTCAAAGGCTTTCTGTGCTGCATCAGTAGCCCAGTAAAACACCACTTGCAACTTCTGAAGGACATTTACAGGTTTGGATCAAAAAGGGTCTTGACTTTAGTAGAGACTCTTCAGTACAGATCTGCATCATCAGCACTCAGTTCAACCAAAGACAACTGGAATGTCTGTATTCTGCTCTTTCCTAATAGTGACAGTTACTTTCATGTGAAGAGAAAAACATACTAGTAAATAGACTTTTCTAGCATGAAAAAGATAGCAAACATAATTTTTTTGCTAAACATATCTGCTTCTGCATACTTACAGGCACAGCTGCCATCAGTGTAGGCTTAAGTACGGTGCAGTCTCCTTTGCTTCCCTTCTTAATTTTACTTGACTGTAATTAAAAAAAAATGTCAATTTATGAAGCAGAAAACCAAACAGCTCTTTAAAACTGAGGGACTAAAAAAAGAGGGAGATATATTATCAGGTGATTTGTATAAATCTCTTCCCCTGTTCCTGCGTAATTTTTCCCCCCATTGTGATGGAAAGAGTAACAATTAAGAACTACTTCAACCAAAATACTAGATGTTTTACAAGTTCACTTTGTTTATCTTTCTCTTACTTCCTCCCTCTAGTAGTTGCTTTCTCCTCCATCTTCCTCTGGGACTTTGTTTTGCCTGATGCAAATTTCTATACCAGCAAAACATACAGACACCTCTTTTATGGCTTAATTTGCTCTTATTTATCTTAACTGTTAAATGGAAAAAGGCAAAGGGCTCAATAGAAGATCTGCAATAACTGGATAAAGAACTGATTAAGTGAGACTCTGCCACCCCTCACCTGATCCGAGAGAGTGAGTGGAGAGGAATATCCGATCCTGCAGCCGTACGTGATGCAGGAAACTTCTGCTGTCAGTTCTAACACGTGGGCCAGAGGCAAGTAACCAATGTAAGTGTCCTTGGGGCTAGGAAAGGAAAGGGTCACCCAATTAACCATGAGGCACAAATGGACTGAAAATACTGTTTAACAGTTTTATTGTGTGCTTAGTTATTGCTTTTGAAAGACCTGGATCACAAGTAAGGCTTATTCTTCTGCACACAAGAAGGATGTGATTTCAGCCACAGTATGGAAACAAAAGGGGGAGATATGACCTTACTGAAATCAGTATGAATTACAGGATTTGCCTTGTTTTCTAGGAAACATAAAGGTTCCTTAGTGCTTCACTGCTATTTCCTCTCCTTTTGGGAGATTTCATTCCAGTTATGAAATTAAGGATGAAATCTCTATATTTTAAAATAATGACCAATGATGACAAAACCCTGTCAGTCATCTTCTTCTAAGATACATTTCTAGGAAGAGGGCT
Organism: Pipra filicauda; assembly: GCF_003945595.2. NCBI lineage: Eukaryota > Metazoa > Chordata > Aves > Passeriformes > Pipridae > Pipra > Pipra filicauda. The sequence goes on from NW_024104742.1 coordinate 4,725,092, forward strand.
TATCACTGAAGCACTGAGGCTTATTTGAGGAAGTAACTGCTCAGAGACTTCTCAACAAGACATTTCTAGCTGTCACTGAACAGAAGCTTCCAGCATACAGTCAGAACTGGGTCTGTATCCTCTCATAAAAGGAGTTTAGCAACATAGCTCATTTCAGCTATTGAACCCTTTGTGAATGCACACACAAACACACCCACTGCCATGAAAAATTTCCTCAAAACATTAATGTGAGGGGACTTGCAGTTGGTTTTACTATCATCAACACACAATTTATTACTCTTCTGCTCCTTCAGTGCACTGTACTTGAGCAGATTCTGCAGCATGTGCATGAGCCACCCAACAGTGGTGTCTGTAGGTCAGTGGAAGTGGTGGGCTCTGACATACTTCCTACACCCATTCGAGCTGCCTGAAAGTGTCTAAAAAAAATTCCCCAAGTTGCACTAGATGAGGAATCTCCTTATCCAGTGGCATCCTGTGATGCTCAAAAGTGCAAAAATCCATCACTGACTAAGAGTAATAAAAAAAAGTAGCAAAAGCATGTGAGAAAGGAGCCAGAAAGGGCATACTTTTCAAACAGGGAAAATTCACAAACACAAGACATATTTCTTATAAATTAGAGAAGTGGACTCACAATAAAATGAACAAACTTGATAACACACAATGCCAGCAGCAGCCTCTCTCTAAATTTGCATACTTTTGGAGGTTCTGTTTTACTTCTCCATACACAACTGTTTCTTACCCCAGTCCAGGTATCCTCTCACACTGTCCTGTCATTCCAGCTATTAAGTTTTTATGCTGCATCATCACTCCTTTGGGTCTTCCAGTAGAGCCACTGGTGTACATTACTAAAGCCAAGTCTGTAGGAACAGGTCTGCTTGGCAGAATGCTTGCTAAAAAACACAGGAGAAAAACTGTTATTAATTCTTATCTACTTTCTAAATTATTTCTGTAATTAATCAATCAATGTGAAAATGTCTGTAGTCAGTGTGAAGCAGGTGCTCCATCCAAGACAAGCACCCTGTGCTGCTGCATGGTCAGTGGGGGAGGCAGAAGTCAGTGCTGGAGAGAACAGTGGTCTGTTTTTAAGAGTAAGAGAGGGAAGGCTGATTTTAAAAGGATTACGAAAATTTGGGCATCTACACAATCTGGGTGATGCTTTTGTCATTATGGCTTATAGCTGATTGAAAGTTTCATGGAAGAGGCCTTCTGAAGACCAACTAAATCTGTCAAGGGCAGCAAAAGAGATAAATACTGTCTTGGAGAGAAACAGGTTAGTGGAAGGCAGTAAGCTTATAACACTTTTGATTTTTGTTTTAATCCCTTGACATTCATTCTTAGGATGAAAATCATTAGCTTTCATGGCTTTCACAATCTCTACAAGGAAGCAGGTCTTTTAGGGACAAAACCCAACAAAACAACACCCCTCAGGGTCACTGCTGGTCTCTATCAGCACCTCAGGCTGATCAGAGATAAGCAGCTGTGAGGAGTCTGTGCTTCCCAAAGCTCATTTGCCAGTTTATCTCCTCCTTTATTCAAGAGAGAGGAGATGAGGCTAAGTACAGACTGCTGATGTAAGGAAAACAGATCATCAGGATTGGGTTTTCCTTCCTTATATTTACAGTCACTCCTGGCTGCCCAATAGAGCAAGGAATGTAATGGTTATTCCTCTAGCCCAAGGTGCCTTTTTAGCTACAGCTTGGTTAAGACAATGGACATTTCTGAGCCAATAAAAAACCCTACAAAATCAACCAACCAAAAAGTCCTTCGAGTGCTTTCTCCTCTTTTCTTAGGAAAGTAGTGAAAATAAGATGAATAAAAGGTAAGGGTAGCAAAAAAATGCAACACTGCACTGGATTCCATTTAATTTCCTAAAACAAAGGTGGAGTCTTAAATTATTCTGATTATGGTTTAGAAGTTAAAAATGAAGTTTTATCCTGACATATCTGACACTTAAACAAAAGAGATCTAGCAAATTTTTTGTTTATTTAAAGGGAGCCAGAGAATGAACTGATGATCTGCCACTGCCTTTTGCTGGACACCTGCACAGATGGGGGGTTTTCTGCTACACATCCCTCTTACCCCAGGTCTGATTTCACTGCTAACACTGTTCTGATTAGTCCTCTCTGAAGTGATTCACTTACAGTTTTCTGGTTTGGCTCCCAGCTCTTCCACTGTCTGCATACTATGGATCTCCACGTTTTCAGGGTATTCTGATTTATTGATAGTCTTCTTGTCCACATAAATGATATGTTTCAGACAGGAGACTTGTGGCAGTGCAGTCTATAGAAGAGAAATGACACTTTTAGCACTGTCTGCTCTGTAAAATTATTCTAGGGTTGCTTATATCAGGTGAAGTTGGTACCAAATTACCTTAAGTTTGCTCTCAAGAAGTTCCACACTCGTGACCAGATATGATGCTCCACACTCGTTGAGGCCATAGGTCACTGCCTCTTCACCCAGGGTGGCATACAGAGTGACAACTGTCCCAGTGAGGGCAGAGGATATGAGAGACAGGTTAAAGTAACACTAAATGCAAGAGCTCTTGCTTTAGCTTCCTGGGAAGCGCTGCAGGAGGGTGCAGTTATTATTAGCTCAACTGGGAATTTTCTAATTTGGAAATAAAATAGCTTTTAATTTTCCCATGTCAGAAATTTTACGGCACGAGAGACCTCTGGAACAAGGAGGACAGTTGTACAGGAAGCATTTCTTTACTAAGAGGGTGGTCAGACACTGGAACAGGCTTCCTAGAGACGTGGTTGATGCTCCAAGCCTGTCACTGTTTCGGAGGCCTTTGAGCAATGCTCTTAATAACATTTTGGGGGGAGAAATGCAACTACTGACATCTTCAGAGTATTTTAAAAAAAACCCTGAATAGTAACTGTGCTGTTCTGTCATTCTAACATCTAGAACATTGCTACAATAAGATCATAAAAAACAGTATGAGCAAGGTAATTTCAGGGATCTCCACAACACATAGAACACTGAAAACTTGTAAGAACCAGACCATCAGCGGAGGAAGTTTATGAAATTCTTACACCTTCAATGACAAGACTGGCAGAGTCAAAATACTTTAAAGCCAAACCAGTGCTGAGAAATGGTTCTAAAATACATCAGAAGTAAGCAAGTTGAGCACTCACGAGGGAAGTTGTACTTGAAGCAGGTCAGAGCTACAATCATCCATTCTGCTCGGGTCTCACAGAATATGACAACAGTACTCTTGGGGGTCAGACCCAGGGCTGTCAGTCCACTCCCCAGGCGAGTCATTTTCTCATTTACTTCTTCATAGGATAACCATCTGTAAGTTCCTAAAATTAACTGGTGAGGAAAAACAATGAATTTTGATGACAAGAAGCTGCTGGTACAGCTCTACCAGCTTATGTGAGTTGGTGCATAACAGCATAAGCACACACTGCCATTCGTTAAAGTTGCTTTCATTTTTCTTGAAGTAGAATAAATAGTGCATCCTGTATTCTGTTATTCTTTAACTACCATCACATGGATGGTTTATAAGATGATAACTGAAGAAGAACTCTAAAGAGTTATGCATTATTGAGGCAAGATGCAAAGCAGCTCAAAAGCAAATCAGAATTAAGTACAAAACTGTAAGTTTTACCTTTTTGAACACTTTTCCGTTTGGTTGCATTTCATTTTCTTCACTCAGTATTTCTCTGGTTCCAAGACAGTCCTTCTTCCCAAACTTTGCAAGGGCATGGTCAAACAGCTTGTCCAAGGTGTCTGCTCCAGGAATGTTGATGTTTGCTAGTGAGTCCAGATGAGTGACAGAGCGGTAGGGGCTCCCAGGTTTGTCCGAGATGGGTTTGGCTTTTAACCGTTTTGCCATAGCCTTTTTCTTCTTAGCATTGGTAAGAAAATACCACGGAATAAATACCAGCATACTGTACAAGGAGATTAACAAGTACACAGGCAGCAAGAGAATGGTACACACTTCTAGCCTAAGTTTCATTGTGGCTATTTAAAAAAGAAACTCTCTTATGAAGTTCTGAAGCAGGCAAGAGCAAAGCAGCAGCACAGTGGGGTGTGGGGAGAAGCAACAGCACGTGAAGGTTAGGTCTGGTTCACAGCAGCTGCTAAAATTTTAGTAACCTTTGAGAGCCAACAGTGGACGCCTGCGGGTGAAGACCAGTGCCAAGCAGAGAGCAGGAAAAAAAAAGAAAAATAATTAAATTAGTAATATTAGTAATATTACAGTCAGTTCATTAGTTTTAGTCCTTCTAAGAGTTCACTTCAAAAGCATCAAGACAAAGGAGACTGAAGTAACCGATTTAAGAGGCCTGTATGCTGCACAATAGAGCACTGTACTGCTCTGGGGATGAAAGAGGGTCAATCTTTTCCATACTTGCTTCTTGCATCCACAAATCTTTACTTTTCACAGACTTTTCCCCACTGTCTCTGAATAGTTCAAGGCTGTTGAGATAATTCTGTCCTTCACATCAAAATACTGTGTTAAAGCTGTGTGAGTAATGCCCCAATTGCGTAATTATGGGAAAGGTCAATGCTTGTTTTCCCCTAAATATTTGTACTACAGAGAAAAGATACAGTAGATTGCTTTACTGCTTTTCAAAATATTACATCAACTTATATTCATATATTACAAGGTATCTTGATAGAGTCCTCAAAAGTCTACATGTTGTAATCTAAAAACTACATAATATTCCAAAACTGCTTTATTAACTTTGCCCCAGCAACTCCATTCCTGATCTCTTACTTTTCAATGTCAGACTCTTGGAAAGGGATTACACAGATTTGCTTTTCCAACTTCAAAAACTGCTTCGGTACATGCATTTCAAACTCCAGGTATGGAAAATGGAATCAAATTTGACCAATTTAAGTCAATTTTTAAAAAAAAGCACAATTTGGCAAGATTTTGTCTGCATGTCAGAAATCTTTCCTCATTATGGAGAACTGGCCCTGAATAAAGACTGAAGGCAAGTGGCAGAAAAACAAAAGCATCACAGCAAATCCCAGCTGTGGCCAGAGCACTGGCCTGTAACTAGCCTGCACTGGCATGTGAGAGATATAGGTTATTGTCTTCATCTGGCTGGCACACAAACATGGCCTGCAACACATCCCACACTGCCACAGTGGGGAAATAAAAGGAGAGGGGCACTGACCAAAGGGCAGCACCTCAGTAACACTGACACTTATCCCAGTCCCAGGCTGTCATGGGCACAATCTGATAAACAGAAGGGATGAGAAGAGGGAAACTTTCAGGGCTCCATCAAGAATTAAAAGAACGTGGGCACACCTCAAAATACACCTTTATTAATATATTTGCCACCCTCAGGTGATGAGGGAGGCTACAATTAACATTTCAGGTTAAACAAGACAACTGCTGCTGATAGTGTTAGCAGAAATCTGTTAATAGGCTGTTGGGGTTTATAATAAGAATCCCAACACATGCAGTTGTGTCGTAGCCAATATCAACAGCATTTAATGTAATGTAAGATTAAGAGATCTGCAGATACTTAACATGACCACCACATTAATTTCTGTAATTACATCTACATAATAAAATTACTATTGAATGATAATATAATAAACTAAGCTAAGATAAACTAAGCTCAGACTTGTTTGGAAAAAAGTATTCTTCAGATATCTTTTTATAAAAAAAGATGAATGCTACATTCTCTTCAAAACATACATGCTTGTTCATGACTAACTTCATCATCATCAACCTCAGCAGAAGAGAGATCATTTTATTTCCCTAAGCTCCAGTTCTCTAAAATGAAGGTCTATTGGTTTATATTACAAATCATTTCAGTTAATTCAGTGCTCCAAACACAGCACTTGAGCTTGTACTGCAAACAGAATCCAGCCATGGCACTGAGACACAGTATGGAAATGTCAGTGCACGCCCATGGTTAGACATAACACTAAAAAATAATCCCCATGGAGAACTCTCACTGCTCCTCACCTTCCAACAAAAAGCATATGACCAGGCACAGTGACTTGGATAAAAAGCAGAGTTGTCTGACTACTGCAAACTATTTAACATAGTGAGATAGTACCACAGCTTTTCTTTAGGCTCAGTAGGAGCTTGGTCCCAAGTTGCCCTACTGATGAAAAACTGCTGGCTAATAATCCAGAACTGGTTAATTCAGGAAGGTTGCATTTCTTTCATTTTGGAATTTCAAGTTAATTTGAATTACTTTTGGAAGTGTTTATAAAAACAGAAAACTTAGCTAATTCATATATATTTGTAATCATTTAAAACAGTCATGTTTCTATCCTGACAAAACTCGGTTGTAATTCTTAACAGACATCAGCTGGAAAAACTGAGTCCCAAAAAGACAACCTTGGCTTTTTCCCTTGAGCCCATGTAAAAGCTGACACACACACACACACACACACAGGAGTACTTACAAGGGATCTGACTGTGCTGACTGAGGTTTTTTCAGTGTCAATTAAATCTATATTAAAGAAAGGAAAAAAAGAACATATTAGAGGTTGGGAATTTTTTTGCCTTGCAGAAAGGAGGAATCTTTAGAATTTCCAAACACAACCCATACAAGAGGAGAGCAACTGCATTATTGGAAAAGATTAGGCTTCCAAACTACATTGTACAGATAGAGACCAAGCTACTCAAAAAGTAGTTTAACTTTTATGGGACACTATCCCTTCCCCCTCCACCCCCAAGTTTAAACATGTTCTGAATAAAGATATGAACAGCAGCTTAATATAATTTAATTAAAAAAAAAAAGACAAGAAAGAGACTTTTATATTCCATATGGTCCGTTCTTCAGTCTCAAAGCAGAAACAAGACCTTTCTCATCCTTGATAGATGAGTATCAGTAGAAACATGAACTCAGGGCTCCCCATGGCACACACACTGCCCAAGGGAGGCATGAGAAACATGAAGTAGATTTTGGGTGTTGAGGTAAGAGAAGAGTTTCCAGAACAAAAGCATGGTTATATGGGCAGAGAGGCCTCACTGGTCCCATGACCAGTGAATAAAAGATGGCTGTGTGTAACTGCAGAGATAAGGCTCCAAAAAGTCACAGCATAATCATTCTCTTTGACTACTGGGTGTTTACATACAGAAAGTTTTAACTGATATTTAACCTGGTTATGTTTTAATAGCTTTCCCCATAAATCTAAGATTTCAATCAATTTTACAGACTGAAGCTGAGTTAAATGTCCCTTGCAAAATTCTCTTACAAACATTTTCTCTTGAAATGTGAAATAAAAGAGAGGTGCTAGAGTGTTTTTAGTGTTACTGGCACTTGCATGTGGCTGTATAAGATTTGGATCCATTACAGGACCATCCCAAACTCATGCTAAATAAATATTCATCATATTTTAAATATAATGCATAACAGTCTGACATACTCAACTTGCAAAAGTACCAATTCTATTTGGTTAGAAGCCAAACTTAGCTATTCAAATTACCCCTTATGCCTTCAATATCCCATTTAAGTTTAATTAGACTTTAAGAGAAAAGATGAGACGCAATGTTCACATCAATGCACCATCAAGGCAAGACAACTACATATTACTAAAATACAGCAGTTATGTTCTCAGTAAACTTTCCCATTCTTTACAAATGAAAGACAATTTGGCACTCATGACAAATTTCACAGTATCAAAATAGAACTACTATTTAATACTACAATAATTAGAATATGCGATATTTTCTACTGACTTACAAAGATCATTATTTCTCTTAACTGTTGGACATAACTAGCCTATTGAGGTCCTTATCTAGCTATTTTGGAAACAGCAGCTTCCAGGCTCTCGATGCAGGAAATCCATGTTCCCTGTGAGAGCGACCTGTGTGCGTCAGGGGTGACTGCAAAAAAACCCCAAACCTAACAAGAGGAGATGCAGTTTCTCTCCCAGATAGTTGGGTTTTCAGCATCTCCAAAGGATTTTCCTCAGGTGAAAAAGCTTCTAGCAATTTTGAAATTTGCTAGAGTGGTCTAGAGTTCATTTACCATTTGCAGTGATGTGTTTCAGTGTTCATACTGCAAACCTCACTGGTGAGGTAATGTTTTCCTTATGGCTTTTACATGCTGGGTGTTTACAAAACTCGGTAGTCCAAGCTTACTCCTGACTGCCACTGTGCTTTATGGACTGCCAGAGATAGAAGAGATGTTCTCAGTATAATCTGACTGATATCCTCAGTTAAAAGCTCCAGAGACAGAAAATATGCAACACACTATTCCCGTCCTGTAGCCAGGGCCACAGAACAAACGAAATCAAAGCACAGGTTCTAGGACACAAGAGACACTCCTCTCTTCCTAATTTAACTGATAACTTAAAAACAACAGGCTTTTTTTGTTATTGTTTTAATATAGAAAAACAGCTTTTAAATAGTCACAAAAGCTTATGGGATTAAGTAAGAGCAGAAGTGTGCATGGGGACAGGGAGATGGTTTATTCCTCTGAAAGGAGGAAATGCCCTAATCTTCTCTGCATTTGACTGCTCAGACAGAACAGAATCAACTTAACATTTGCACACACTACTAGAATTTCTAAGTGTAACTCAAAACCTAAAGAAGTACCTGTGGCTTGAAATTTTATCCTATGCAGTTTAATAAGGCAGCAAATTATTATCTTCACTAGGAAAGGCTTTAATTAGCCCAAGCCTAAAACACTGTAAAGGTTAAATATTGAAAGTATATGAACAGCAGTGCTTATTGTCCTTCTGCTGGTGTTAAAAAGCTTGCCAGGGATCCAATTTACTATGTAACAGCATGATTAGAAGAAAACACAACTTCTTTTTCTGTCTACTTCCAACGCTGTGTTAGGGAAGTCATCTAGTAAAAAAGATGACATTAGACAGGAAAAGGGCAGTGTTCTAGTTTGTGAAGAAAACTGGAATCTGCAAAGCAGGTTGTTTTCAGTTTAAAAACAACACCGGAGGAAGTCTGGTTCCTTTGCAACTGAGCTCTTGCCAACTTCAAATGGAGACACAATTCTGACTTTAGCATAAATACTCACGGTTGACTCCATTCAGGAAGTTCTGAAATCTTCCAAAACAATCCCACACGAATAAGTAACAACTGTTTCTGGAACTTCTCTAGCATTTGGGCAGATCTAAACATTTTGGAAACCACAGCAAGCATTCAGAATTCGTAAGTGGAAAAGTGGTTTTACACAGTAAAAGGAAATTTGAGTTGACCTGAACAAGTACATGAGTTATTAGTTAGTCAGCTTTTGGAAGGGAACTCCATCAGCATCTAGTCATCCTGAACTTGTTCCAGTACTAGGACTGAAAGAGGCTGGGGTTTCAAAAAAAAATTTCAGAAAGACTGAGAAATACCACATCGCCAGGAAGATGCAGCACACTTAAGCATAATAAACAAATGAGTGCATACTGTGAGGCTCTCTACAAGTTTTGATTTTCCAGATTTATACCTGGCACACACAAGAATGATAGAACATTTCTACAGCTTAGAAGACTGTGATGAAATAGCAATAAGATAAGTATCTTGTGGCTAATTACAATGCAATTCGGGTTAGAGAGACTGAAAGAAAAAAACCTAAAGGAAATGATTCAGTTTTTACATCACGTCGGTGTTTTTATGAAAACAAACTCCACCAATATTAGTGCAAGTTACTCATGGTAGAAAAAAGGTTCATGAGTCCAATTTTTCTTACTTTCTCACAAGCAGATTTCTATGTATTTTCCTCTTGCACATTTGGTAGATCACAAAGGCCAGTGAAAACTCCAGAGATAACCTAACCAACTTTCAGAAGTACCTCTGTGCTCTGGCACTACAGTAGTAGCTCAAACCCTGAGAGTTGAGAGCTCTCACTGTGTTTGTACAGTGTAAATACCAGTACCAATGGCCCAAAATCAGGGAGAGGGGAAGCTCAGTTATAGTGGATTCTGATGAAAGTCGATGCTCCCTGTTTAAATATATACATTCTATTTGAAATAGCAAAACCACAAGTATATTTGGAAATTATGTTTCTCTTACTGCTTTTTAAAAAGTAGTTAATACAATGTTTTACTTAGCTACTAATAGAGATCAAATTTATTTTTGGTTTCAAGAAAAATATTATTGTTGTCCCTTATATTCACTGTTTCCATTTACTGCCTCAGAACACATGCACTTCATGTCAATCAGAAAAAAAAAATAAATTCATTTGTAAGTGTCAAACATCTATTGCTGCAGTAAGTACTGTAATGGAAGCCAGCCCAGCCACACTGACCCAGTATTTCTCAATTATCCAACAGCCTGGTGTGAAACTCTCTCCTAATTTGTAACACGAGGGCAAGCAAGTTTTGGGTGAAAGGGTAAGAGCTGTTTGCATGCCCCAAAGGCAGAAAAGGCTGAAGGCCAAGGCAAGATTCCACAACTGAAAACAGTCCATTGAGACTACCTGAATTGGGAAAGTCCTTCCTGTAGACTCACCTGGTAGTTTTGCCTCATTAAATTCTGTCCAGCCCTTGCCCTGTACGTCCCTGAGCTCCCTCCCTGCGGCGCTGCCTCGCACAGGCCGGGCCCCACTGCGCTGGCTGTGCTGTGCTCTGGGCACGGCCTGGGCACACGGGAGTCAAGTCACAGAACCACAGAACCGTGGAATGATCAGTGGTTGGAATGGCCTTTAAAGACCATCCAGTCCCACCCCCCTGCCACGGGTAGGGACACCTCCTACTAGACCACGTTGCTCAAGGCCTTATCCAGCCTGGCCTTGAACACTGCCAGGGTTGGGGCATCCACAACTTCTCTGGGCCACCTGTGCCAGTGTCTCACCACTCTCACAGCGAAAAATCTCTTCCTAACATCTAACCTAAATTTCCCCTTTCAGTTTGTACCCGTTTGCCCTTGTCCTGTTACCACAGTTCCTGATGAAGAGTCCCTCTCTGGCTTTCCTGTAGGCCCCTTCAGATCCTGGAAGCTGCTGTGGGGTCTCCACACAACCTTCTCCTCTCCAGGCTGAACAGCCCCACATTTCTCAGCCCGTCTCCATAGAGGAGGTGCTCCAGTCCCCTTATCAACTTTGTGGCCTTCTCTAGACTTGCTCCAACAGTTCCATGTCCCTCTTATGCTGAGGACACCAGAACTATATGCAGCACTCCAGGTGGGGTCTCACAAGAGTGGAGTAGAGGGAGAGAACCACCAGGAACATATGCACTGACAAGAGATTGTTTAAGAATTAGGGTGCTCATCTCCCCTCTAACGCTTATAATAATCATTTCAACAATTGACAATGTAAGGAAATTAGGACATCAGGTGTTTTTTGTTTTGCAAATGAAGATGAAGGAAATAATCTCCCTGGGTAAAAGTTTTTAAAAATTTATCCAGAGACAATATATTTATACTTATGCCAGGTGGATACAGCTGCTTCACTGATTCCTTGAGTTCATGCATTCAAGTTCAGACTCCGATCAAGTCATAGTATTAGGGCTGGACAAATATTAATACTATTTTACCCAACAATCCAAAAGGCTCATTAATGACATTACCCAAGGTGCACAGATTAAATATTAACACTTATTTCCTGGCTCTGAATCTGGAATGTTACCAAACATCTGTGCAGCACAACGTAGGAGGAATTCTATGTACCCTCGTGATGACGCATTAGCAAGACTTAAAATGGCATTTTCCAAGATAAAACAAAATAGTAACAGGAATCTCTTACTACATAAGAACAAAAGTTAGGAAAAATTAAACACTGAACTCTTCTTTTTTAAATAGGATTTAGGCAATAGATTTATCTGACCAAATCTTAGAAACACGAACACAACCGCCAGTCATCAAAAGCCACTTCCTTTCTTTATAAATTTCCTGAAGTCTTACAGCATTGCTCTGTATTAACCTTTCTGTGAAAGGAGTGATTCAAACAGTCAAATGTTAAAGTGCATGAGCTCAAGTACAGTCTGGCAGGGAAGCAGGCAGTGTAATGACAGGGATCATCCTAATCCTCCACTGAGAGTCCTGAGCATTAATCCGTGTTCTGCAGGCACAGAAGGAGCCACAGCAGCTTCTCCTTCCACTGCAGTTCCCCTGGTTATGAACTTCTCTTTAGATGTCTTCTCAAGAGTGGCTGTTGTGCAATGTAACAGGCTGAAGCTCTAAACAACATTCCATATTCCTTCAGAGAACCTGACTGGCTCCTCAGCTTTCAGCTTTTGACAAGAAATTCTGCCACCCATTTTACATTTACCTTTATTGCTTTTGAGAAACTCCATCATATCTCATCCTTGGCATTAGGTTGCTTTGTTCTCAGACATGGGTCGTAATTTAGGTAGTGAAATTATTTACATACTTAAAAAGGGAAGGGGGAGAGTAAATGTTCCTCCTCATGTACTGCATTAGCAGACTTCTGCCTACTAAAAGTGTTTTGGGGGCTGGGAGAGATTTTTCTAAGGTTTTTATGAGTTTTTCAAAATTCTGTGGGGACAGTCAACAAGAGGAATGCCAGAGATGGGAAATACACTTTCTCTTTTCTCTTAGAAGCTCACACTCAAATGCAAATTCCCCCCCCCCTTTTTTTTTGTGACTAAGCAAAAAAAAAAAAAAAAAAAAAAGAAAGAAAATTAGGCTGTCTTATTTGCAATTTGCAGAAATTCTCTCCTTGCAGATGTTCTGATATACAGATGATCAGCTGTGCACTTCAAAAACACAAGTTTAAGAAAACTGTCCCCACCCATGGTCATTTGAGATGGTGGCCCCCGAGGTTTCAAACATTAGTCATCTCTATTTTTCATTTTCATTGTGCAATACAAATGTTCTGAGGGTCAATAAACATGAGGAGCATGGGGAGCAGGCAGAGTTTAATCCTTTGCACAATCACAGTATCTTCCAGTGAAAGAGTGATGATGGTTTTTGTATCTTTAAGGAACTGAATTTTACTGTAGTCTTAATACAAAACTTTAGCACAGTCTATTGCTTGGTTCATGTTGAACCTACCCCATCACTTCTTAGCCAAACATACCTAGATTCATCTCTAGATATCTATCCTCTCTGGATCCACATGTGGAATTCCCCAGTAGTAACTTATCTAAGACAGGAATTTGTACTGCAACTTTCTGCTGACTTGACTTTAAACTTTTTGTCAGTGAACTTGCTTTCTGATACTTTCATGTGCTTTATGATAGTCTGAGATGTCTTTAAGGTACATTACTTGGCATTTTCTACCACAGAAGGCAATCTCACTATTTAGTACATCATAACAGCTCTTTGATTTTACATGCACTTCAAAGAAGTGAGGTGACCAAACAAATGTTACATTTTCTCCTGTAAGGCAAAGTTCACATTTAAATTTTAGATTTCACAGCTCTAAAAACTATTTTGTTCAAAAGTAGTCTGAACACAAACATTCATACTAAGCAGAGCAAGGTAGAAACTAGCACAATTCTTCAAGAAGTTTAAAAAAAAATAGAGGAAAAAAACTACCTCTGAGGCAGTTTTAACCAGCGAGGTTTTGAACTTTACCACCCCCCAATACCCAGGAAGGCACATTTATTGCACTTCTTATTTATAGACACAAAAGTGTTTGTCTAAGGTGTACATTTTCAGGGGCAGAACCATTTGATGTTCTTAGTCCAAAACATCCAAGCAGCTTTTGCAAAGCAGCAGAGGACAAACTTGTCCAGGCTCAGGTGCTCCAAGCCTGAGCTGGAAGCTGGCTCTGGCCAAGGAGCTGCATAGCCACATTACCATGATCATGCCTGTGCACGTGTCCTACCCCTCAGCAGCTGGGCACTGGCACAGCCACAGAACTTCCTGAAAGGGATTTGTTCACATCTCCATGGTCTGAAACACAAAAACTGAGGGGGCCCGATGGCATGACATATTTAGATAACTAGATGAGTAAAGCTGGAATCACAGTAGCAACTGTAGAAGAATGAACTGTTCCTGCAACACTAGACTAAACAGACAGTAAAGTGGTCTCAGCCCTAAATTTTGAAGGAAGCCTGAAGAGGAAGCTGACGCTGTTGACCATTCTTTCAACTTATTTTTAGGAACTTTTTGTTCTGAAAAAAGGGACAGAAAAATCTTTAGTATGACACTGTGTATCACAACAATTCATGGTTAGTAATAAAGAAAATAATAGTTTATTAATAAATGCAGTGATACTCAAAAAGCTAACGTTGTCAGAAAATGTTTTTAATTCAACTTAAAAATATGCACTTCAAGTCTATCAATATTTGGACTGATCATTACAGTGATGGGAGGACAAAGTTCCTATTGGAAGGTTTGAGTAAGGGCTATTTAAGTGCCCACTCCCTAGTTATTGTCAATCTTACTGCTCGCTAGAACACAAACATGTCACTTTGCCTTGAACACAACTGCAATTCAAATGTTTCTAGGTAAGTAGGTCGGCAAACTCATGAAAAATCTAGAAAAGAAAAACATTAAATAGTGAAAATTCTACACAATCTTAAGTTACAAATATATCTAAACAGACCACTCAACCCAAACTTTCCCTGGCTTGGTAATAACAGCTTTGTCAGCTGTTGGTTGTTGGTGTCATTTGTATAAACGCAAAACACTACCTGCTCCTTGCAAACATGGAACAGGCTGTTCAGGTGCTCTACTTTAGGTCATGGGATACCACTAGAAACTCGTAACCATTTTCAGTTTTCACCTAAACTCTATGTTCTGAGTGCCTTCAGGTGTTTGAATGATGTAACACGCTGCCAAACACTGCGCCTGACAAAAAGTTTTGAAGTGTACTCTAGGTTAAAGCTGCTTTAAAGCCTCAAGTTTAAAGCTTCTGCAACCCAGTATTCAAAGCTTAACGTTCTGAAAGATAAATCTACTTAATGCTATGCACATTACAAAAATATTTCTCATTTTCAGCTAAATAAGGAAAGTTATAAACTAAGAGGGAATATGTAACAACTTTATTAAACTAACTGTTCTGTCTGAGGAACACCAATGAATTACCTTAGAGAAACAGAAATCTTATCTACTATGACCTTTCAGGGAATAGAACACCCTCTCCTTTACCTTGCCAGTGTTTGGGCACAGACCATGAATCACAAAGGTAGGGAAACAGCTGGTGTGGTAACATGATCTGGACAGAGGCTTACACTTACTTCTGACCATTCTGTGTATGTGATTATCATTCATCAGACTGTCTTTGAACATTCAAATAACCTGCACTCAGCTCAAGGACAGAACGAGTTTTTATCTTCAGTTCTGTCAGACAAACTCCCAGGCTGTTTATCACACACTCTCTTCCTCAGCTGAGTCCATGGAGCCATAATGGTCTCTGCATAGGTGCTTAAAGACATGCAAGAACAGCCCAGCCAGATGGAGAAGTGACAATGCCAGAACGGCAAAAAGTAGAACACTCACACAGACAGGATGCTCTCCATAGTCTTCTAAGGCATACACTTGCTCCGATCCCTGTTCCAGCTCCATGTTCTCAGTCTGCTTTTTATTTAAACACAGCAAGCTTAGTTTCACTTTCCAGTTGTTCCTCTTCCCTGTGGTGATACACTTCATAATGAAAGCACTTTTGACCAAGTTCAAACAGTGGAGCTCATAAAAATACAAAAGCATTTCCATGCTTATGAAATAAACAGATTATCCATTTTCATAATGAAAATCAAACACATCTATCAAACAAAGGCACAAAAACAAGGCTATCAAGTTCAGTATTAAATTACCCAGTGCAAATACACAGTATGAATCAGCAGTACATACAGCTCTCTTCATGGAAAGTAATATGCAAAATGACAAACTAATGGGCTACTACAGGCAGACAGAAACTACTTCATCCTTCCTACTTCTAAATCTGGTGCAAAAAGATAACATACCTCACAAACTAGGATCTCTTCTTTCTCTTTCATTTTTCCTTTCTATTGCTGTATCACTTTGCTGTTATTGGATATTACCACTAGCTGCAGAATTACTGTCTCAACTCTTCTACATAACATTCAAAGCTATAGAAAATACTGTTATAAAACTACACTTTACCTATACAGTATTGCAGTTCTTTAAGCATATGAGTTTTCATTGTGAAAGAAGACCAAAACAAAAACTACCATACAAGGAACAGAAAAGAGGCTAGAGAAGTTAGTACTTGAAGCAATTTTTAAGATGCAACACAACTTCAGCAAATTTCTTTGTTGAATTGACACAAACGTGACCTCAGTGTAACACTCCAAAAGAGAAGTGAATACAGTGCCAGAAGCCCTCTGGTTCTCTGTCTGAGTCAAGTTTAGGTTCATGGCAGCTAACTCAGTCCAGATCTGGACTGTGGTGATCCCAGCTGGACTTCTGGGAACTTTGGCTGTTCCTCTGGGCTGCAGATTTTGCAGGTAGCCAGTTATACATAACCCTTGAGTTGCACGGGCTGTGTGACAGAGCTCCACACAAGTGGCACAGCGAGGGTGGCAGCATCACCTTGGTTTAGTTTCGCTGACACAGAATTATTTGCACTGTAGCTTTGTAAGAACTTTAACCAAGCCCTAAATTAGAGCTACACACAGAAAATGAGCTACTGGTGAACAAAGTAGCCTCCAGCAATTTGTTGCTGCCCCAGCCTTTACAAGCTTCGTGTGTCCACGGAAGTGCATCAGGGAAAAAAGGCAACCAGAAGCTATAGCGTGAAAACTAGCCCACTTTTATCTTTATTGAAAGAAAAAAAGCCAAAAAACTGAACACCAAAAAACACTCAAATAAAAACTCACCACCCACTCCTCCATTCCCAACCACTTATTAAAATTTTACTGCGGATTCATTTAATACATTCCCATACACTTTAATAGGCATAATTTATTATTTGTGGGAGGTCAGGAGTTAGTAATCTTCCTAATCCAAAGTGGTTCTGTGGCACAGGAAAAAAGCAGCTGGCTGCCAAGTTGTCATCTTAAGCTATCAAACAAATGCCCTCATTCATAAATTTGTGGGGTTTTGCTGTGAGCCAACACTCAGCGTGTCACGATATGCAGCTTCCAGCTCCCCAACCTTAACCAGAATATTTGAAGTAGTGCCATTCCACAGGCTGCTCAACTCCTCTAGGTTCCAAGACAAAACATTTAATAAGAATGACTCACTGTGTATTCTACTTATCAAGTCCTTTAGGTAAACTGAACTTAAAATAATCTCTTCAAAAACTATTGCGTGTGTGACTACTGGAGAGGAAACAACAAAGCACCCACTGGATTGCTTGGGTAAGGTGAAGTGTTCCAGTAAATCTGACCAGTTACATCAATTTGCTTTTTTTTTTTTTTCAGCAAGATACTTGCATCCTCTTACCTGGAAGGACAATACAAGCTCCATGTAGTCTTACCCAGCTCCCTTCAGCCCAACACACCCAACAGGACACTGATATCAGCACTCATTTAAATATGCAAAGACTCCTTCTGCCCTGTGTGCCACCTGCCCCAAACATGAGCAATAAAACAGTGAACTGCAACCCTGAGAAATTGAGTAACCCTGAGTAACTGAACTGGGAAATACAAACATGCTGATAACTACCAACAGGGAACAGAATTTTTCTTTGTGGTATCCCATACTTAACATTATAATTTATTCAGTTCCTCTATTTTTCTTGATCTGTGAGTGAGATTTGTGCAAACAAGGCCCTTAAAAGGGCCTAAGGGTCACTTACAGTTATACATGCTACCCTCCATCTCTGACAGTGAGCAGTGTAGGTGATGTACAAGGGGTGCATCAGTTACAGCAATGCCAAAGGCCTGGTGGGCAGAGGCTGAAAATACAGCTGTTTGGGGATGGAAGGAAATACATGGTGAAATAAGCAGCAGCACGTGGATGCTTGACATTTGTTTTCAGTTGTGTCATTTAAAGGTCAAAATTTCATCAAAGAAATGAAGGTGTTTAAGCTCTCAGTCCCCAGTAACACAATCCCTGTGATGTCAAACCCCACACGGCTGCTTAGCGGGCACTACTGACACTGCCAGAGTCAAGCCTTGCACCCATGGCACTTTCCTAAGGCCTGTGTTTTCCATGGAAGAACAGCACTCAGTAGGAATCTCAGCTAAAGGCACTATTACCACTCAAGTTACTTCTCCAAAGTTACACAGCAAACACACAAACAAGCAGCATCATAAACCAGATACCGAACTGCTGACACAGAGTCAGTGCACGTACAGAGGAAAACCTCAGTGAAGGTGCGGCGCAGGATGCACATCTTGGGGCCTGCAATGTGCAGAACAGCGGCTCAGGAAACAAAACAACCATCCTTTCATGTCCCTTCTGTCTACTGCTGTGTCTCCTAGAATGTATTCAGTGTAATTTAAATTTAAAATGCTACACAGTTCAGTGGAGCACATTGCTAAGTGAAACAAGGATCAGAGTATGCTGTACTAATACTACTTTCACCTTAAAATGGGTTGCACTGTATTGTAAAATAGCTTAAAAAGAAACAAACAAAAACCAGGTCTGCTCTACAGACCTAATAAGTACTTTTGAAAACATAACCATTAGCTAGATGTTAAGAAAACTTTTACATGTTGGCCATGCTTATACTACAGCAAAACTACAATGGGTAGGCTAAATGTGTCATTAACAGATGACTTTGAAAATATTTACTTATAATAAGTTTAAATAACTTTTTAAAAAGAAATTGTACACAAGTATTTCTGTCACTGTCTTGGTATTGCTCACTTACAATCTTATTTTCTCTAGTAAGGAGAGTTCAAACAGAACACTACTTCGGTGTTATTCAAATGATAATTTAAACATCTCTTTAATTAGTATAAGTTGTGAGAGAACAAGTACTGGGATGTAATGTGCTATTTTAAGCCTGTCCTTGCCATGTCAACTTGTTTCTAATTTCACAGGCTTTCAAGCATACCTAGTTTTTTTAAAAATCGATATAAACATTATTATTCTAAGTACCATTATACACCTATGCTATAGAACATTCCTGATTATCAGCGCTTGGAAATATGGGCATTAGAAGTGATCAGCAAAAATCAGGAGATGAGCTGCAGCATCATCACACAGTTTAAAGTAAAACAGATGTACATACAGGTATTCTGCTCTGGGTTTTGACACTTAACAGCTGCCATTGCCAGACCAATGAATTTATAAATAAGAACTTTAAAAGAAATATAAATCTACTGCCTAATAGGCAAGTTGCAAGGATGCTTTTAAAAAAAGATGCTCTACTGATGAAACAGTAACACACTCTAGGAAATCAACAGTCACAGCAATGTACATTGAAGGAAGTCCTAGTTCATTAGTTTTGGCCTCACTGAACAACAGTGGTATTCAAGTATAACAGATTTAAGTGTCTCGGATTTAAAGTGATAACTCAGGATCTACCTGGGATCACTTTAAATCCGAGACTCTTAAATCTGTGATAATTAGTGGATCACTTTATCTCTACCTTGGAGATAAAGATATTTCACCTTGAAGCCCAGCAAACTCCCAGATGTACAATATCCAGTGATATGGTATTAACTGTACTATAAAACCCATGCAAATATTTAAATAACTAAATAAATAAAATTTAATATCTAGGATTCCTTAAAACCACTTTACTGAGGTGAAAAGTACTCTTTGATTTCAGTGGCAAGTCCATGTGCTTAGTTCTATCTGAAGCAAAGAAAGAGGGAAACAATTCCTCACATCCTTCACATTACACAGCTGTTAATCCAAAAGCAAAGCAAATAAAATGCACATCGACTTTTTGAAGCGGCAGCTCCAACCTTACTTCCATCCTAAGCAACTCACATACACAAGCTTTAAAAATCATCCATTATACAAACTGACAATCTGGCAACATGTTGGCTGAAGGAAAACACTTCCCACCCCTCCCAGTCCAATGCCCACAATCACCTTTCCTTGCTTGTTCTTCCCCTCCACTTCCCCACATTGCCTGTACTATTTATTTCCTTACTGAAAAATGGCTCAATGTGCCTCTGAGTTTTCTGCTATATTTGGGATATAACTAACTGCTATATTTGAGATACAAATAACTCTCCAGCCAATTTTACCAACACGCCTCACACCCACACTGAACACACCTCATATCGAACCTCTGCAGAAACACAGAAACTGAAGGGGCTGGAACGGACCCTAAAGATTATCTCATCCCAACGCCCCTGCCACGGGCAGGGACACCTTCCACTAGACCAGGCTGGCTCAAGGCCTCATCCAACCTGGCTTTGAACACTGCCAGGGCATGGGGCATCCACAACCTCCCTGGGCAACCTGTTCCAATGTCTCACCTCACTCACAGTAAGAAAGAAGATGAAGTTGAAGCCAGCCCCCAGCTCAGTCCTTACTCAGACGCTACTCTGGGCCGTGGCAGCACAGGTCAGCAGCAGCACAGTAACCCCAACAGCAGACAGCTTCCTATCTAGGGCAACAACAACAGCACGAGGAATTTCCACCCCCACCATTCATTCCTAACCTCTGTATCACGCACCTGGTCAGGTAAATAGTGTTATGCACATCTGGCACATGACCAAAGCTGTATCTTGATTATGAGTGCACTTTATATGAAGTATCAGGTATTAGGAACTGATAGTCCTGAGAAGAAGCAGGGCTGGGAAAGCAGACCTGCTGTAGTTTAATTTCTATCCAACTGTTTCTGCTGAGCTCAACGCAGGTCCCACTAGGACCTTCTGCAGAGAAGGAAAGTGAAGCCACAGCTCCCAGGCAATTCTGGCCACTGGCCAAGTCTTTTTCCATACAGTGTCTTTTAGTTCGTGTCCATATAAAACAAGCAAAAACAACTCGCAGCTCCAGCATATCCAGGATTAAGGCAAGGTCCTCCCATCCACCACTCAGACCACAAAGAACAGTCTAAGAAATGGCCCTGGTGCTGTCAGGCTCCATGGCCACCACAGATCATGACAGAAACCTGTCACACCAGTCCCAGTATGTGTTTTACTTTCAGTGTAGAATAAGTTACTCTGAGCGAGTGTCCACAGAAGGAATAACCAGTGCTGTGTTCAGCTTTCCTTTGTATGTGCCTGTCTGCAGAGTTCAACATTTTGAGGAAACACGCAGTTTCTAGGACTGTCAGCAGATTACGGGCACTCCTAATTCCCCTCCCCACCCCCAACCAAAAAAACAAGGAAACAAAAGCAACAGCAAAGTACTAATAATTCCTATCCACTGTAAAGCATAGCTCTACTAGCAGAGGAGAAATACTTTCTTAAGCTTTTCCTTCCATACAGCTAGTCTATTCCAAATGGCAATGTGAAGGAGAGCAACCCCAGTTACAGGGAGGACAAGAGGCAACTTGGGAACAAAGATGAACCAAAGCAGTCACTTTGCAGCTGCTCTATAACGCAGGAAAATTAAACAGTGTGGCCAGCTTTTGAGATGTGCCTTCCACAAAAAAGGTGGAAGACATTGCACCATCTAAATAGCATTCCAAACTATGAACAGACGGAACAAAACTGTAAATTTTGTTTCTCAGGAAATTGCTTTCCTCCTTCCATGCAACTTCCTTCTCTCCTGAGAAAACAAATGTCCTGAAGCACAGTGACCACATGCTTAGTGGAGTACACAATGAAGATCCCTTAATGATTAACTCCAACTGTTTTTTAGCTTAAGTAATGCCTTATTCAGAAGAGCTTTCTTATAAACAAGCCTCATTCATTTGTCAATTTAACTACCTAACTCTATTTATCATTAACTTCAATAGATTTTGCATGTTTACTTGGCTCAGGCTACTGTTTGGTATTTAATTTTAATATTAACTTCATTTAAAAGAGGTAGTATCTATTTTACTAGATACATATCTTAACAGATATCTTGGCATATACCCGTATGCAATGCCTTGCTGTAGTGATTGGCTCCAGAGTGGTTTCTCTAGTGTTATAAAAGGGCTGAAGCAAAACCCTTACTACAGGAGAAGGTGTCATCTGTTGAACTCTAATTATGCTGCAAATTTATAGCTGCTGCTGTGGGATTATTCAATCAGCAGACTTGCAGTATATGTTCCAGAGAGTGTTAAAGGTCATACATGAGTAAATTTTGCATGAGATGCAAACACCCAAATAGTGAAGACCTCATGAAACCCTCACCACAGGAGGGTTCCTGGGGGCACATCGTCTGTTTTAAGTTCATACAGTTCTGTAGTTTAAGACAACAATGAAGGGGAACTGATAAATACAAAGAAA
Organism: Pipra filicauda; assembly: GCF_003945595.2. NCBI lineage: Eukaryota > Metazoa > Chordata > Aves > Passeriformes > Pipridae > Pipra > Pipra filicauda. Next base: position 4,747,133 of record NW_024104742.1, read on the forward strand.
TGAAAGCTATGTTAAAAATGCATTAAATATTTTCCAAAATAACTTTTATGTGGAAATATTTAAGGCTTCTGTAGAACTGCGTTGAAATACAAACTTTGTATGCATGCACAAAAAGCAGAAGAAAAAAAAAGCACGAAACCAAACTTTGCTAACTGTCTCTTATTTGGGAGAAAAAAATTAAAACTTAAGATTTTCACATCTTCAGAAAAAAAAAAGAACGATGATTTTAATCATTGCAGTTAGTCTGACATGCCAAATCATAAGGATCAAACAGCAGAATCTAAAGGAAAAAAAAATCATATGTTTCTATGGCCTGTCTGTAGCTTTATTTGCTAATTTTTGCCCTTGAAATTGGCAAGACCACAATTGCAAGTTTGTCTACAACAGTAAATGACAAAGCATGTCATATTCTTATTTTTATGCTGCAACAGTCCAAGATGAGAAGAGCAAACAAGTAAGGAAAGACATTATCCTTACCCTGACAATCCTCTTTTACCACCCTCAGGGACTACAGCTCTCCATTTACTTTATATAAAGCAATCCTTAACTGACACCAAATTTCTCTGTAACCTCCATCTATATTTACTGAGCATCCTCACTGAACTATTTTGTACTATAACTCTTTTTTTCCTAACATAATTTAATTTTTCATATTTAATTTTTGTTTTCCCAAAAGTTATAAGCTATATGCTATACTATATGCTAAAATTATTACTGGGCAAACAGCAGCACTAGATCAGCAGAGGTCTGTGCAGCCGAGGCAGGGGTGTTGGGCAATGCACATGCACTCGTTTCCCAAACTGTCTTCAAAAATGCACAGAGTGGATGTTGTAGAACACCAAAAAGCAAAATTTATCACAGAGGAACAGGACAGCAGAAATATTCATCCCGCTTCTTGCTCTCCTTGAACAGGTGCTCCTGTGACGTGGCCCAGAGTAGCATGCGCTGAGCGGTGCAATCACCTCTCCTGATCAGCATCAGCCCATCTCCCGAGCACAGCTCCTCCTCTGCATCCCGGCGGGGGCGGGGGGCTCGGGGAGGGCGAGAGCCCCGCCGGGGCACCGGGCAGGGCCCCGGGAAGGCCTCGGCAGCGCCCGGGGAGGCGGCTCCCGCCCGGCGCCGAGGGACGGAAGGACGGGAGCGGCGGCAGCGGGTCCGGCCGACGGCGGGAGCGACCGCGCTCGGCCCCGCGGGCTGAGGAGGGGATGGAGAACTGCGGGAGGCGCCGGAGCTGCCGGGGAGCCCCGAGCGGAGCCCCGGCCCGGTGCTGCGCTGGCACGGGCAGCGGCGCTCCCGCCCGGGTTCAGCCGGGGCCGCCGACCCGACTCCCGCTCGGCACCTCCAGGCGGCCTTTTGGGGCCAGCACCCGCTCCGGGCAGCGGCCGGGGCCGCTCCAGCCCGCCCGGACCGGGGCGCCGAGCCCCGGTACATCCTCCCGGCCCGGCCCCCGGGAGCCGCGGCCGCAGGGAGGGACCTGACCCCGGGTAACCCCCGCTCCCTCCGGCTGACCCGGCCGCCCCCGCCCCTCTGGGAGCCCTCGCGGGCCCACCTGGCCCGGGAGCAGCGCCAGCCCCGCATCCCCTTCCCCGTGCTCGGGGAGACCCTCCCGTCCCTCGCCCGTCCTCATGCGCGGAGCGACCCTCCCGCCCCTCGCCGCGCCGAGATGCTGCCGAGGGGCAGAGCGAGGGCACCGCACCGGAGCTGCTCTGCCCCGGCCCGGCCCGTTCCGTTCCTTCCCCGGCCATCCCACACTCACCGCTGCCGGCGGAGATCGCGGCGGTACCGGCGGCGGTACCGGCTGCTAAAATGGCTGAGGGCGCGGGGGAGGAGCGAGCCCCGCTCGCCACCGCCAGTGCCGCCCAATCCACCCGCCGCCGCCGTGACGCGCGGGGAAGGGGCGGGGGCGGCCGGGCCGGGCCCCGCCGGGCGGGGGTCGCGGGGCCCCGGTCCTGGTCGGTGCTCCGGAGATGTCCCGGGGTGTCTCGGGGTGTCCCCGGTTCGCAGGCGGGTGGAAGGGGTTTCACGGACACCAGGCCGCGGGCCCCTGACCCGCTGCGGGGCCTGTTGGTGTGGTGTAAAGCTCCCAGGAGCCGAGGGGCTCTCGGGCCTACGGGCACGTGGCAGAACAAACCCCCGTCCTCACCCGGAGCCTCGGGCACAGCCCCTGCGCTCCCGAGCGGGCTCCGGCCGCGAGCAGCAAGGCCCCCGGTCCGGATCTTTCAGGCTGGAACAGACAGCTCAGAGGTTTGTATCCCAGTTTTGTCTCCTGACAAACTGGAGACCACCAAAGCCGAGGCAGAGGCCCCCTTGGTCTTTGTTCAGAACAGGAGAAATGGGTTTAAGCGGCAGCGATGACGAGAGCAACTGGGATTACTCACAGTGTGGTTCAAAAAGCCAGAGGCTACAAATATCCCCATGATTCATGCAAGAGTTTGCCAGATGGTTTTTCATGTTTTGGAGTCTGAGACTTCTTCAGAAGAGAACTGGCACAAAATAACTTGCTTTTGACAATGCCACTTCTTAATAACATGTAAAGGAAGAGGAAACATTCCATGCTCCATCTATGCCAAGCAGAAGTCCAGCACTATCCTCCCCCGCCCCATATGGACTGGGACAGAGTGTGAAAAAGCAAAATTAGCAAACAAGCCATTGCTATAATTGGTAACAGGAGTTTGCTCCCATAAAAGACAACACCTTGCAGGATGCTAAAATGTTCTGCCAACAACTGCACATGCAATGTCGATGTTGCATTTAATAATTCTCATTCTTAGAGAAGCCAAAAGCACATCACTTCCTCGGATGGAGGCTGAGCTGAATCACTGTGTGGGTTTTGCTCTGCTTGGACTATATGACACTTGGGGCAGTGTTATACTCTCACTTTGTTCTAATTTGTTTCAAACCCCATTGCTTTGCTTAATGTCAAATCATCACTAATGAGAGGACCTGGATTGCACAAGATGCCCAAAGGCATATCTATTTCACTTTTTTGATCTAACCTTCCAAAATACTTTGGAAAGGTTGGGCAAACCAACTTGCCACAATTTTTTTTTTTTCAACTAAAAGGCTGACACACGAGCCTATTTTCTAAATCTTTCTCTTAAACAGTACATGGGTAAGAAAAACTATTTGTAATTTGTTCCAACTATTTTGTACTCTCTATAGTCTTAAGTTTTGAATTAACTGAGCTTAGATTTACCATGATGCATCTGGCTAGTGTGTAAGGAAGCATGTCTTGTGCCTAAGCCAGCTGGAGCACTGGAGAGGCCACAATGGGTCAGATCAATGCCTGAGTTAGAACACAATGCTGTTTCTGGTGGTGTCTGGCCAACCCCTGAGGAGATAAGAGCTGCTGCAGCTCAGAGACCTTGAGCTGGATGTAGCCTATTTCTGCTCTTGATAGACAATGGAAGAAAAATACAATTGCTTTCTTAATCCATATAAGCTTCCAGCATCTATGGCTTGATGTAGTTCCACAGGAACTTCATGCTGGCTGGAAATCACTTCTGTAAGTTCTGTGCTTTCTGTCTGGTACTTCCATATGATGTCCCCTGACTTTTGCATTAATTAACCATGAATTATTATTCTCTCTGAACTGTCTCCATGCCACTCCTTGTTTTACAGATTTGTAACAGATTCTTTGCACTATTACCTCATTCATCTCTCTTCTAGGCTGACAAGTCTCATGTTTTCCAGGTGCAGTTTCACAGTGCCTCCAATAAATTTAAGTTGGAGCTTCCATCTCTTTACCGCAGACTGTGTGTCCTTGCTCCCACATGGATTTCAAGTGCTCCAGGTTGTGCACTTCTGCTGAGTGGAACTCTCCCCTCACCTCTCCCTTTATGCCCTCCTTATTGGAGACCTCACCAAGCCATGGGACCTCCTCATCAACCTCTTCTTGACCCTGAAAAAGCTGTGCCATAGCAAGAAGCTCAGTGGGGAACACTGATGCCTGCAGGGTTTGTCCATCATGTCCCCAGGCCAGGCACCGCTGACTGTCATCCAGGTTCAGTGGTGCTGTCAGGGATGCTCAAAAAAATGCTTTGTCTGTTTCAGAAGGATGAACATCCAGGTCAAACTAATAATCTCAGCAAAGTTGTAAACAAATTTTGGTTAATTACAATCTGAGGTGAAAGTATAACCTGTCACATTATCATTAGAATAATGAGTCCTAAAATTAAACTTACTACAGAGAGGGTGTCCAGATGAAGAGTCAAATATACCTTGTTCTGTGGAGGCTTTAGAAACATCACCATGGGAAACCTTTTCTGCAGCTACAGGTATGCAAATGCCCACTTGAATTACATAGGATTTACTGATGTAGAAGTTGCTCTTTTGTTTGTCATAAGAAATATTTACATTTAAACCAGTTCTTTGAAAGCCTCCAAACATTCTTTTTTGAAAGCGAAGCAGAAACATTTGCTCTTTTTAAAAATAAATCTATGGTCAATCAATAACACCTTGAGGATAACTGTGATACTTCCAAAGGCTTCAAAACAGCAAGCTAAGACAAGCCTATGGTCAGGAAGTTGACATTCACTATAAGATGTCTGAAATGTCTTTGCAAACATTTTAGAGGAGTCTTCAAACAAAAATTAAAACAGCCTTTATATAACAATAAGTCACGGTATCTTTAAAACCAAATCTGACTGAAAGGATTCTCATTTTCTCCCATGTTGCAACTGCTTTGTATTTTTCCAGTAAGAAATATCCAGCAATGACCTCTGTGGGATGTGATGAGTACAACAGCACTTCCCAGACAGTGAAATCATTCTGTACCGATGCTAATTTCCATCCTTATCACAGAAGTCAAAAAGAAGAGAAAGGTGTGTTGAGGAGAGACCGAAGCCAAGGTCTAGAAAGTCTCTGGTTTTCAGCCACGATTCAGCACAAGGTTGGAGAGAGTCAACAGCTTCTCACCTCATTGCTGATATCAGCAAAGGGATTGCATAATGTTAGCACTTTTTATCTAAGTGGTAAATCAGTATCTGGAACCTTGTGAATTGTTTATTTAAATTATGAGCAGTGGCTGGTGAAATCAGCTATTTCTTAAATACGAACCTGTTTCTTCACAGAGTGTACAGCTGGAATCAAAACAACAGAAAACAACTTTGTACACAAACTTGGTCATTTTGGAGCAAGGACTCCCCCCGAAAAGTTGCCTGAGTTTTGTCTCAGGCCGGTAAAATTTTAATGTGTTCCTTTTTCCTTTTTTTTTTGTTTTCAGTTGTATTTCTGCTATTTCTCAATAAACTTAGAGCACATCATTAAAAAGAAATCAAAAGCTGAAGCACTTTGGACCTACACTTTAACTCTGCGATCGGGACTAACGCACTTCTTTCCACTCCACATCTTTTTAAACCAACTCTCTGGTTTTAAAAGAAAACACAACAAAACCAACCTAGCAGTCAGTCATACACATTTGGTGTCACAAAGGATTACTGATCTCTCCCAAGAAGTGCATTCCAAGGAGGAATTTCAAGCAGGGGGAACTGAAGGATGGCTGTGAATAAAATGTGGCATTTTAAGAGAAGGGGCTGCTTCCAAACATATGATTTGTTTTGTTCTTTGATGGTTTTTGTTCAGCTAGTTCCACTCCCCCCTTAGACTTATACATGAAACCAGATTCAAATATTATCTGCAATCTGCTTATAACAAATTTCTATATTTTTACATAAAGAATAAAAAACTCTTATTGCATCTCCAGCCAAAATACTGGGCGTTTGGGGGAGGGAGCAGAGGGAAAGTAGAGACAAAGTCTGATAGGTTTTCTGAACTGAAATCCTGTAATCAATTTTGTTCCCCTGAGGTACACAAATATGACTTCTCACTATGAGTCACTGTGTAGAAAAATGAACAGCAGCTTGCAAGCACTGAACATATACTTGCATTATGTAATTACATCATTGGTTTAAGCCATATTCCATGCATGAAGCAGCAACATGTACCTGCTTGCACATAACACCTGTATTTTGCAAAAGCATCGCCTTCATTACCTGCTCAGATGTGTGCCATGTTTAGAGCTACTTTCTTTTCCAGGGGTAATGCCTGACAGTAACATTCTGCCTGCTGAGGCTTCAAGACACCAGAGCAATGAGAGCACATGAATTCTGGTTTTCTTTTTTCCCCCATAATTCTCTTCTCCAAGCGGTTATCTACTGATCTTGGGTCCAACCAGCACTCACAGGCAGTAGCAGTGAGAGTGGCACAAAGCCAAAGGGGAGTGCACCTGCACTGTTCTCTTATTCTACCATTTACGACAACACTGAAATGCCCCATCTGGAGCAAAGCCTTAGAGTGTTAGATCCCAAACAGGATGCAGTATGAACAAGGAATGCCTGACTGGAGAATATACATTTTAAGAAGGGAAAGCAGTATTGACAGAGATATTTTTGATCTATACCACAATAAATCTAAGGAAAGATGTGGCACTCTGAATTTAATTTTGTTGGTGCAAACAGTTACATGTCTTATTAGTAGAACAATCACTAGATTTAAAATGGATTTTAGAGGGAACTTTGCACAAAGAAGACTTTGAGTAGTTATCACATAATGAAATATGTTCTAGTGCTGCCTAGAGACATTAAAAAGAAATAAAATGAAATGGTATAAAAAATGAAATGTTTTATGTAAGTTTTCACAAGATCCAGTCTAAAGTGCACAACCACAATTAACAGCCACAACAAGCCAGACTTACTACAAAGAGCCCATTAGATTAGGATAGATTAGGGCTAAAAAATTGTCTTCTTCCAGTCTGTTCCAAACTTTCATCATCAATATCTCTTGAGTATTACAGTTTCCTTTAAAGGAATCATAGCATTTTAAATATGATGCCCTAATTTAGTATGAAACCATTTGGGAATTCATTAGAGCAAAGACTAAAATTCAGTGAGGACCTTGACCTCAATAGTTTTTCTATTTACATATGTGATGGCAGAAGTTTGTCTTGATAGAAACAGCAAGGACAGCTCCTAACTGATACTTTTTTCCACAATAATTTTTTTTAATTTAGATAGTTAAAAAAAAAGAATTCATGTTAACTCTGTTCCAATTTTTCATCTGAGCTCAATTTTTATAAAAATACAATACTCTATTTCAAAAAATAACACAAGTCCTAAGCATGTGTGTCTGTGGGCTGGCTGCCACTTCCACTGCATTTCCAAGGTACATGAAACAGGGAAGTACAAGCATGTGATGTTCCCATGCATATAATTCTCACAGGGAGCAGTTGCATGTGCACATAATTCTCCGAATTTCTATTGTGAGAAGTACTGTTGGTAAGGTTAGAATGACTCAACTTATTGCTTATCTGTTTGTAGTCATTCCTGTAAGCCTCAGGGGCAAATATGCATCAGTAGATTGCATGAAGGACAGACCTAATCTCGTGCCCAAACCATAGTTTGGTGCAGAAAGGAATACTTACTCATTTTACAGTAACTGGCTTCCTACGCAACAATTCATCTATTACACAAAGATTAAATGGTGTGTTTCTGTTGGGTTTTGCTATTTCATTTCTTAAAGCAAAAAAATATAACAAATAGTCCTTAACACTGACAAACTGTGAGCTCTTTTCTATACTTATTCACTTAAAATTACATCTAAGAGAAATTTCTGAAAATTATTTGGTAATAGATTCGCAATCTACTTATACAAGTTTTATGAAGTCATCTTGTTATTATGAACAGCCTTGTGTGTGATTTCTTTTAAACAATCTGCAAATGACTCTTGGAACATCTGTTTCCATGGTTGTAAATCCCTATAAGAATCAGTACAAACTAATCCTGCTTTCATCAGATATACTCTCTTTTTGTTTCAGAGATTGCTGTGCCCAGAGGGTAAAATGATGGAGCCTCAACACAAAACACTAGCCCAAGGACACAAGTGTTGTATATGCTTTAAAGCAAGCAGGTATCCTTCCCGTACTAAAATACTCTGCACATCCTGTCTCAATTACAGCAAGCTGCCAATCTGCCCTGACATGCTCCAGCAGTTCTGTCTCAGCCTGTTCCTGAACTTGCAAGGGAGCCCTTACAAGACAGTCTTGCAGCTTTCTGTCATGATTTACTGGACAGTGTACCTATAAGAAGCTCATTTACCCAGCTTGTCAAAAAAGTCAGGATTTTGACAGAATTCAAATTACATTCTTTTAATTCTACCTTTGCAGCAAATCTTTCAGTCATATCTTGTTTTTTCTAGCACAACCTCTTTCTTCAGAGGCTGGTTGATCACTGCACTGTTTGCCATCAGCCCAGCACAGTTACCTCAATAGCACTGTGGACCGTTGAAAAAGGAACACAAATTCCAGGAGAGAAGTGTTATTTATGCACAGTTTGCAGTAGTGGTACAGACCCCTTCAGCAATTTTGCATTTTACACTAAACAGTGTAAGAAAAATATGATTCTTTTTTCTTGGTCACCTTTTTCAGATTGTTTAGAAGTCACCCACAAAACATTCCCCACATAAACTTTTACCTCTCCTGTCCACTTAGGTCTATAAATGCTCTTGCTTACATGGACAAAGATGCCAGAGTAGCAAGTTCCTACATTCTTAATAGCATTTTCCAGTCAACAAGTCAACATTTCCTTTGCATAGTAACTTCATTGTCAAAATCTTTGCATCTAAATTGATCTGTTTCCATTCTAACCTTTGTGGTACACAGAACGTCTGCCCATGAAAAAGAACAGAAATGCCAGACAAAGATGGGAAGTGCTGCTTAACACTGTGTCTTTCAAAAAGATATTTGAAATTCTTAGCTTAAAAAGCTTCCTGTGAGATCAAGGATTTGACTCAGCACTCAGATCTGTAAAGTAAAAGCAGTTTTAATGGAGAGTCCAGGTAAAATTCAGTCTGTAACACTGTGGTAAAGGTAACAAAACTATGACTCTTTTAAATGCTCACACTTGTGACATGGACTTCCCTTTTGCCATGAAAACAGAAGAGAATTCTACTTACACAATCAGTTTGTCATATCAGTGGCTGCTACCTACGGGTACATGTTGTTCCTCAGGTTTACAATTAACGTCATACAGGCAAGAAATATTAATAGAATATGCTTCATTTACACAATACCTCTAAGGACAATGCTTTTGTTTCTGTCAGTGGTTCTATTACAAGTTGATTCTTGGAGTCAGTTATTTAATTTATTCACATGACACTATATATGCAAATTGTTTGCAAAAATAATTGTTGTAGTAGTTGTAGAAGTAAATGTGTGTGAATGAAGCCAAGTTCTGACAGTGAGTTCACAGGCACTGGGTTGGGAAGGGGAACTACTGGATTCTGAGCTGTTCTCTGCCCCTGCTCCTCTTGTATTCAGAACCCAAAACTGCCCGAAAGCAGACACCCCCCATATCTGCCATGGGATCTGGCTCCACAGGCCTGCCCAGGTATCAGTATTACACACAGCTGACAAATACCCTGATAACAGTTTCTTCTTGTTCAGATGAACAGTATTCCTTACCTGCCTATTTTCTTACCAGACAATGATAGTTAAGAAAGATGATGCCGGGGAGTTTCAGCTTTAGCCAATGTTACCTAGATAATTTAACTCCTTCATTATTACACAATAGAAGCATCCTCACATAAAAGACTTGTAGCAGCTTGAGAAAATGAGAAGGCAGTGCAAAAATAGACAGGGTAACAAAAGGTACATTATACCCACTGAACAAACAGCCTGAGCAATTCCATGTCTTACCAAGTTTTAGAATATTATTTTCATTACTTCATCCAACCATATTACTGGGCCTGATGAGATGCCTCACTTATCTCCTCATTATCAAGGCTACAAACAGCAGAATGTATGAATATTTTTCCTTCAGGCATTATTGATCAGCACTGACAGTAACACCCTGCAGGAGATAAGTTGGGAGTAGCCCAAATGTCAGTCCAGGACACAGAGTTCAGGAAAAGTGTTAGAGGATTTGTGATGAACAGGAGGCTTAAACAGTTTTGAACCAACCACACGAGATTTAACTTTAGACTTATTATTTTTCTATGGTGTAAATGGCAATTCCTCTTAATACTGGATTAAAAAGTTTAAAATAAGCAAGCCATATTCAATACCTCAGGAGGTCTACAGTAATAATACCAACTAAGCCTAATAACCTCCTAAGTCTGTGGGTCTAAGACATTGCCCTGGGTGTTAGGTGATAGCTCAGCCAAATGGGAAAAGTCACATTCAGGCAAATAAACAAATAGTTTTAGCAAATCAAGTTTTAAATGCCTGCCATTAACCCAAAGTAATTATAAATAAATGCTGTAAAGTTTTTAATGATCAATATATTCCCAGAAGGATTCCTGCTTTTTCCCCCATGGGCCAGGCAAGGAAATTGAACAAGGATGTGAACAAGGATGTGTAATACTCAATAATAATGTCATGGTTTTTAGACCTGTCTGGAGACAGAAAGGGTGCAAATGCTGCAGCTGGTGAGAGGAACTGCTGAGAATTATCATTCATGACATTTCAGAGCAAACTACCCCGCTTGCAAAGAAGATATGAACCTCTCCCCTCCCTTTTCCTAACACATTCCCCTTTTAAGGTTCAAGGAGGGAAGAATTAAGAGGAGAATGAAGAGGAGAGGGAAGAATTACATTTCAGGAATTAAATTTCAAGATCTGTTAGAGAATTTTGCATCCTCAGTTTTTCAAGCTTTACACTACTATGCTCTACTCCTTGCAGTTTAGCTAAAGTATTTCAGATTATTCAGGCCACTCAACATCCAAAAATATACTCTAGGACCCTCGTGCTTCTGCTCACAGGCAAATGTATCGAGGTGGCTGTGGAGCAGTACTCAAGCAGGATTATCAAGAATTTGATTTACCATTTATTTTGCCATTCTGTTGACACAGCTTACATCTACACCACGGGTTCTATCTCAAATTGCCAGTGAGTTGTGCTGCTCTCATACTTTACTGGTTTTATTTTCAAGTGATCTTCCCCCGAACCACTCTGCCTTTGTAGTATGGCAGCGACCAGTGGCCCAGGTAATTTCCATTTCTTTGCTAAAAATCAGCTGCTTCCAAGAAAGGAAAGGACAGCTGTTTAATAGTGGTAACCACTAGAGTTCTGGAAGCCTGACTTTTCCTCCCAGGTACAAACTAGGCTAAAATCAAGCAGGACTGCCACCTGCTGTGCAATTTTAATTCTTGTTCTCCATTACAAAAGCAAATAATTTTGTGATGAAAGGTTAACTGCAGAATGCAGAAGTCTAGCCTAATTTCCCTCTTAAAAAAATCCTCTAGAGAAGAGGAGTTTGACACATATGGCAATGGAGAAAATCCTGTCTTGAAGCAGAGGTGTGTTCACTGGTGCACACTCAGCGTCTCCATGTGAGATCAAAGGGGTAGGTGCCTCACCTGAGAAGGTCACACACATCTGCTCTGTGACATTAGTTCATGGGTGTACTGCCTACATGTCTACAACTCAATGGACTTCAATCTCTATAAAATAAATAGTCTCAAAATACCAACTGCTGCTGACACTTTTACTGTTTCACACAGTGAATGTGTAAGAACTGTGTGTCACTCTACAGATAACACAGACTTTGGCTGAATGTTCACCATAATAAATTGCACTCGACTGCTTGACTTAAGGTTTCATTCCTGTTGGTTTGGATTTTGGTGTTTGTTTTTTTTGTTTGTTTGTTTTTTTGTTGGTTTTTTTTTGTTGTTTTGTTTTGTGTTTTTTGTTTTGTTTTGTTTTGTTTTTTCAAAGAAAAGAAGATTTTATATAGATACCAAATATAGTTTAAGCATCCTAGATTCCTTTACGTAATTTGCAGATCACAGAATTTCACAGAAATTACAGAAATAGGGTTATTATGAACATTTTAAAGAATCTTTTAATGAGAAAACTGTACCTTATTCTGCTTGTGTGGCTGAACCTCTAGAGTTTTCTTTGCTCATCTAGTGGGCATTTGTGCTCTTTGGACTTTATAAACAGCAGCAAACAGATCTGAAAAACAGGAATAACCTGAAATGTTTCAAGCTGGAATATAAGTATTTTTGTTATTTCTTTCCCCTTTTATTGGATAATTTTTTCACTGACATGCTCCTGAGCTATGTGCCCACATTACAGTTTCTACCCTCTCTGTTTCTAGTGAAGAAAGCTTTAAGGAAAAAAATTTGGCTGCCTTTTTTCACAGTTAGTCAGAGTTCCTTGACAGAAAAATCTGCTACTGTGACCGTATGATCTGCTGGGTAACACACCTGCACTGAGTTCCATAGCCCTGACCCCCCATCTGGGCAAGAAAAGATTGTGTCAGGGGTGGGACTGTGGAAGAAATCTTCCCAGCAATCAGCCAGGGGAAAAAACAGAAAAGCACCTAGCACTGAAGCATGATGAATGCAGTCAGCCAAGCTGTGAAAATGCTCACACGTACACAAGCCCTGAATCCTGATAAATATAGAGAGCTCTGTGGTAAATATTTTTAAGGTTTGCGAAAGAGGCCAAGAGGAGCTGAGCTATCTGGAAAACACAGACCTGAAAAATAAAAACTCTTTTGCCTCCCCCATTCTATTACTGGAAACTGTAAGCAAGCATCCACCGGTGTAGGATGAATAAAGGAACCACTGACCGCGTGATTCATCTCATACCAAGATAAGAACATAAGACAAAATAATAAATCTGCAAAAGATAGGTATTTTCTTTTTTCCTTCAAACATTGCATTATATTGGCCTACTAAAAAAACCCAACCTTCTTATATTTACACATCATCTCCTTTCCAAAAAATGTAATCCTTACATATTTCAGGAAAACTTAATTCAAGTTATTTATCACTAAATTTCAGTCCTGTGACTGCTGCAGTTTAGAGCTAGTTCCTTCCTATCCCATTTCATCAGAGAACTATGAAACCTATTTCGCTTTTTCAGATCTAACATGAGAGAACACAATTCCTGCCTTCCTTTCTGCAAATATTGACACCTTTTCCCAACATTCGTTCTATCAAAATGCTTGGTGTGCCTAGGTGCCTGACAAGCCCTTAGTGACCACAAGGCCATCATCCCTTTTGCAGAAACAGGCCCATATTCTTTGTATTTAAAGTAAAACTCCCTTGTACAAGAGCATCACGTGTCATGAAGGTGTGTCACGTACCATTAGAATAGAAATAGTCCAAGTCATAGAATCAGAGAATGGCTTGGGTAGAATCTCGTTCAAACCCCCTGCCACGGGCAGGGACACCTTCCACTATCCCAAGTTGCTCCAAGCCCTATCCAACCTGGCACTGAACACTTCCAGGGATTGGGCATCCACAGCTTCTCTGGGCAACCTGTGCCAGGGCCTCACCACTCTCAACAATATAGAATTTCTTCCCAAGATCTAATCTAAACCAGGCCTCTGTCAGATTAAAGCCATTCCCTCTTGTCCTGTCACTCCATGCCCTTGTCAAGAGTCCCTCTCCAGCTCTCTTGTAGCCCCCTTAGGTACTGGAAGGTTCTATAAGGTCTCCCTGGAGTCCTCTCTTCTCCACTCTGAACAGCCCAAACTCTCAGCGTGATTAATAATAAGTTCTTACTATTTCATTTCTTATGTGTAGAAAGCAGTCATAACAACATCCTCAAGAAATAAAACAACAAAAATCGTGTTGATACTGAAAACAAAGGGGGGGTATTGTGTTAGTGTATAGAGCGTTAGAATGAGAATTTCAGAGGGTGACCAACCACTAGAGGGCTCGGAGTTCCTTACAGTCTGCTAAACAAAATGGTTAAATAAACCTTTCACCTTTCTCTAACAAAGAGCTTAAACATGACCTCTGTCTCATGAAAGGCTCCTACTCTGTATGAAATGCATTAACTTGCACAGAAAACATGCGAATATACCCATATTTCTTCAATAACTTCCTAAAATAATCTCCAAAGCTGTGCCTAACCATGGTCTTCACCAGGGGCTGCAGGGGAATCTCTGGTCCAGCACCTGGAGCAGTTTCTCCTTCCTCACTGACCTTGGTGTCTGCACAGTTGTTTCTCTCACATATTCTCACTCATTTCTTCTGCTGTGATTGCACGAGGGTTTTTTTCCCCCCTTCTTAAATACGTTATCCCAGAGGTGCTGCCACTGTCACTGATGGGCTCGGCCTTGGCCAGCAGCAACTCCATCCTAAAGCTGGCTGGTCTTGGCTCTGTCAGACACGGGGGAAACTTCTGGCTGCTCCTCACAGAACCCACCCCTGTAGCCCCCCTGCTACCAAATCCTTGCCATGCAAACCCAGTACAAGGGTATAAGAGCAGCCTTTTGGTATTTTAAAGCATCTAATTTTGTGGATTATATTCACAGAAATGCTAAAAGTGTGTGAGTGATATCTGTGCATGCTAGCAAATGATAGGAGGGTCTAACAGACCCCATGTTTGGCTCAGAAGTCTTTGTGAAAAATGTACACTGCCTGATCAATCACTGTAAAGCTGAGGTATTGAACACCTCCTCCCCAAATATCACAAGACATAAAAATACACAGTGATAACACAATAATATGAAATAATAGCCTGACCACATACTATTCCTCGATAGAATGAAATGATAGAAATAACTTAAAACAACCAGAGATTACATCATGTCATGGTTCTCTTTCCTACCTTTTGTGCTGTTTCTGATACTGGCATTAAATTTGTTTTACATTGTGTTAAATATAGTGGTTCCCTGACTTTGAATACCAAATGTCACTGTGGTATTAATAACAAAGGCAAATTCCACACAGAAGGTTAGGGAAGACACAGTGTTCTGAATCTCTCAGGCTGAGGTTTATAGGTAGTGACAGAGCGTCTCATAACCTGAAGTTAGATTTTGGGGTTTAAAACAAAGAATTCAGTCATAACTAAAAGGGTTTTCAGTAAGTCATCATGGATGTCAATGTGCTCAATAAACTGTAGCAAAATAGAACAAAAATAGAAAGCACAGGTTCTTCTCCCTGCATATCTATGTAGCTTTAGAGAAGCACATACCTCCTACATATAGCAATCACAGCTAAAATCAGCTCTGACAAACAATCAGAGAGTGAGGAAAGTGCTGTTAATGCTGAGCTTCCAAGAGAAAGAGTTTGGATGGTTCTTTGTGAAATGCCTTTTATTATACTTGGCAATAATATGGGGCTAGCACTGGATATGGAACAAAGCAAATGCCTTGAAAACTAAACAACACAGGACACAAACACAAAAGGGAGCACTCTAAGGCATAAAATGTTTGGCTACTGATGTGTGAAAAGAGCAGTCATCTTCTTTCTGTTAGTTCTCAAGATACATCAAGTTTTAGGAGAACATCTGGATGGGAATTTTAATTTTCTTAAGAACACATATGTTTTATAACAGATAAATTTTTCACACTCAACAAAAATATTTTTCTCTAAGCTTCAAACAATTTCAGAGAATCCCTTTACTCATTTAACATAGGAACTTATGAAGAAATGTACCTTAATTTCTCAGATGCCTCCTCCACCTGTATTGCAGACTGACTGTACTGTTTGAACCTTTCATTTCAACAGAGATAATCAATGTGCAGATGAGCTGTTAACTATGATTTTCTTTCTCTCAGAGTAAGCCTTGCTCATTTATAATACTTCTTCATTTTTCCCTGCTTTTACATCCAACTGGTTTTGTGTCTATTAATACTGCAGCTTTTTATATAAGGCAAAAACTAAGTCAAATACTGCAAACATGACAGAAATGTGAATCAGTGAGAAGCTGGTTCACACAGTTGTCATCTAACAAGTTTCTGTTTGTGCTTTATATAATTATTTTCAGTCCATCAGATTAAAAAACATGAAGATGTGATATGCTTCTTAAGCCTCTATTTTGAATGTTTCTAGTTGACATTTACTTATTTTTTCAGTATTGTCTAGCATATGTTCTAGCTAAATTAACTGACAGGGAGAGGGATGATAAATGCAACTGCCTTTCATCCTTCTCTCAAGAAAATTTCTTGAGAGGAAGTCAGCAATTACTTTACCACAAGCCTTTCTTTAAATTCATAAAAAATACATGTGAGCAACTGACTCAACAGAGGGAAGTCAGAAAAGTGATGGAAGAATCTCTGTGAACCTATGATTTGTAGCAAGAAGGAAAAAAATCAATAAAACAGCAAAATAAGTACAACCCCCCCCCCGTCCTAAATGGCTTTGCTATAAATATCTGTAGCCCTCTGAGAACACTGAGCTGCCCTGGGTGGCAGCTGCACAGTGATGATCTCCCCTTTGGGCAGGGACACCTCTCGAGGCTGAGAGAGCCCTTACCCAGCATCTCATACCTGCAGCAAGTACAGACATTTATGTCAGATCTAAAAGTGCGTTCTGTGCCAGTGCCAGGGGTATAAACCAGGCTATGGCTCCATCAGGAGAAGTGGAGCGAGCAGGAGTATCTGAATTATCGCAGCCTATTTCCCATGTTCATGCTCAGTAAAACAAAGCAAGTAATCAGCCTCTAGCGTAGCCAGCAAAGCATTGCTTGCAGTCCCACTGCCCTCCACATGATCCTGTGTTTGATTACTTCCTGAAAAGTGGATAAAAGGAGAAGAATTTTCCTAAGACTATAAAAATATTTCAGGAGTTGGTGGAGCTCAGCCTGGGGTATCACAGTCATCCTAAAAGCAAAAACCACACTGAAAATAAGGAGAGAGGAAGCATGTACATGTATACACTTCTGAAGATTTAAGCACAGTAGGGGAGCAATTGTCCTACTTTGTGAAGGGAAAGTACATTTCATTTAATTCCCGGGCTACAAGGAATGAAACAAGAAGGCCAAGTGAAAAGCAGTAGGATGTCAGTAGAAATCCAAAGAGACTTAGGTTTCTATTTTGTACAGAAACAGGCCTTCTGGTTTACCAGTGCTGTTGCTTTCTGTGCACACTACTTGAATATATTCATGCCCATAGTCTGCAAGTGCTGCCCAGAGGCTGTTCCAAGTCTCATTCTGACAGCTCAAAGCGTATTTCAGACTGCAATACTGTGCCCAGCGCTGTTCTTCAGACAAAAAATGACAAACAAGGAGTCTCAGTCCAGCTTCCATTTTAAACCTATGAGAGTGATAAATTTGTTGCTGACTCTGGCTCCATTTGTATCTCCAAAAATCAAAATCCTGCATGTAATGTTCATGCTCTTTTATTAAAAACCCTTATAAATAAACAGCTGTTCTTTATTGGGCCGCCTAATCCCAACTCTTTGCAAAACTTTCCTGTCACCATTCCTGAATTTCCCTTCAGTCCAGGTACCCTCTTTTCTTCCTGTCTTGGGTAGGCAATTCTCACACAAGGCTTTCTTGTCTCTATCTAGAACAAGAACATAGAACTACAATAACTATGATTTTCAAGCCAAGGGACCAAAGCAAACTGTTATCTCCACTGCAGTCAACCTTGCAAGGCTTATCCCTCCCGGCTGAGTAAGAAATGCCTCATACAGGTGGGAGAAGAAGAGAAGGAATGGGAGAGAGGATAACATGGAAAAGTTACAGATGTAACAAGGTGGGAAGATTTTCTGGTTCAGTCCTGTCACAGCCTATGTGAAATTAGACAAGACACAATAAGCCTTGTTTCAGGTTTATTCCAAGAAACAGGAATAAAAGCCTTTTCCCTGTGCTTTGAAGAGATGCATCAGCTTCAAAAAGCAATCTGGTGTCAGAGGACAGTGTGGGAAATGTGCTCAGAGATCTGAAAATTGCAGCCAGCTCCAACCATTATCAAGCTGCCAGTCTCTCCCAAATTATTTTTTAAACTTTCCATTAGTACCCACAATATAGCAGAATTTTTTCCCTAAGGCTGTGGTCATCTGTTTTTGCATAATGCATTATGAGATCTAAATAAAGGATTATCATTCATCCTGACACTTCAAACAATCTTGTTTTCCATCAGCTAGAAGACTAATAAACTCCAAATAATTTGAATTTCTTTTATTACTTTGTGCATAAAAGCGCACAATAAATTACAGCTTCACAGTTAAACTCATTCTGCTGATGTCTTTAACTATATCCATGAGTATTTTACTCACCAGAAACATTTCAGGACTTAAAATACTATTTACTTTGTTGCTCATTAACTTGTGGGTTTTTGTTGTTTTGTTGTTGTTTGTTGGGTTTTTTTTTAACAACTCCTATATAGCAAGGGCACAGAGTTTCTAATAAATCTACAGGTTTAACTACATACTGATGTGTACAATCACATTTCTAAAGTACAGCAGCAGAGCTTGATGGTGAGGAAATGTCTCAATTTACATAATTAAATCCAAAGCATTTAAGGACATACTTAAGCTAAGCACGTGCTTAAATGCTTTTTAAATAAGAATTAAGGTCTTTTAGTCCTTCTGCTTTGAAGTCCAACTTCTGATGCTTGTTGGTGGCATCTACTTCATACAAGACTTCAGGCCTCGCCTTTACTTCCAGGCTCACTTAAGATGGAATTTGCAAATGACACATTAGGGAGAGACAAGATGCAGAGTTTTGTTTTACAGAGGGAGCACGAGCTGCCTTTAGATCTCCTACCTTGTCAGGGAGCAGTGACAGAGGAGCAGTGAGGCAGCAATTAAGGGGCAGAGAATGACCACAGAGGGACAGGGGCAGTGACCTGAACAACAAGGGCACAGTCCCACAGCAGCCAGGGAACAGGGCTGGAATGGTGACAGGGGCTGTGAGAGCCCAGGGATCATTAGGGAAATGAGGGGTGACAGGCTGGGTCCAAGGTCAGTCTGGGAAGCCCAGTCAACAAGTCGGGAACAGCGAAGGACAGAGCTGGGAACAGAGGCACTGCCCAGCCTGGGGGAAGACTGGGGCTGCAGGACTATTGGTGCACTCAGGGCCTGGCATTTCTTCATGGATTAACATTAGATTTCACCATTTTTATATTTAAGAAGCCACTGACAGAAAAATAAATCTCATGCTAGGTACAAGAGCAAGCCTCAGGCTCTTGTGCAAACATTTTAGTTGCAGGAATTTACTGCTTTCGGAGAGCCATTTCTATTGACATAGGAGATACATAGGTTTACAGTGGATCTTAGTAAGATCCTAAATTATTTAGAGAAAGGATGAGGAGAAATGGTTAATAAACAGAAAAGAGCAATGGGTTAGTGTTCAATCAATACTACAAAATTCTTATTTGCAGATGCTTTTCAATGAAGCTGAAGAAACTGAGAGAGAATGAAGGAACTGTGCCTAGGCCAGTTCAGCTCAAGATCAGAGAACCAGATCTTTTGGATTTGTATTGGATCATAATCTGAACATGAATTATCAATATTGTGCTGGTGCAGAGAAATATCAGTTGTACCAGGATATTCAGTTTTCTAACGACTATGTTCCTTTTACCTAATGAGTGGAAAATCACAGCACGACAAGAAATCAGCAGGTCACCTCACCATTGCCGTGACTCAAAGTAGGAACAAATAGATCAACAAAGTGCTCCAGGTTACACCTGCCTCTGGAATCATAATTGTGATGTTAATCAGCTTCCTCATACAGTCAACAACAGAGCCTCAGAAAAACTTATGCTGGCATAAGACAGTGTGAGAGAAAATGAGAAGCAAGGGGAAGAGGAACAGCAGGGATGATTTATACCAGGTGGCTTATACCAGTATAATGTGCTGAACTATGATGCAATTTGATCTTACTGAATGTCTTCTGTATTGTTGATTTAAAAGCATGTTTCTGAATGGTCAAAAATGTTTCAAAATGGAATTCTGTGTTCCACACCCCCAGCTTTGCATCACTTGCAAAATTAATAAGTGTGTTCTCTGTTCCATTATTTATATTGCTAACAACAAAAAGACCCAGACTGAAGACAGGCTCTAGAAAACTAGCAATATATTCTTTCCTTTTGACAGAAAACTAATGCATGTTATGAAATACTGCTTGCTATGCAGTCAATTTTGTACATACCTTATAATATGTTTATCCAGGTCGTATTTCTCTAAATTTTTAATGAAAATGTCATGTAAGTGTCATAAACATAATCAAACTGACAACAGGCTCTTTCCTATCCACAAGGCCTGTTCCCTACTGGAGGAGAACATCAAGTTATCTAGTGTGATTTATTTTTGGCAGATCCATGTTGGCTGCTATTGTTCCTTGGTTATCATCTAGGTGCTAATAATAGTTTGTGAGGTTACTTGTCCCAGGATTTTTCCACGGATTCAGTTAATTACACTTAAATCAAGCTGTATTTCTCTGGCTCCAACCCCACTTTGATAACAGCAATTTAGAGTTACCTCTTCTGTTTTTTTCAGCTTCTCATTCACCTTCTTCATTCAGTCAGTCTTCAGCTGTCTTTTGATTATGATCGCTAGACTCAAACTATTTGAAAGTATTCAGTTCATCTGAGTGTTCCTTATCTGTTCTTTACCTACTCTGGGCTGAGACAATTTTGTTCTCAGTGTCACCAATCCTAACTATCTGCTTGTACATGATCTTTTTTGTAAGTCTGATACAACAGGTGCAAAAATCCCTTTAGCTTTCTTTATAATTTGTTAACAGATTTTCTTCTCTATTGAGTAAAGGAATAATAATTTCTCTATCTCTTTCTTAGTATGAATATACTTAAGGATAGCTCTTGATAGTTCAATGGTTTTGCAGCACTACCTTTTTTAGTCTTTCTTTTTCTTAATAATTTGACCCCTCTTCCTTTGTGTTTTCTTTGTGTGCTTAAAGGTCAAGGGAGACCTCATGATGTGGTCAAGCTAAGCTTACTGTTATTTCTATCTTACTCACAACTGGGATAAATGTGCCTTTCAAATTATTTTCTAAAGCATCATTCCTTTTCTTAACTCATTTCTTTAGACTTCCTTCCTATGAGGTCTTAAGTACTGATTGCTTAAGTCCTTATCTTTCATGACATCTGTTTTTATTTAGCTGTTCTTTTTCCTTCCTCTTCTATGGACAACAAGCTGTCATTTTGCAAATGCTCCTTTTTGTGAGGAAAATGCTGCCCCACTTTAACATTCTCATCCAGTTATTCTTCACTGGCAGCCTCCAAAAAACCCCCACAACAACCCCAAACCACCCAACCAAGCCATTATATTCTTGTGGCTAGGCCCTATTCTAAAGAAGTCACATCAGAGATATCAACACCTGACAACGTATTGCTGTTCTAATAAAAGGGGGTTTTCACTTCACCAAAGGAAAGCTCAGGAAAGAAGTCTGAGAAACAGACCACAGACACTGCCAAAGGTGAGAGACTGAATGAAATGCAGAAGTAAGATATAAATCTGCCTGGGATTGCTTCTAGCAGCAGAATGTCTTCTTGTCTGTGAACAAGGGAGTAGAAGGGGACAGATCTGTTCCAGGTTGCACATGGCAGCAAATGATCAAATTGGCAGACCCCTGAGAGAAAATACTCTGTGCTTATCTTTGTGAGCAGTAATCCTGTGTTTTAGAAATAGAGGAAGAAAAGAACTGCCAAATATTGGTGATAGTGCTGAGTTGCTTGTTTTGAGTATTCAGGCCTCACAGGCAGATTGGGGCAGGAGGTGTGTGTATATGGCACGTGTGTGTGTTAATGGGGGAGATATTTGCAGGAGGTTTGTGCTGCAGGTTTAGGTGTTTTGATAAATCAGCAGTGACTGAGAAAACAGCATTTTGTAGAATTCTTATCAAGCTCTAATTGTGGATAGGAGCTCCTGAAGACCTTGAAAAAGCCTGATGGGACACCTTATTTCCCAAAAAAGAGACTAATTTCTTCCACAGCAGAATGGCATTCACATACTGCCTCCAGCTTTACAGACCAGGGGCTGCTGCCCCTCTTTCTACACAGAAATCCCTTTGAGTCAGACAGTATTGATACCTGATCGTGTTTTTTTCAAACTTATTTGTGGAATTAAGCAGGCTCAACAGTTTGACCCGAAACAGAGCTGTCCTAGCGCTGTCCTGTGGAGAAGGGCAGCCCTGTTGAAATGGTCAGGATGGAAAGATGTGCTGCACACAGGTTATGTGAAATAAAATCTGAAGGACAAGACAGCTCTCAGGGGATGTCCATGGCTCCATTTGCCTCAACAACACCCCCTTAACCCACTACTCCAGCTAGATCTCCACGGACCTTTGCCTTTCAGATCCATGTTTACAGTACAACTGCTTCACAAACCCACAAACTAGGAACCAAATCTGGCTTCTGCTGCACAGGGCTCGGTCTGGCACACGTGGCAGTAAATCGTGTAGGCACAAAGACCAGCGGGATCTGTGCTCTGTGTATGGCACCGGGCACACCTGGCTGCACGTACCTGCTGGCGTCCAGACCGGGACTGGGCTGGAGCCCCACTCGGGTTTGGAGCTGGAGCCCCGCTCGGATCTGTCCTTTCTTGCTCGGGCCACTGCCATTCCTTGGCCGACCTACACCAGCTGCAATGGCACTTGAAAAACTCGTTTATCGAGTTAAGGCCGCTGCCGAGCGGGTCGGCGAACGGGACCACGGTGACGGGCGTGCAGAGCTGTGCCCGGTCCTTCCCTTCTTCCCGAGGGGGCGAACCGCGGGCAGCTGCGTGGGGCTGACTGCGATAAGGGCGAGGAGGAGGAGGAAGGGGAGCAGCCAGACGAGAGCAGAGGCAACAGGCAGGAGGGAGCCGAGGACGGGGATCGCGCAGCCCGCCGAGGGAGCAGCGGCGGAGGGAGGCGATGGGGAGCGGCGGGAGGCGGGCGCAGCCGGGGCGGAGGGAGGAGCGGGCGGCCGGGCGCAGCCAATTCGGGGGGACACGTCCATTTTTCGGCGTGAGTCAGGCACGTCGGTGGGGTGATGCTGCGGCGCCGGGCAGGGGCCGGGCCAGCCGCGGGGAGCGGCCCGCCCGCTCGGGCCCGGAGTCTCGGCCGTGCCGGCGCTGCCGCCGAGCGAAGCGTTGCTTCCTCCTTCCCGTCCCTTCCCTTCGCCGGGGCCGGCGCCATGGCCGGGGGCGCTGGGCCTGCCGCTCCCTGACACCCGCCTGCCCGCGGAGGTACCGCGGCCGCGCCGCGCCGGGGGATGCGGGGACGGGGGGGACCGGGACCGGGACCGGGCGGAGGGAAGGAGGGAGAGAGGGGGCGGGCAGGTCACAGCGCTGACCGCGGGTAAGGGCAGCCCTGCACGGTGGGGAAGGGGAAAGCGGCGGGGGTGGGCGGTAGAGCCGGGTGGGAAGAGAAGGGGTCCCGGGGCGGGCGGTCTGGAGCTCCGAGGCTCCGGAGCTCACAGGCTCCGTGCAGCTGCGGCCTCTCCCTCCCCGCAGGCTGCTGCGAGCGGGGCTCCTCCGGGCATCGGAAGGGAGAGTGAAGAATTGCCCTTGCCCCGGGCGGAGCTGCCCCGTTCTCCTGGAGCCCGGGAAGGAAGGACTGCAAAGGGAACCTCTGGACGTTTCATGTTTCGTCAGCCCGGCAGAATTTTGGCTTTGATTCCGTCTTGCTCGTACCTGTTCCTGGAGAAGAGGCACCGTCCCACCATGTCTCGCTACAGCCTCCACAACCTCCTGGACTGGATGTATGGGGGGGTGGACCCCAGCTTTGCCGGCAATGGAGGGCCGGAATGCGCTGCCTTTCTCTCGGGGAAGCAGCGCTTGCTGGAGAGTTTGGTCTTCCTCAGCGTAGGCATTGTGGAGATCCTTCTATCCTTGGGGAAGCTCAGGTATCTGCACCTCAGGGAGCTGGAGAATCTGCTGCAGCAGCCCCAGACTAAGCAGGAGAGCTTGGGCAAGAACGTGCTGCTGGTGCTGCTCTGCCTCATCTTTGGGCTGGAGGTGGGGTTCAAGTTTGCCACCAGGACTGTCATTTACCTCCTGAATCCCTGCCATGTGGTCACCATGATGCAGGTAAGGCTTGTGTAGGGTCACCTGGAAGTTGGCTTTTGTGGTGTACTTGCAAGGCAGTATTTTTCCCGTAGTCTGTTTGTGGACCAAAAGTGCATAGCAAAAGTACAAATGCTAAGAATTGATATAAACATTTTAAACTCAGTTTTTAGTCAGCTTAAGTGAAATCTCTCAAGTAACCCGAGTCAGACGAAAAGGTGAAATTGTAGCTATGATTAATGTCCGAATCTCTGGTTGAAAATGTAAATAACTAAGGTTTTCTCAGCACTTGCTTTCACCTGATCCTTGTTTCAAGACTAGAAGAGGCTGTTTCCACTGACAGTAGTGCTCGAATTTGCACCAAACCTAATGAGAACAGGATAATTGCGAAAGCAGCTGTGTAATCTCTGTGCAACTTTTTCAAGCAAGTGACTTCTTTGGGTGTGAATGTATTTTGTGAAGGTGTTGGAGAAATAAATTATTCTTTGTTGGTTTACCTTTCTAATCTTACAGCTGAGTAGTAAGGAAGCAGGTGTTACCTGTGTCTCATACGTGGAGTTGAACAAGGTGATATGGCCTAATACCTGTAGATAAACCATGTGTTTTAATGACTTGATGTTGATGTGTAAAAATGTGCAACTTGTATAGATTTCAAAATAATGGATACATAGAAGGATACATAGATAAACAGTTACTGAACTGGGATATCTAAAGCCTAGAAGCTTGTTTGTTAATACTGCTGTAGATGTACTTAACTGTCAGTCCCACTGAGCTTGGTAAGAAGGGCGGGAGGCATAAAATTATTACTTTGTTTAATTTTACTAATGTTGATCCTCATCTTAGAAGACTAGAAACAACTTAGAAGAGTGTCAAAAAGGCTTTCGTAAAAGCTGGCTTGGTAACAACTGTCTAGGATCAGTAAAATTGGATCAGTGCCATTCTTGGTCTCCCACTGCAGGATGCAGTGATCTGGGCTGAATCAGATCAAGCCAGTTGTTAGATTCACACCTGGAGAGCATTTCCTAACAGGACGGGAAACATCTTCTCTGGTTGTACCAGAGGTTTGAGGGAGATGGGTATTATTTCAAGAGTGGTACAGCAATATTCAAGACCTTTACAGCAATTAATTTACAGTTCCGGAACTTAATTAGTAGGTTATGTAAATTCCCAGGCCGTGATGCAATGTTTGCTCAGTAGTTTACAGCATAGGACACTTCCTTCCTGTGAAGGGGTAGTGATTGCTGTGCAATCAGTTAGTCAGTATTGGGACTGAAGTTATGGAATGACTATGTAGAAATAATTAAAATGAAATCATACAGCCACATTCCATTTCTAGTCAATACTCAGTGATAACTGGGAAATTTTCCTAGTAATTCTCCGGAAAGGAGGTGGGGATATGTTAGCAGTAGGATTTGAAAGTTTAGTTGTCTTTATGATAGGATGTTATGACGTTCAGCGAAATGCTTACAGAGCTGTGGGGGAGCAAGGGCTGTTCACTTCTTTCAATAATGCCTTCCCCAAGGAGATGGAGACTTGAGCCCTGTAGTCAGGCATGGGCTGTTCTGAATCTCTTTTTGACCAATTGTGAAGCTTTTAAAAATAATCCTGTGCTAATTACTCATTAGAAATGGTGTTCCAGCATTTGTGAAATTGAAAAGGTGGGTATGTCAGCTAAATGCAGAAGTTGGGCCCTTCATTTAGAAACAGGCTTGGGCTTAATGTAGAGGATAAAAATAATGGCAAAACCAACAGCTTTCCACAGAGACACCAGGTTAGACATAGGGATAGTCAATGACTTCCAGCAGCAGACAAGTAATAGATAGGTGTAATCTTGCAAGCATTGATTTTTGGCCTAAATATCTGAAGGGCAACAGGTTGGCAAGGTGAAATATATGAAAATATAATTTATCTTTCACTTCTGTTCTTGCAGTAGTTTATACATAACCCTGCTGCCATGTCTAAATAATAGGATGAACAAAGTAGGGGGTGAAGAGATGAAAGGTACTACAACAATCAGGATCACTTCAAAGAGAAGGCAACAGTAGCTGTTGTTAAAGGGCTCTTCTTTCACTCCATTTCTCTTTTCATTTTCTTCAGCTGAGACTTGTTTCACCTCAGCAACAAAGGCTCTGGGCTCTGAGCCAAAAATATTCGGAACTAGAAGTTATCCTTCAGATTTTCTCTGCATGAAAGCTAAAGTTCTGCTCTTAAAAGACCTAAGACTGAAATGAGATCAAAATAATATGGGATTTAGATGTGTGGTGCATTTGGGAAGACAAAACGGAGTAATATTAGGGCTACTGGGTTCTACAAAGGAGTCTGTTTTGATCAGGTGTCTAATTTCTGCCTATCATGCCAACTTCTGTTCAAATCAAGTCTTTTCATAAGTGGAAAGAATTAGCTTAGATGTGTCATTGTAAGGAGGAAGTGTCAGTGAAGTGAACATATTTAACTGCCTGAATAGTTGTTGTGGTTAATCAGCTTCAGAGAATTTGTTGCTGCCCTGTCACCTGGCTGAATTATCTACAAACAGTGATAATCATTTCCAGCCCTGCTCTGGGTTTTGGCTTCTTGCATAGCTTCTGGAGGAAGAAGGGTGTTTCTTCACTGGTTTCATAAGTGCAGCATCATTGAGAGATAAATATTTCAACTCTTAAAAACACTATATGTATTTTAAAACAAAGATGAATGGAAACTTATTTGGTTTCTCTGCCAGCTGTTGGATGGGGATGGGCTTGGTTTGTGCAGTACAATGCTTAGCTAATGTTTGGTGCATCAAGGGGAGATGTCTATGGAGGAATTCATACTGAACTCTTTCTTCGTGTAAAGAATGGTCTTTGTGAAAATTATTTGAATACTTCTGTTTAAAAAAAAAACAAACCACAAACCACTTGCCTTTTAGGACTGGGGATATAACTGGAGCAGGTGCTGCTGCTGTAAACCTGGCATAAAAGGGTATCCTAAGAGGGAAACACTAAATCCTTAGGATGTTGCAAACCTATTGGCCTTTGCATAGCAGGAAAAAATTCAGCAAATGTTTAAGGAACCAGGTTTATGTTTTGAAGACGCTAATCCTTTGAAGGAATTTTAGGGCACAGAATTGTGGTACTGAAATTGTCTGTGTGATGGAAGTCTTAAATTTCTGATTCAGCAGTGGAAGAGGGAGGGTTCCCTCAAGAGCCAATCACAGCACTATTGATTTCTTTGCAAGTTTTGTGAAGGAGACTTTTGGCAGCAGCCAGAATGTGCTTGTTGAGAAATGTCTGCATAAGTGTTGTCTCCCTGTGTGTGAACATCAGAACACCTACAGAATTGCTTTTGTGAGGTGAAAGGGTTTCATGCCTTGCAGTGTCAAAACCAATGATATCAAACCAATTTTCTTTATCTGTTCTGTATTCTTTAAGCTATACATTTTTCTAACTCTTCAATCACAACCCTTGTGTTCATGTAGTAGTTCTTCATTCTTTAGGGAAGGAGCAGTTAGAATTTCCGTCAAAAACTTGTTCTCCATTATTTGTTCCCATACCCCCAGTTTGTAATTTCTGACAAATGTATTTTGGGAGGTGTTATTCACAATCAAGGTAACTTAATGAAAATGTGTAAGCACAGGTGTCTCTCGATGTCCTGTAAGACACCCAGCTGGAGTTAACAGGCAATTAAGATTAAGTTTAGACAAATATAAACCAGGAACCAGAGCTAAAATTAGTCTGTATTGCAAAAGAGAATTGTAAGAAGAAAAAAAAAAGTAAGGAAAAAGCCATCTATAGCAGAGGTTGTGGGTAACAGTGTTAGGGTGACCTCAAAAGCTCCTTTCCAGCCTTAATGATTATGTGATAATTTGCATTTTAGGTTTGTGAAGCTGATAGTTTTAATTAGGTTTCCTAGACTGTCACTAAGATCTTCAGATCTTCTGAACACTGAAGTCTGTAGAAATCAGAAGTGTGTGTGCAAATTTATTGGAACCGTGTTTAAGGAAGTGCCAGAAACAGGTACTCTACTCGAATCCTAAAATGATAGATACAGCTGGTCCTTCTCTTAAACTGTTGTAAATTTTCAACTTGACCTTGGTATGCCTACGCCTTCTTCCAGAATGGTACCTTTATGCCAACCTGTAAAATAAATTTTATTTATTTTGTTTTAGGAAGAGTTTTGCAAGAGTCATTTCTCAGTGGTAAATCCTCAGCTGGTCAGTTGTTGTAATTCTCTTCCAATTCTGCTCTGAATTACTGCAGTTCAGGCAGTTAAGGACTAACATTTGTATGGAATACAGAAAATGTGTTTGTAGGAAACACCTGTTTTGCTGGATTATAACTTCAAGTGATCTTTTTAGGCGAAGTAAACTAAGGGGGAAGTGATAGGTGGAAAGAAGTATAGGGGAGTCTGGTTTCATTCAGGGATCTTGATCTGATGTTTGCATAACTAAAACCAGTACTAAGTGCATCTGCAGTTAAGTAAATACTAAATGCTTTGTTCATTGTTTCCAGTTCTGGCTTTTTTAGAGACCTGGATCACTTCTGTCCTCTGCAAAAGAGATTACTGTGTTTTTGGAAACAATGGGCTGTTTTCAGAATATATATAATAAACATAGCTTGACTGAATTCTACACCACTTGGGAATATATTCCAAAATATAACTAATTAATGACTTCTCCTTTCTTTTTCTTTTAATTTGTGTACACAGTTCTTAAATGCTTTGTAATATTTGGAAGAATTCAGTTAAATTGTGTACAGTTTTCTATATTCTGTCTCTTCAAAACCTTGAATTAAAAGTAAAGGGTCATTCATATCCTGTTTTGGTGTGACTATGAGGAAGCTTTGATTACAAAAATTCAGTAAATTTTTATAGAAATGATGCTGAATAATGCTATTGAGGTACATGAGCTACGGCCTGCAAGTAAGAGCTTAATGAGTTACTCAGTTTTTAAAGGATAGTGGTATTCTAAGTTGAAGATGTTTTTCAATAGCTCTGGTTTTAGCTTGTATTTAGGTTATTGGGTAAGATGTAGAGCAGCAAAGGCAAAATTTTGTATTAACATATATGCATTTTTCAAAGTGTAAGTCTCTAAATGTAGGCTTCTAAATCTCCTGTCTGTACTTGTGCATAGTTCCCTAATCCATGTGCTTTTGTGTGCACCTCCTATATTCCAAAGCCCAGTATCTGTAATTTTTATAGCACCTCAGAAGACAGGACTTGGTTTCAGGAGATATGATAAAACTGAAACTTAGTACAATTTGATAAGGATTATAAAAAATTATTTGAGAACAGCGAGGCAAAATATTTGAGTTCAGTATGATTTACTCCCAAATCAGTCTATTTAGGAATGTGAGATGTTGTAGCAAGGTCAGCAGTCCTTTTGGTGCTCTGAAATGCTGTGTGGTAGCAGAAAATTCAGCACTTAAGTGGAAGATGTGCATAATGACCCTCACAAACATATTGGATTACAAAGTATGCAGCTCAGGTTTGGATCTGCAGAATACTCAACTCCTTTTTACAGCTGCAAGTTAACTTGTGATACTTTCCTTCCCATCTGATGGCTAGAGAGGAAACCCATCACGATGTGTGGTGAAAAAGGGCAGATGATGAATTAAAGCACTGAAAGCACCGGTGTTTCTCAGTTGCAAACCTCATTTCTTGCAAAAGAGGGCATTTTACCCCCAGGAAGGTGACGGCAGCCTCAGGGGCACAGATAGGAAGTGGCAGATCAGGAGACACTTCTTCACTTCCTTTATGCTGGGTCTGTGATGCTCCAGATTATGAGTGTGGCTTTCAGAACACCAGGGCGTGCTCGGGTGGTTTAATCTGCCCCTGGTTCTGAGAACTGTCAGCCTTTGCTTAATTGTTACAATTTGGTTTTAAGCCATGATTTTGTTGTGTTTCAAAAACACTGTCAACTGAAGTTTAGAGGCTTTTACTGATACTGTAATTAATGTAGTAATTATTTGGTGAGCTGAGGAAAAGCTTTTCTGTGATAGTTTTAACATAGTATATACTTCGTTTCACCACTGTGTTTATTTTTAGTAAATCCCAGCATATAGTAGAGAAATGGGGAAGGAATGGCAAGGATTCCTATTCAGAAATAATAGACATTTTTAATTTAGTATAGAAAGGATAGCAAATGTGTCTTAAGGCTGTGATTCACGGTTTTCTTTGTTTCAGAAGATTATGGTTCAGCCATTTTAATTTAAACAGGATTTGGCCTCTGATGCTTTATCCTGAGCTGAAAATGTGCCCTTTAGTCCAGGTGACAGGGACCATGGGAATGTGTCACGGTGCTGGTCAATGTTTGAGCTGAGGAATTGGAGTTTAAAGCTCTTGGTTAAGCCTTTGCTTTGAAGTTGCTAGAATTTGGAAATGCCTCTGTGCTTGAGGCTAGGTAATTCTCTCCTTTATTCTGGGTGCTTTTAGGAGAAAAGAGTATAACAAGCAGGGAACTGACACAGAGTAATCTTCCTCTCTAAACCGGAGTAGGAACTGAATGGTTGGAAATGGTAGATGAAAAAGCTTAACTTTCTCTGACCCCAAATATTTACACTGTGGGTTATCATCTAAAGGCCACTAGATGAATGATTAAGTAACCAGATATTGGTTTGTTTTGATGAGATCATCACAGATTTAAAGCAAATATAATCCAAAGGGCCACATGCGTAGTTTGAGCAACATATTAGAGAGGGACAGGCCTCTTTTCTTTTTTCCTCTTCTGTTTAGTTTCTTTTTTTTGAGAACAGAGCTATTTATATTGTTTCAGTGTGTTATAATGTATCACTGTTGGCTGCAATGTATTTTTAGGAAGGATTTTTTTTATCCTATTTGGCAGTTTCACCCACCATTTCATGTAGGTTGTTTGCTGGTGACTTAAACTGATGTTTCAGGAGTAGCTGCCTGAGGCCTTTAGGAACCTCAGTGGGGTGGTGGACTAAAACAGCAGCAGTGACCATACTGGACACCTTATAAATTCCAAGGATTGGGATGTCTTTCACCTTCCAGTGTAAGAAACCCTTCTGTGCTGTCTCCTTGCCCTGCTGTAAATGTTTACACTGCCGGTCACAGATGATGAGTTTTACTGCAGGGGTTGTGCATTCCCTGCAGCAATTTGAACCTTGATGTTCACCATCAAGTGAGTCCTGAACCATGAATTCGAAACCTGCAAAGGGTGTAATGGCACTCATGTTTCTGGTGACGCTTCCTCAGGGCTTTAGATTGATGTGGTGAGGGTTTATGTTTATTCAGATGGTCAAGTAATTAGTGTCAAGCCAATTTAATTGTTTGTACTGTGATACTTTGTTGGTTAGTGAAATGCCAACTTAAATTATCAGGAATGTGGTGTTGTATGCCTTAGTTTTTTATGGATTGTGTTGCTGTTTCTGTTTCTTTGGCAAAAATCGGCTGTAGTAAGATATTTATTATCCTGCTGTTTTTAAAGATCACAAATTTCTGTTGTAAAATCCAACAAATTGAGGGATTTTGAACTGGAACAGGAAAAAAGGTATTGGTGATTTGAGGCTGAGTAGAGCAAGACTTTGCTGTGATGTTTTTGCTTCTGTAGGAAACTGATGCAAAACATCTTGTTTGGGAGGAAGAAGTAACAAAAGTGAATGTATATGAAAGTGCATGTAAAAATTTTATTGTGAACTCATGCAAGCTCCCGCAGTGTCACTGACAGATTTAGATGTAATTTAATTTAATTTACACTGAATTTAGATTTTCTTAAGAAGTCAGACTTTTGCTTTTTTGATTGTCAGGTTTTGTTAAAGCACTGATTTAAGAACGGGGAATGAAGTAACCCACTACTAGTGAAGGACTGGTGCATAAAGTGGTGAGGGGAAAAAGGAAAAGTAACTTCAGTGACCTCTGAAATACTAAGATGTGATAACTAAAGCTAATGCACACATAGAAAGACCTGAGTCATGTTAATAATTAATCCTAAAATATGAGAAATCTAGAAATCTTTTACCTAAGACTCTAAAAGGAAAGAGGGTGAGTATAGTGTATCAATTAAAAAACTAAGCCTGTGGAAGGGGAGATTAATCTAGAATATCTGTCCTAATGAACATATTTAGTTTACAATACATTAGATTATAGAGGATGGAAACTGTTCAACTTGCTACACCTCATCCATCCCTGGGTAGAACTGGGAAGCTGGGAGGTGGAAAGCAGGGACAGGCAGCTTCTTGTGCTCCCAGAGTCTGGTTTATGTAACACAGAAGCTACTTTTATTGAAGTATTTCTTAATGCTCTGCCAGCAGTGTTGCTTTGAATCATGAGTATCCTTCACATTAGGTTAGTAATTCCACAGGACACATTAATCCCTAAAGCTGTGTGACACTGAGGCAGCTGTGGTTTTTATGCTAAAATATTAAATACATTCAGCTTGCTGCTATTTAGCAACTGGAATGTCACATCTTTTTCAGATGTGGCAGTCTGAACTTGTCAAACCACAGGTATGATTTTTATTTCAGTTACCTTTCAGAAAGCAAATGATGGCTTTTAAGTGGTAGGGCTGAATTGATAGTTTATACAGAAAGAAATGCCAAGTCAAAGCTATAAGCTGTTAAACTATTACTTCCTGATAAATGATAGAATGATTGTTTTGAACTTACTTTAAAATTAAGTTTCGAGTTAATTAACCAAGACTTTTACATCTCTTAAATTGTCCCTCTGCTTAGATGTTCCCTGTCTTGTGTGGGAAAATGGATGGTTTTTATAAGTACAGTAAAGTACACTTAACCCTACCACTCTCGGGTAAGTATACTTTATTGTATCTTAGCCTTTTAAACATACCTTTTAAACATACCTTTTAATCTCTTCTGCTCTGGAGAGTACTTGGATACAACTAAGAGGGTGAAAAATTTTATTTCAGTGCAGATTGACCAAAGCCTGTCTCTCTCTTGCTTTTCTTCCTTTTGTTTTAAATTCATTCCAATTTTGGAATAATCTGGTTTCCCTGAATTTTTCACGTTGCTCTGAATATTGCCAGTAGAAATTAAAGTCTAAGCTCTTGAAGCTTTCATTCTGAAATAGTACACTAAACCAATCAATTTATGATCTGGTTAAGTGATCAGGACTGCAGTGTTTGAAAAGAAAGATGTGTTTCCAGTCTGCTGCAAGGAGATACTAAATCAAACAGGCGGCTCAGGGACAGACAAGCTGCGGTTTTGAAAGGTGAATGAAATCCGTGCTGTGTGTGTGAGATGCAGGGGTTTTACTCGTCCTGTGCTTGGCTGTCTTCTGCCAGGAGCTACTCAGACATCTGTAAGTGTTCCCATTGATCCCAGGAGTGCTACTTCGTGTGATGCTGAATCTGGAATAGTGGAATAGTTAGAGTTGTGTGACTCGCTCTGTTCTTCCCCCCCTACCTTTTGAATTGTCTTTTGTCTCTTTAGTTTGTTGATCAAACAAGATGATCTTTGTTATGCATGTTTCTGTCTCAGCAGGGCTAAGGCTGGTGGAAGAAAAGCTTTTCATGACAAGTTTTGACTTCGCTCTCTGCCGCAGTGTACTGACTGAAAATTAGTGCCATTAAAATACTTTTGAGAGGAGCTCTTATGTGTAGTATTTTGTAGAGATTTGGAACGTTCTGGAATAAAAGAAAAGCAGAAATCCAGCCAACTCATAGGACCAAACAAACAAAATCAGTGAGCTCTCCCTATTTAGCTCATGGAATGAGGCAATAACATTCAATTAATAGGTATTTGAAGAGGTGTTTTTCTTCAGTTCAGAGGCAGTATTGCTGTTCCATTTTGAACAAAAGATTGTACATATCTTTTGAGAATAGCTCTTGAGATTTTTACTAGTCTTGATTTTTGAAATGTTGATTACTAAAACTGGTGGTGAAATGTGGCATGCTAACACGTCAAAGAGACTAGGAAATGTTAGACAAAGGAGAAAATTTGCAGCTGACAGCTGAAGCATTTGAAGATCTGTTCCATAATCCTGAGTTTTAACATAAACATTCTGGTTATGATTTTTCTGCTGTTGTAAAAAATGGAAGTCAGGCTTATTTTGTGAAAGATGCCCCCTAACAGAGGGATTTGCATACTTAAAAGTGTTAAATATTTATTTTTCCCTCATCAGTTCCTAAAAATGTTTCTTTCAGTAGAGTTGAAGTAAAAATAAGCAGCTGTGAATCTTGTTCTCTCCTTTGCCTGTCTCCATGGTAGTGAAGTGTTTTAAATTGGTATGTCCATCTGAGTCTTTGTAGCAGTGCCATCCTTTTTAAATGTGAGCTGGTTTTTACCCTCAGCACTGAGATTCAGTGTACAGACGTGTATTGTAGCTTTTGCTCTACCATGGAGTAGCTGGAGCACTCTGCAGTGCATTAGAAAAAGAAATGTCTGGTGTGATTAAGACACATTCCTTGTTTGATTAATTTGTGCATATAAAGAAAAAGCTCAATCTGTAGTTTTCTAGTTTTTTTTTTTTTTAAGATGTAGGAAAGAGAAAGAAAAAAATTTATCTTGGAAGAGCAGAATTTGTTTCATGGCAGTATTAACTGTGCTTCAAAAGCAACATATATCTTGTGTCAGTATATAAAAGGATGATGCTAGTCCTCTAAATTTAGATGGGGCATTTTAGCAAATCAACAGAACTTTATTACATATAAATTTCGATCAGGTCCTATTTATGGTAGGAGTATGACCTGAAAAGAAAAACAAACAGGCTGCTCCCATTGTATTCAGTTACTTTCGGGGGCTAATAATTGGTGACATGTTTACAGTAGTTTCCAAATACTCTGAGTGTGACAATGGAAGCATTTAAAGGTGACTGCTAAGCTTGCACATAGAGCAGATACTGTGGTAGCCTTATTTTGGGAAGTATTAGGAGGCTTTCAGAGACAGGCATCTTGTGTGGGACCCTCAAGAGCTGGATCTGGCACTGCTGAAGGGAAGGGCAGTGGTGGTGTTGTAAATGCTGGTCTTTAGCACAGCAAGGACCTTATCATGATTGAGGCTTTAGGGACCTGCTGTAGAAAATAATTGCTAATACAGTAATCTGCTTTTTGAGAGACCTTTTATAATGCCAATAACAACAAGCTAGAATTTGACTTGTTTGTTTGGCACCGAACTCTTGGTGCTGCTCATACTGCTTAAATCCTTTTTATGTGGGTAAAGTGAGACCTTTTAATTTTTTTAAAGATTTTTAGTGTTTTCTGGCTCTGCTGTAAAACAGTTCTTCTGGTTAGCAATGATTTGTGACATACAGAACTGGGTAGGAAAGATTTAGAAAATGGAGTCTAAAAGAGGTCATGTCATTAATGTAAATTTGTTTCTGACGTTTCAGATTTTTCTTCTCGCCTGTCCCCCATGTCGGACTGCAATGATTCTCTTCAGGTAATACCTCTTCCTTACTACATTTCTGTCTACTTTCATAACGTATTTTAGAAGTTAATCACTGTTTAAGTCATAAAATACTAAGTTTTATGTCCAGTTGGAAATGCATATTGGTTGGATTGAAAAATGATACATCGAAGGGAGTCAGAGCTTAAAGGGTGAGTGTTGGGCCACATACCCTTGGTGCTTCTCTATGGTGGGTTTGGCCTCACTTTTGAACATGAATTAGCTCAGTAACAGAGGAGTTAATGCAGATTAATGTATGAGCTGCTGTAATTTGTGTCATGGGCCTTGCACCTTTTTATTATCCTCAGTAAAAATTAGTAACTGGGCCTCATTGAAGGCCATGCATACAGTATGGGTCTGATTTTAAAATTGTGGATAGGTAAGGTTAAATAGTTAATGCAAATTCTTGCTGACCTGGGTATTGCTCAAATCCATGCAATCTTTCCTAAAATACTGCATGTTACTTTAGAAACCACAAGAGCTTCTAATGTGCAGGAGGCTCTAATGGGCTACGGCAGCAGAGTCCAGTGAGCAGCTAAAGGACTGAATTAGTTGTGTTGTGGGGAGGGTCAGGGGACTTCCCAGGCAGAATGGTAGTCGGGAATGGCTGTAATTGCCACCCTGACATTAAATTCGGCTCTTTCTTGTCTAATTCTGGACATTTACTGGAAAAATGATGCTGGGGGAATGCCTCCTACCTTCTCTCTGCAACTTTTCCCCGTTGTTCCTTGTTTTTTGTGCTGGATTATAGAGATCCTGTGTCAGCATCTCCATCTTGGAGAGTGTGAAGAGCATGTCTGGTGTCCAGGAAATCTTTGCTAAAGGTTATAGGGCAGAGGCCACAATATTTATTGGTTTTTTTTGTTTGTTTGTTTGTTTTTTTTCAGATTGAGTATTTCTATTTTGACACCCTGACAGCATATAAATTATGTGTGAAAGACTGTTTTAAAATTGTAATACCTTCTCCCCCTCGTCCCCCCCATCAAATTCCTTTTAAATTCCTAACAGTTTATGACAGGCAGTGGTTCACTGGTTGGTGGCAGTTTATGCTTTACTTAGTATCCAAACTGTTTCAGTCTCCTTTATATAAGATACAATTTTTCTGTTCCTGTGATGCAACAGTGATTCAGAAAAAGATGGTTGAAAACTGCATAAAATGCTGTATTATAACACTACTGTCCTGCCTCATGCTTTGTTTAGGACTTGCTGTTGCATTTTAATAAATGTAGTTCTTTTATTTAAGGGACTTCTTTCAGATTCCTGAAGCTTTTCTTTGAAGCTATACATTCGTAGGGTTAAGCAGGATAAAAACTGTTATCAAATATGCTATTTTAAGCTCTGGAAGACAAGTGAACAGCAGAATTCCAGCTATCTAGCAGCTTGCATCATGAACAGGATTATGGACAGTCCAGGCTTTCTAGGAATCCAAAGCTTATTATAGAAAGCAGTCCTACTTTAGGAAATTCTACAAATGTGTATTTAAATATATGTTTTTATCCTGGTTATTGCATCTACCAGTATCTCATTAATTGCATTTAACAGTGACTTTATTCAAATTCAAACCAAAAGAATTTTAAGTGTCTTGCTACCTTTTATTGAAGAGATACTACATAAAATAAGTGAAAGCACTGCATTGGATTTCCATCTGTGAAAAGAGTATCCCATCTTTTTTCTAAGGTTGCAGATGCATATGCTGAACGGGGCCCTGTTGGCATTGCTGTTTCCTGTTGTTAATACACGCCTGGTGAGTGTACTGTAGTTTTCTTCCTCCTTTTTAATTTATTTCTAAAATATTTTCTTTGGAAAGATATCAGAGCTTTGCTTTGTTTGGCCTTTTAAAGTTTATTTTACCAGGCTGTAGATTCCCGGTACAGGTCATTACAGTGGAGCCAAAATACCAATCCTGGATTTTTGGGGTGTCTGTAACTCGGTGTGAAAAACCAACACTGCTGCATTCCAAGCATCAGTTCCATCCTGGCCTTAAAGGAGAGGAAACTTTAATGGCTTTGAAAGAGGCTTTCACAGGTTAACCTGGTGGCATGTGGTCAAAATTCAGTTTCAGGCTTTTCAGACTCTGTGTAAATGTAAGATTCCTCTGGCCTGGAAAATGCCAAATGTTGTTCTTGGCTGTCAACCCCTCTCTCCCAAGATTAGGCACAGCAGGTTTCTTTTTTCCCATCTAAGTTTTCAAATCTGCTATAAAACTCCAGTCTCCTGGACAAAAAGTTAACCTATGTTGTGCCTAGTAAGATTCTTAAACCTATTGGCCATAGGGCACATGAATTAATATTATTAACAAAATTGTTGTGGACTTCAGACTCCATTGCAAATCTTGTTATTGGCTCTCCCTTTGCAGATATTAACTGTCTAAATAAGATTAGGTATAAACTTATGCTTATGTGCAGTTTGCAATTGTTTTATTAAAACTTGATACTGCTGAAGGGCATCAAATGAATAAAACAAGTGGGATTTTTTTCCCCGATAAGGATAAATCTTTTTATTTTGTATTTAAAGCCATCTAGTTTTCAAGTAAATATAACCTTAAGCATGACAAAATTATTTTCCTGGGTAACCTTTGAAGGATAAAATGTTGCAGTATTTAATAACTCATTAGCTTTTGTTTTCTCTGCCACGATCATAGATGTCACTCATATTAGGGCAGTGGTGATTAAACAAGAAAGATGCAGACTGTTCACAAAATTGTCTCCATAATTAGGATTGGAGCAGCCAAAGGACAATGTCCAAGAGCAAATATTTTTGGAGTAAATACAACTTAGGATATTTTTGACCTAACAGCTTTTCTCTTTTCAATGTTTCTTCTGGCACAAGATAATGTGGGTGATGTTGTAGAGTGCTGCTGCTTTGACCCAGATTCTCTCGTGGCAGACAGACATTCAGCTCCACAACTATCATTGTAGTTGTTTACGCTGACGTTGTCCTGAAAGCAGGAAATGTCTCCTAAAACTTAGTAGGAATTTCAAAAGAATCTCAATAATTTTGTCTGAGCTGTCTGCTCTGGTTTATAGTATCTAAGTGAAAAACTTTTGGTTGTCGAGAATTGTCGTGTCTCTGTGCAGCAACTTCAAATTTCAGTTTTATGATATTTTATGTCATATTTTTGTCTGTTTCATGCAACAATGTTAGATATGTCTGTAAATAGTTGTAATATATAGTGTGTGGCACAAAGAGCATGAAAAACTGGTCACCTAACCCAGTGTGGGGAGGGAGATGGTCTGGGGCAGAGAGAGTTCTGAGGTCAGTGGAACTGGAGAGCAGGAGATTGGTGCCTCCCATCACTTTGAGGGATTGTGCCAAATGGATGCATGGCCCTGAGTGCCAAAATGCCTCCCTGGTGCCTTTCAGAGTGTAAAATGTGTTTTGTCTTTGTGAATTATTTGATATACAGTTGGATGTTGTCTTGTGGTAGGTTTTTCGTTGTCCTCGGCTGACATTGTCCTAAAGCTCCCTCTTCCATGTGATGGTTTGGAATCTTGCAGGCAGCAGATAATGGTGCTGATCTGTAGTCTCTGCTTGGAGACACCTGCTAATTTAGCAAGTTCAGCAGGAGGCATGTGCATAATAGCTGGCAAGTTGTGTATCATTAGGGAGATGAACGCAGTGAGATGCAGGAAAAGATATTAGATGTGCAGTTTTATTTGTGCTTACCAATAATCTGAAAGGGGCAAAAGGCAGGAGATAGAGAGTGGAAGAGGATCATTGCTTCACCAGCTGATGGATGATTTAGTGAATATCAGGGTTTTGCTTCCAAGTGTTAACCTGTTTAATGTAATTTCCAGAACACCTCTTACAACATTTTGTGGCATAGGCTGTTGGGTCACATGTTTTTGCTACCAATTACATTACTGAATGCATTGTAAGTATTCTTTTTGTATAACTACTTCAACATTAAATTATCCTGAAAAATAAATTGGTTGAAGCTTCTGGCATAATTTCCTGGTTTCCATTTTCTTGTCGTGCATCTGTTAATTTTTTTTTTTTTAGAACATCAGTAATTTCAAAATTATTCTTAAATAGTAGTCTATTGGCAGTGGAAATGGAGAGTTGAGATATTCACTGCACCTACAGAAGAAAGTTTCTACCTTTTGTTGTTTTAATCTTTCAGTTAAACTGTGCTTGTCAAAAATCTTGTTGGACTATAATGGGCACCTGGGATAGTGTTCCAAACAAATGTAGCCTGAAAGATGAGGTCAGTCTATTCTGTTCTTTCCAAGAAAATATTTTCCTGCCTTGGCATGACGTTGAGGTGTCAACAATTAACAGATGCAACCAATGCACCCACTTGTATTTATTTGGCATCTAAATGCTCCAGTTATTTGCTACATTATTTATGATGTGCTGATGGAATTAAATTTTGTGCATTGGAATAGACACTGGATAGAGATAAAACTGTTTCTTATTCAGTCAACTTATTCAGTTCTTATTCAGAACTCGCAATATTATTTTGTGAGTTCTTACCCTTTCAGAAATAAAGGGTATTTTAATTTTCCCTCATAATTTCATCCCTTTCTCATGATGTGATTAATTCTTGGTCAGCATTAATTATTCACACTAATCACAGGGTAATCTTTTGTGACCCTTAAGTAAACAGAGAAGAAGATGCTAAGGGGATTGGCTTGTTAGGTTCCCAGGTAGGACCCTAGAAAGGTATAAGAGGATATACAGGAGTAGAAAGATTTCTTTTTACTCTGTATTTATATTACATGAAACACAGTGTAGGTCGTGATAACCAGGCTATGTGGGTAAATTCATTTAACTGGCACAAAGACTCCAAGTGTTTGGAAAGTAACTGGATTTGTTTGAGCTTTCATATTGCATTAATCAAATTTTAAAGGAAACTCTTTCTACTGGTTTAAAAGTGGGTTGGTTTTTTTTTTTTTTTTTTTTTTTGCAAGCTGATGTCCTGAAAATGTTGATATAGATAAAGTAAAAAACAGGACATGTCCCAAAGGTGTTGGACTTGTTGTCTCTGCTCACATGGCTGAAATGGTGCAGTTTTAATGTTTCCAGAAGCTGCTATTTTCTATAATTAGAACTGTTTGGCCGGAGAGGTACACATTCAAAATCTGTGTTAGGAGCAGAATCATACTCTGAGCAGGACTTTGAGTACATTCCATGCACACTCCACTCATTGCCTGCTGATTGTTGAAGTAATTCAGTTTTCCTGAAGTGCCTGTGCCTGCACAGCAAAGTGAAACAGGTCATGGTAGCTCATTAACTCATCTCTAAACTGGCTTTATCTAACTGGCACAAGGAAGAACAACGGGAACAGTTGGGGGCTACTGAGAGATTGTGCTTGGGTTGCTGGTAGGTGATAAAGCCAAGGCTGGTGCATCTCTGGGCAGTTGTACATGCTGTGTGCATTAAACTGGTATGAGTGTGTTATTGATGGTAATGTCTAAGAGGGTGGCTGGTACAGTGCAACATTTGATGTTTGCTGGGCTGTGTGCTGGATGTGCTACAGGAAAGACCAGAACCTGGGAGTTGAATTCTTTCTATTCCTTTTCTACCATATTCTACAGTGATTGTACAGAATGATGGAGGAACTGCTCTTGCACAGTATGGTGCTTGAGCCAAGATACAAATATTTAACAGAGGGAAGAGTACTACTTTCAGAAAACAGCAAAGTGTTAACCTGCTTGCCCACTGAAAACCAGCTGCTGGGTGATCCCCTGTGCTTGTCTTCACTTACAGTTTCTCTTTGCATGTAGAAGGTGCCT
This sequence comes from Pipra filicauda, assembly GCF_003945595.2. NCBI lineage: Eukaryota > Metazoa > Chordata > Aves > Passeriformes > Pipridae > Pipra > Pipra filicauda. Next base: position 4,787,898 of record NW_024104742.1, read on the forward strand.
CTCTGCTATCTGTAAGTGAATCTTTTATTGATAAAACAGTTTATAGACAAGGCATTTAGGTCCAGGTGAGCCAGTTGCTCAGTACAACTTTATAGTTCCTCTGGTGTGTTTTTTCATTTTCTGTTTGTTGTAGCCTGGCTGTGCAACTTGAGTGCTTGGCTGTACAGAAACTCTGCAGCTCTACAGCAGGAAATGCACTTGCATGATCAGCCAGGCTTCAGAACAATCCATCTCTTACAGTGGGGGAAAAAGATGTTTTGTTTTACACACAAAAAAATATTGTCAACACTTCTGCAGCATAAACAACTGTTCCTCTGTTCTGAGGAGTGTCCTGAGCGCAGTGTTTGTGTAAGGGACCCTCACAACTCCGAGTGTGGAAGCCCTTTTGAAACCAGAGATAACCAGAGAATGCTCCTTGGCAGGAGTGCCTGCCTCACATTATGGTGTTTATATTCAGGAGCAATTGTTTCTGAAGTGGGAGAGGTGCAGCTTTTTCTCCAATTAGGAAAACTACTTTAGCCCCTTCCCAAATTTTAATTCTCTCGCTTTGCTCTCTGTGCCCTTCAACAAGGGACAGCAGGAAAGGTTCAGGAAACCTCAAAACTTCCATGAAGTTCTTGTTTTTGCATACCATTACCTTGCTTGGGTTTATGTTCCGATACAGAATATTTGGAATAAAATAACCCAACAGATTGTATGGAAAGGTTTGTTAGCCTAGTCTCCCTGGAGCTGGCTGAACACCTTGGAGGTTGCCATCAGGGCACAGACATTCAGCTGGGGGATGCCAGGACTGGCAGAATCTGGCTGTTGGTTTTAGCATCTTTTACATTAAAAATAGGATATAAGAATTGTAGTTGAATTTAAAAGATCACTATGTTAATTACCAGCTGTTCATTGACTGCTATTTAGGAAGAAAACCAAACTATGTTTCAACCTCTCTTCTGTTAATGTAGAAATTTCTGTAATGTATCTGTTTCAATGCTTCAGTGTCTCAGAACAGCAATAGAAAGGGAAAGCTTTTCTCCCCCTCTCTCCTTCCAACAGACAAGCCACAGTGGTAGGTCCCATGTCTGAATTCACTTTAGCCTGTAGAATGACAGGACAATTGAACTAAAGCTGATGGCTTTGTGTTATTCCTGTGAGATCTCATACCTGTGGTCTTGTTCAGTTTTCCCTTCAGAAAAATAACTGAGCTGAAAAACAACACTGCTCCATAGTCAGCTGCAGCAAGAAGCTGAATTCTGGGTTTTGAGTGTTTTCTACTACTGTTCAGTTTTAAATGTGTTGCTTTAGTGTGATAAACAGATACAGGCAAAGGTACTTAGAGGTGGGAATAACTTTCAAATACTAACTGATAAAGAGCTAGAATTGGTTGGGCCTGGTTTAAGGGGCTCAAACTCAGTTATGGTTCAAGTTATTTTTAGCAGAGTATTATCTTAGCACAGCCTGACTTCTCTTCCAGGAAGTTACACTAATTCAACTAAACAAACAAATGACTAACTGTAACTTCCCAAAGTTGTCAGCAGGTGAGAAATACATGATTTACTACTAACTGGTAACTTGTTTATCCACATCTTTCTGCAGCTTCTCTTTAAAACCAATAAAATACTGGTTATTTTTTATTTTATATTTGGTCAAGCTTAGCAGTTCCACACATGCATGCAGATTGCTATAAATCGGGTTTCTGAGGTTCTTTCTTTTGCAGGTAATTAATATATAAAAGTATAAAAATATATATATGCAAGACCTCATTTATAGAGTTCTGTCACTCACAAGGTAGCAAGTATCTGTTCTTTCCAGAAAGACTTCTGTTGTATGGGGTGTGCAGAGTTTCTGGTTTGATTACTGGAGGGGTTTGCATTGTTATTGGTAATTTATGCAAGCAAAGAAAGGAAAAAGAACAATCTTATGCCATTCCTTCGGTGTTGTGCTTCTGGCTAACTTTGGGAATTGTCTACTGGAAGTGCTGCCTTCCATTAGTGGTAAGGGGAGTGGAATGGGTACAGTTTCAGGGTACTTTCAAGGCACTGACCATTAATGTCAGCTCTTTGTCAATATGCATAGGTGATAAAATAACTGAGCTCAATGCATTGTCATAGGTCCTAAGGAGAATGATTCCTTGTAACTTGGTTATTAGTGATGAAAAATATTTACAAATATTTTCCTTTTTCCACAGCTCCCATTTGAAATGGAAATTTATTATATCCAGCATGTGATGCTTTACGTTGTGCCCATCTATCTGCTGCAGAAAGGAGGTATGTTAACAATTCACTCCATATGGACTGAATTGGTCCCATGCAATGAAGAAAATGTGCTTACTGGATGCCACCAATTTCATTCTTACCCTTTTTTAAACCAGTTTTCCCTGTTGTTACTTAATAGTTTCTAATGTTCTAATGTTGGAGTTGTAATCCAGGTAACACCAACTTGTGTCAGGCAGTGAAATGGAAATTAAAAAAATGGTCTGTTGCCCAAAGGGATACCAAGGGTGTATTGGTATAATGTGCACTGTCTTTCTGAGTAGCATCTCTGCCACTTTGTAACACTCTCAAGTTGTTGGGGGGATGTATTTTTAAGACCTTTGCCTTCTCAGTGCTGGAACTTAAAATGAGCTGAAAAAAAAAAATCATGATTACATCCCAGTAAATATTAGTTGTCTAGTCAGGCAGGTTACAGAAATTCTCAAGCTCTAATGAAATGCAGTGGCACATATTAGTGACATGAACTAGCTTGCTTGTTATCTCTTCTAACAAGATTTCCATCTTGCATTCACTTATGCCATAATAGTTCGGTAAGTCTGGGAATCCCAAATTGTTCCCCTGGCCAGTGATTTTTCCTCAGAAGGGAATGCAGTGTGTATTCAGCTGGTGTGATGCTCTGCTCCCCTCTAGCGTTCACATGCCTCCGGCTGCATTTTCTAGCGGAACTAAATTGTTTTATTTAGGCAATAAAAGATAACTCATGGTCCAGGGGTTCAGTCGCCTTTAATGAAAACCCTGATTACGTGATGTGAACCAATGGGATGCAGTTTAGAAAATGCTCAGAACAAGGAGAATCAACCTCTTACAACTGATTCAACAGAATGGATTTTATACCAGCAGTGACTTACAATCCTTCAATAACCTCTGTGTTATAGTGACTGTATTGCACTGTAACCTGCTGAGTGAAACTAAACAAAAATGATTCAAAGGAAAAAGTGAAGTATCATACTTTGAAACTTCATTCTGCTTCTTTCTCTTACCAGAGAGATATGACAGCCACATTTAATTTTAATCCATCCTTGGTATCCTAAAATTCTGGCAAATAATTCTAAAGTACAGTGTAGTTGTAGAAGTGATACAAAATCCCAATTTTTGCAGAAGTGTGGGGAGCAGGGGGAGAGAAAGTGTAATCAGCCATGGAGTACTCTGTAGGCAGTGACAAACCGAGCTCTTGTGATGTCAGTAAATCACTTGGTGGCCTTGAAGTTCCCATCTGACATCATTTTGACATGTATGTCCTCTGCCTTAAGGTTTGGCTTTGGATGTCACTTGATATGTTCATTTAAGTTTTGGGGTTTTTTTGGTTTGACTTGGCTTTTTGTTTGTTTTGAAGTAGAGGGTCTTGGGGTTTTTCAGGACCTGGGACTGACAGGACTGTATTTGCAGTTTGAAGGGTTGGGGATTGTCACCCTGGTCCAGTTTTCTAAACTCCTGCCCTGTATTAACTTGGGGTATTTGCTGCCATCTAATGTTGATGTGATGGCATTGAAATTGCTGAAAGAGCTGGGCTGGCTAAATCTATCAATGGAGATTGCTCTAGGCTGTGTAACTAATAACTGTTCCATGTCTTATGCACTTGCCTTCTTGTCACCTGACTGACTGTAATTCATTAACATCCATCAACTCCTGCATTAGTTATGGTGCCACAGGTGACCTGATGCATGATTTTTGATGGAAAAATTACTCGGCTTGAAAACATTTGTTAGTGTTTTGTCATTTCACTAGCACCTCTGTTTAAAGTACCTTCTGGGTAGATCACACAGGCCTTTATCCTAAGTATATCTTGTGAAAATTGCTTTTTTCTGTCACTGACATTGAGCAGCATGCAGCTCAATTTCTGTATTCTAAATAGAAATTTGCAACAGTGAATCTATGGATTGTGGCTGAGAGAAGTAATTGGAAGGTAGAAAACAGGAAAAATGACAAGGAATGGATTGCATATAGAAAAATGTACGACTTCACTTTTACTGGACATCTGGCCTTTATGGGGTCCAAACATTTCTCAGAGGCAGGGTGAGCAGAACACCTGAAGCAGAGTGGATTTGAGGCTCAGTCCGTGCAAAACTGCACGCCCATGTTTGCTGATGTGCTAATCAGGTACCACACCAGTCATGCACACGCATTCGACTCCCTGCTGAAACCTTTCCTTTTTGAAAGGAAACTGGGTGACAGCAAGCAAACGCTGTAATGATTTATTTACAGTGTCTTCCTGCTGTTGATTACTGTGGTGCAGACAGGTCATGATGCACTGGCAGCATCACCTTCATGTCCCTCCTGACCCCATAAGTGTGGGGGCTTTACCACACTTAGCAGCACATTGGTGAGAGAGACTTTTAGAACTCAGGCTTCAGTGTAGCACAGTGAACTCACTGAAGCTTAAGGGCATATTCCCTCTTGGGGATTAAGTCTTCTTTCTCTCTTTCTCTCCCCTCTGTACTGAGTGAATGTAAGTTTCCCTACTTCCCTTTCTTAACATATCTTCTTCCCAAGTGCGTATGTGTATACATACATACACATTTGTGCCAGACAAAATAAATGTTTATGCACAGTGGCTAATCTTTCTTGGCTGCACTAAGAGACTCTCATGCAAAATAGATGCAGAGTGGATGTACACTGTGTGCACAGAAGATCCCTAACTCAAGACAGTTCTTACATGAAATATGTCTGCAGTTGGCACTTTTATTTTTCTGGATGAATCTCACCTTGTGTCACCTGTGGCTGCTGCCCAAAATTACAGGATGCATCTGGACAGGCCACAGCATGCAGAAATAACTGGATGGACTGAACAGTGACCTGCAGGTCACTGTTTTCTCTTGTCCTTAGGAAATGAGACCCTTGCTTCTCTGTCAAAAAAGTCCAAATGCTTCTGTAGTTTGTGTTGGTTCACTGTCATGTCAAGGTGAGTGTGGGCACTGGGAAAAGGGAGGTGCCATGAATGGTCAAGGTGGGAGGCAGAAAACCAGAACCACAGCAGTGCAGATTTAGAGCATGGAACCAACACCTTCATCAAAAAGCTCCCTAGACTGCTTCCTTCTACAACTGAGCTGGTTTTCTGAAGCATATGAGTATGGTCTGATAATTATACTTTCTGTCACTGGGGTACAGTCCGCAGGGAGAAGGCTGAGGAAGATGGCAGCTGAGGAAGTGTCATGTCTCAAACTGCCACAACTATTGCACCAGTGCATTAACCTGATCCTCTAAGATCCAGGTACTAGTGGTGTTCAGGACAGCTTAGTTTTTTAACTGTACACTCTTAAGATAATGGAAAAAAAATCGAATTTACACTGCATCACCTTTAGAGACTCTCAGTTCCTGACTGTCTTGGTCCTTAAGCTGGTTTGGTCAGGTTTTCAGATAGATTTGACAAGGTTAGGTGTGCACCTTATTTCAGAACTTCAAATCATATTGAGATTTAAGCGAAGTGAAATTGTTATTTCCTTAGAGCAGTGAGCAAATGATGTTAGCCCACAACAGATTGAAATAAGGGTTAATTTATAGCAGCTCCTTCTCAGTGGAGCTCAGAGATATTCTGTCTCGTGTTTCGAGATCGCCAGCGTTATTTAGTTGCCTTAGGGACTCAGCAAGTGGACGAGGATGTTGGTGTTGAGGTTTTCTAGGATTTTGTTCCCGAACAGCAGCTCCTGGAGTCCCGGGATACCCCGGAGCGGTTGCGCTGTGGGGCCGCGGCCGCCAGGGGGAGCTGCGCGAGCCGGGAATTCCCGGTTCCAGCGGGTTTGTCCGCGAGGAGCGGGCCGGGAAGGGGTTCGGGGGGGTCGTGGTTTTTTGGGGGGAGACATCCTTTTTCTGCAGCTAAATCTGACAGTAATGGCCTTGCAGATTCTGGACAGTCCTGTGGTCCGGCCCTAAGTGTTTTCAGAGCTGATTTGCTGTGCACGAGTGGACAGACACAGACACCCCAAATAATTGAGTTGTTTGCTGGGAGTAGAGTCAGAATTTTCTTCTTTTAAGGCAAGTGCTGTATCTTTATAAGCAACGAAGATCCAGTCTCTCTGACTCAAGTCCTAGCGCCCTTTTCTTTGTTGATCTGAGAGTCTTCAAAAGTGGCATCAAAAGAGAGAAGTTCTTTGGCATTGTCAGAAAATCAGGAGAAGTTGATTTATTTTTTTCCTCCTTTTTTCCCCTCTCATGGAGAATGAATGCCTCAGTCACGCTTCAGAAGCTGGGCAGAAGCAGCTCTGTGGGGGCAGTGCAGCGTGTCTGACCTGAGGGGAAGCTGATGTAGAACACAGATACCAAGTACAGACGAAAGGATCATTTTTCCTGGTGGCTGTAAACTAGGAAAGTGCAATTAAAGCAATGGGGGATCGAAATTTGCGCTCTCCATTGGCTGTTAGGACTTGCTGTCTAGAGTGGGAGATTACCATATTTAAAGATTTTTTTTTTTTTTAGCTGTTGCACCCCTTGTTCAGCCACTTTTCTCCTTTGCGACACTCTACCTGTATTTGGCTCGATCTATCCTTAGCTTTTTAAAGGAGTTGTAAAGCAGGCTTTATTATATACCTTAGTAGTAATCCAGGAAAAGTATCACTTTATACTTGGATATATTTAGGTAGTAATACATCTAGTTCATCTCCATCCTTGATAATGTAACAGCTCTTTCACTGAACCTCTTAACTGATTGGAGATCTGTCGACTCTTACGTGTTATTCCCCTACTCTCCTGCTGGCAGTTCCATGTTCCCATTCCAGCTTTTGTCTACCTGCTGCACCCCACGTATTAGACATAAATGTGTGGTTTGCTGTCCAGCTGCGCTTGTCCTGTGGCACTTTGAGCAGCAGGGTGGCTGTGTGCTGTCGCTCTGGCTGCAGGCTCAGTCTCCTTTGTAGCTTGATCATTCCAGGACAATCCTGTTTGATGATTTAAGAGACCTGGAGAGGAAGAGAAGGGGACATGTCTGTTCTGTGACCCTCTGAGCTTTCTGCACTGGGCAGTTACAGTTAGTTTGAAAAATGAAATCTCTCTCTAGGAGAGGGAGAAATTTAGAGGGCAGGTACCAGTATCTAGAAGAGCTGCTACTGTCTGAAGGAAGAGGAAGAACTCCTGCTGCTTCTTTATGGAGAATAAAAAGTGGTTCCTGAGCAGAGCAGGTAATATAAGATCCCTGTGTGAGCTGGTTGTGATGAGAGCAGCTGGCACTGAGGGGAAACAGAAACCTCCTCGCATAAGGTAGTATTTTGAAGTCTACACATGGAGTCTGAACAGCTGTAGGGGAAACAGTGGATTTCAGGATCATCCTCTTGAGAACATTTTTTTCCTGTTTTCCTCTGGATAGGAAGTTTGGTCTCTAGGCCAGCTCAATAGGCCAAACAATTAGAATTAACCCTTTGATCAAGGGAAATAAAATGAAAATAAATTTGCCCTCACATTTTTGTAGGCTTGAAAATGAGAGAACTGTAATAGTTGCTGTGAGTTTTGGTTTAAGCAGGTGGTCTTGTAATTGTGAGACTACTGAAGGAGAGTGTGCAGTGCTGGAAAACTCATAAAGCTCTATCAAATGTAGTGGGAATGGAAACCAAGACATTAAAGAGATTATTTAAAACCTTACTAAATTAAAAATTTGTACTATATTTAGGTTCTAATTCAAACAGGAGTAATTTTCTCCTTCATTATGCTTTCAGAGAATTACAAAGGGAGTATCACTTTCTATTAAGTTGCGCTCAAATTTTTACAAGCCTATGTATTGAGAATTTTAGATAAAAATAATGGTTCATAAGAACACTTGAACTAGCACAAGACATTGTGGGGGCAGCAGTATCAAAGAAATGGAGTCTTTGTTGATTTTTAAAGCCATGCTTCCATTTCCTCGATGGCAAAGTAAACAACTTGGCATGTTCAAGGTCAACAAAATTTTGTTGCAGAAGCAGACAAAGAATGCCTAACTCTTTGATCTATGTGGAATCCTTCCTATCAATGCTATTGAAGTATTGAAGTTTAATTTAAACTGACATATCCCCTGCCATGCTATTTCAACACAGGAGCAAATATACAGCCTACCAAGATGACCCTGATTTGGAATGGTCTCAACTGTCTGGGCCATGACTCTTTTTGAGAATGAGATTAGTGCCAGACTGGCAGTTGGATTAAATTTTTTAAATGCTTAATGTATAAGAATTGCCCGTGATCCTTAGCAAATAGAGAGTGAAACTCTCTGCTATTACCTGTTAAAATTGATTTCCCACTCAAGCAGCAGAAGTTTTTGCCAAAGCCAACACAGGCCCTTGAAACAACCCCTCAGCTGGGTTTCAGTTTTCCTGTTTGTGTGTCTCTGTTAACAGACTGTGTAGTGTGGAAAGGAGACCATGCTCTCCATTAAACAGCCATCTGCTGAATAGCAGGACTGTAGAGTAGTAAAATCTATAGTGGTTATTTATCTAATGAGAAAGGTACAGAAAATATCCCAGGTATGAATTTAAAATTAGTTTCCCAAAGCACACTTGGGAATGCAGAGCACTATGAGATGTTTTCCTGTGGAGGTCAGTGTTTCCATTTTGTCCCTTGATGACCAAATAATGCTGCTGCTGAAAGTCACACCATTATTTTCAGGATTCTAAAGTCTAACAAGGGAGGATTTTTCTATTACAAAGCAAGCATAAAAATCTGTAGAGAGCAAGAGTTGCTGATGCATGTTTTGAAGTTTTGCAACAGAGAGAGAATGTAGCAGAGTGAAATTCTTGGCTGAGGGAACCTGAACAGCTCTCTTGAGGGACCTCTGAAACATGATTCTCTGACTAGATTGAAGCTGGACATGAGAAGTCTGGGTTCAAAGCCAAATTATGCCATGGATCCTGTTGTCATCTTGTGCAATTTCCTTGGTCTTTTAATGACTGCTGTCTCACTCCATTCTCATTTCATAGCTGGGTCCACTTGTCTGTTTTGGTGTTCACACCCTACCTGCACTGTAAATCACTTGGGTATGGAGGTCTCTGTATTTTAGCTTTCCAACCACCAGGCTTTGTCAAATACTTTTGAAGTAGCACAGGCAACTGCCAACAGATGAGTTCACGTGAAACCTAATTTGGTTTAGCCTGTTCCCAAGGAGCTGCTTTGATACCTTATTTAAATTTTATGTTGTGTTATGTATCTAGGTTAAACATGCACCTAGGACTTCAAAGACAATATAAATAAATTTTGCAAGTCAAACAATGTTTTCTTTACAGCTGAGGAAGGAGCACAAAGAGTTTCTGTAAAGCTTGACCAGGTCACCTAAAGTTGGTGCAGCCAAAAATAGAGCCATGATCTCCTGCATTCTGACAGCAAAGCTGGTTCCTCCTTCTCTCGCTCTCTGTAATGAAAACCCATATTCAAGGTGGTGTCACATAGCTGATGTTTTCAGGCCATGGAGTTTAATGAATATTGTTGCTATTTAAGTAAAGACTCCTGTACCATTTTCTAAATAGGATGCCAGCTCTAAGCTCACACTTGCATTCCAAGAATTACTGTTGGGAATTTTTTCCCTCTACCTGTAGAGCTTAAAGCTATTCATGGAGAGTTTGCTTTCACCTTTAGATTTTACAGTTCAGACACTTCTGAACTTCACCTTCCTGCTGGGTAAGCAATCTTACAAGCTGCTTTTTGCTTTCCAAGCAGCTTCTGTGCTCCTGTTTATCATGGATGCACCAAGTCCCAGCTTGCTCAGTGAAACACGGTGTGCAGCCGTACCTTGGCTAATTACAGTAATACAGCCTCTCAATAAAACCAGGGAGTGACGTGTGGGGTGCAGATGTGCTGCTGTCATTCAAACAGGCAATCAGTGTCTTGCTCTGGGGATTGGCAGCAGAGCACTTGTGTTCTTGTACAGCTTTAGACAACAGCGTGTGGGTAACTTTGATTTTTGTGCCATTCACAAAATGCTATTCAACTGAACTTGTTTCAGGCAGCTACTGCAAAATCAATCTGAACTGGCATGATGGGTACAAACTATGGAGGAAAACTATGCAGAAAAGAATTTTAAAAGGGCAACAGATTGAGGAGGCATTCCTCTAGAGACTTTAAACATGAAAAGGGATGCACCAATATACGGGGATGTGGTAACAGCAGTTACTTGTATTTATCTACATACATAGGCATATTCACAGCAGCTGTGGTCTGGTGGGTTCTGTGGTTGCTGAACTCTGCATGTGGAGTTATTTGAGTTCTCAGTAGCCTTGTACAGCGTATGCTGAAGTCTGTAATTACTTCCTGGTAATTACTGAATGTGCCAGCAAAGGCTGGTATCAATATTGCACTCTGTGCTGTAAGCTGTCCTTTGAGTACTGGATACACATCCCAATGTTTAATAATATCTAATGGATCAGAGAGCAGATAAAGGCAGATAAAAATTGCCAGTGTATTTTTATAATCCTCTGGAACTCTTACAGCAGCTGAGCAGTATGACATTGTGCATCTTTCTTTTGTGTTCTGAGGTTGAAGTTATTAAAGTCATAAGGAAAATATTATTTTTTCCACATATCTTACACTAAAACTTTCATGGCTGTTAGTAAGAGTCTTAAGAACTCTCTAAACTGGTTTTGTTCTCACTGTATGAAATTTGAATATTTAATTCCCAAAATAGTCATGTATCTGTGGGTACTTTTATTAGATCTGATTTCCTTGGTACATTCTAGATCAGGGAACATTGTGTTTTGTCAGTAAATAGACAAAACCTGCTTTCAGGAGGAGAGAGAAAGGTGGAAATAACATGGTATCTGCTATTTCCTTTGAAAGGAAAAAGTATTTTACAGTATCTGTGATATCTACTGATTACAGTGTAGGTATACTACCACTGCTTGTAGTGTATACCTGAAAATATCTCCACAGTAGTTTTCATTTAAAAGCAAAGCCTCTCATTGATGGATTGACTACTTTATACAGCTTTTCTCTTTCTTGGCATTATTGGTGCAAGTCCCTTTTTGATAGTTGTTAAACAACCATAAAATTAGGAAATGGCAATGCTGTGCTCTAATACAGTGCTGTGCAGGACCTGCTGCTGCCTAAATCAGTTCTGTGCACGCTGAAGGCATAGTCCCTGCAAGAAGCAGCTGTTTAATATAAATAACCTGAGTTTTGAAGACTCATTGTACACTGTGTCTTAAAATCATATAGTACTTCTGTGGTAGAAGGAAGATTGAGGTAAAAATTAATGGTGTTGGTGAAAAATAGGTAAATGTAATGAGATAACATATTGCATATTTTTACTGCTGGACCAGAAGGAGGGAAGAAGCTGTTCAGGATGCTCCAGGTGAGAATTAAAGCTCTCAAATATTAATTACTGTGATGGTATTGAGTAGGTTATCAGCTCAAGCCAGATGCCCTGACATGCACAGAGCAGGAGAGAGAGGATTATTGTTGAGTGTTTGATGGACACAGCAATGCAGCTGAATACTAATGTGTTCCTTTCTTTTCAAGGTATCTACACTCCAGAGCCACTCTGCAATTTCTGGTGGGCTCTTTTATCCACGGGGTTTATGTTTGTGTATCACTTCAGCATCTTGCAGATTCTGGGACTGGTAAGTAAACACAGGTTAATAAATGGGTATTTGCAAGTACATCCAAAGTAACACCACTGACTACTTTGTTTCACAGTGTCCAGATCCACATGGATAAGAACTTGCAATGCAAATTTTTGATAAGGCCGCCTGTATGCAAATTGCATGTTCTAACAAGCATTTGTATCTTGTGTCTTGCAAGTATTGGTAAAATATTTCATAGTTTGGCTATGTACCTGCACAAATCCATCTATTAAATGCACAACGAAATTTGGATCTGCTTTATTTCTGGAAGCTGCCCTATTTGTGTCGAGCAAAAGCGTCACCTAAACATTTTTCTGTTATTATGGTAATTTCAAAAATTACCAGTTTAGGTGTCTGAATCGGTGCAAAGCAAAAATATTGTTTAATTTATAAATTTGTTGTCACTTTCTCAGGTTACAGAAGTGAATTTGAACAACATGTTGTGCCCAGCGGTCTCAGATCCTTTTTACGGGCCCTGGTATCGAGTCTGGGCGTGTGGACATCAGACTGTCATGACCATGACCCATGGGAAGCTTGTAATCCTACTGTTTTACAGTGCTGTCCCCATCTTTAAATGTAGCATGGACTTGCTCAGACTCCCAGCTAAGAAAATAGACTGAAATTTCTCCCTGTGGAGTCGTGCAGGAAGCAGAGACACCTATACTGGAAAACCAGGAGGAGGGATGAGAGGACAACGGCTTTATACTTCTCCCCACAGTTTATTGCCTCAGAAACACCTTTGTAATCAAGTGAGGGGTTTTTTTTACCTGCTGTTTCTCACTGCCTATTGCCAATGGCAAAATTAGTGGCCTTATTCTGGGAAAGGTTTGTGTTTTATACATTTTGTATAGATTACAGTAGAATCTTGCTAAGCCACCGTTTAAAGTTAGGCCAGGACCTGTCTACATTCCAGCAAAGAGAGTGGCAGTGCTACCTTGTTTTGACTAATTTTCCATTAAATATAAGTACAGTTATATCATGGGATAGGAAATAATGCTGCATTGCAACACTCCAGCGATGTGAACGAACACATGTTGAACCACATCATCCTGGCTTAACTCTTAGAACCTGAATGTTCCAAAACAGCCACAGGAAACAATGTTAATCTCCCACTTGTAAGTGCAAAGGAGTGAGGTTCTACTGTACTTTCTTTAAGCTGGTTGAAAATGTTGGGGAACAATAACTCATTCAAACAATACTTTTTTTGGTTTGTTTTTTAAATCAACTACTTAATTCTTAAGCTGCTGTGGATAAATATCCATCTAGTGAAGTCCCATCATATCTTGATGCTTTGGAGATGCTTTTATTTGGGTGAATAGAAAAAAATCATGTTGAAATAATTTCAAAAGACCATGTTATGTATAAGCCATGATAAGATATTGCATCCACTCTTCTGTCCAGACTTTGAACAAAATGTTTTTTCACTTAGCTTAGACCGGAGAAGGAGTGGAGATACAAAATCCATTGTAAAGATCAGAGTTCTCTTTTTTTTTTACTTAGTAGCTTTTGAAACATTCCTGCTCTGTCTACACTGCTCCTCGCTGAGTAGACTGGTTAAAAAAGGAACAAACTGAAACTGTTCTCTCCCTAGAGGTCTTTTACATTCTGTGAACCAATTTTAAAATACAGGTACAAACAGGAATGTCAAATCAGTGCAGGCCTCTACTGAAAAGAACATGTTCCAGTTTACCGGTAAGAATAAATCTTCTGTCAACATGTCTTTTGGAGAACAGGATGTAGATGGGCAGAATGATAAACAGTGAAGCGTGTACCTGTTCAAATTTTGCAAGGCTAGAGGAGAAACTGTTGGGCAGAAAGATGGGAAATCCTGAGTGTGTTCTTCCAGAACTGTGAGTCTGTGTCACAGGCTGTTGGGTTTTGAGGCTGCAGGTTTTTGTTGCACAGAAGTTTGTTGCAATTTATAGATTCATTGTGTTATCAAAGCTGTGACTTGTAAGATAAACCAAAACCACCGTACCTCCTTCAGCTGGATCACCTGAAGGGATGTTCTGAAGTTAGGGTACAGTCATTTATACCTCAGGAGAGAAAAGTAAGAACAAGAAGTGGTTGATTTTGGGCTTTTTGTCTGTTTGTTTTCCTTAAAAAAGAAAAATTTTCATTGGCGAAGGAAGAAGTGGCTACTTCAAATATTTTTATTCTGTATGATTAAAAAAAGTACACCTCGATCAGAAAGATATTGTCCCACATTCTGATTTACAGACTAGTTTCTGGTTTTCTTCCCTGCCTTGCTCTGTGTGTTTGTATGTGTACATATGTATACATATATATATATACACATACAAGAGAATAGATACATGTATGCTTACAACTTGAGAACATGCAGCATATACCTGAACTATCCCTCAGGCATATACAGCTGGTGTGAGTTACACAGACTATGTGGCTCCTCATGTTTTTAATTAGAATTCAACTCAGAAGATAAGCACCTGATTTAACACAGAGTTCACTGTCAGTCAGTGTTGGTACACGAGGAATTCCACTGTGGACTCTCCCTGCTGCCTCAGGAAAACTGGGAATATCTTCTGAAGCATTTGTGGAGCGGGGCCTAAAGAAAGAATGTGTTGGCATTGAAGGCCTGAATCCATCTGTGGAAGATCACTGGATGAGCTGCTGAAGGGATGGAAGTTCTTGCTGGTTGTTTCAGCAGATTCAGTCCTTTGTGATGGGCATTGCTGGGAGATGCCAATGCTGGATGTTAAAGCCTGTCCCTTATTAATATACTTCATCCCCTGTACAGTGCTGAGCAAAATACTAATTCTTCCCAACCTGTAGCTACTGTCAACTACCAATCGTGGTTTATTTATTTACTTAAGAATTCGGCAAAATGCCTTATGTTGGATTCAATTCTGTTTAGAAGGAATATTTAGTGTTACAATAGAATGATTTTAGCCAAATTTTGCCAAATACTATTTAGCATTATTATTTGCTTAACTTAAAGTTTTTTGTTTTGTTTGTTTTTTTTTTTTTTTAAATCTTTCCTGTTTTTTAAAGAATCTTTCCTTTTTTTCCCCTCAGAATATTGTAGTTACTAGAAACATTTCTATAGGTAGCAGTCTTTTTTTTTTTTTTTTTCTTTTTTAAACTATAGCATTTCCTATTTATAGTCATATGCTTCAGGGCATTCCAAACAAGTATAAAGCAGCTGCTGTTTGCCACCATTGACTGCCTCTGGTCAATTAAAACTGCAGGAGCATTTAAATGAGCTCAGGTGTCTCACTCAGTGCAGGCTCTTTGCTTGGAATGCAAAATTTGTGAGCTCTTCTGGCTGACTTAAAATTCAGTAGGAGGAATGGCAGAGCTGACATGAGGGAAATCCCTGGGCAGTTTGGCTGAAGGGATTCCTGGTGCAGTTGTACCTCTTGCACCACTGGCTGTGGCAGCAGAGCCACTGAGTGGTCACTGCTGCCCTCCTTCCCACCCTGGATCAGAGCTGGCTGGTGGTCACTGGGCTGACTTGTGCTTTTCCCTGTTATGCTGGTCCAAAAAAACCTTTAAGATCATCAAGCCAACCATTAACCCAGCACTGCCAAGCCCACCACTAACCCATGTCCCCAAATGCCACATCTACCCATCTTTTAAATACCTCCAGAGATGGTGACTCCACCACTTCCCTGGGCAGCCTGTTTAATGCAACCCTTTTGGTGAAGAAATTTTTCCTAATATCCAATCTAAACCTCCCCTGGTGCAACTCGAGGCTATTTTCTCTTGTCATGTTGCTTATTTCCCAGGAGAAAAGACTGACCCCCACTTGGCTAGTGACAAAGTCCACCCTGAGCCTCCTCTTCTCCAAGCTGAGCCCACTCAGCTCCCACTCATCAGATTTGTGCTCCAGACCCTTCAGCAGCTCTGTTGCTTTGTTTTGGACGTGCTCCAGAGCCCCAATGTCTTTCCTGTAGTGACAGGCCCAAAAGTCACAATTATTCCCTCCCTCCCTCCCTGTGCCCCTTTTTGAAGGCTTTTAAAACTTAATATTTCCACAGTTCCTTGAGAGAGAAGGGAGAGCAAGGCTGAGAGCCAGGGTGAGGCTCCACTGAAGGGAGGGGCAGGTCAGAATGGGAGCAGAAAGGGAACAAACTTTTTGAAGAAACCATCATGGAACTTCACATCCTTTACCCTTTATTCCTCATCTGTCTCTGGTATCTCTTGGGAATGTGCGTCAGCCGAGCTTGTTTCATGTGCATGCAAGATATGGGGAAGAACGGGAAAGCTTCATCTCTGTAGCAGGTATTTGTTGTTTTCCCTCACAGAGGCTGATTTTTCTTTTCCCCTAAAGGTTTCTTTTATAGGCATACTATACAGATGTACACTGTACAGATGATTTCTTCGGTTGCTTTTATGCTTATTTATGCTGGAAATGAAAGAACAAAACTCTCCTGCTGCTCCTGGGAGCTAACTGCTTTCTCTGCTGGGGTATTACGCACACAGTCTATGTCAAGATAACTTGAAGCTGTTGCCCGGTACCTGGTGCTGAGATTTTACAGAGCTGCAGTGCCGTGTACAAGTGAAGGGTTGTCCTGGTCCTCCTGGCCAAATGTGCCCCAGTCCTTTGTGGTGGCACTCACAGTTATGGCAACACTGGCAATAGGTGGGGGCAGGAGTTGGGCTGGACAGCCACACCCGCTATTCCCCACTGCTGAAGCTGAGTGTAAAATCTCACCCCAAAGTGGGCTCATTTACTGTCCAAGAGTAAGTTGGGCACAATCCCAGAAAAAAATGCTTGTGCAGTGCTGCTGCCTGGCCTTCACAGAGACACTGGTATGTATTAAGGGGTCTGAACAGAGCCCTCTAATAGTACTGTAGGCACTTCAAAAGAAACAAGGAGCAAGGAAACTGCTCCTGCTGCCACCGAGTGGCTACATTTCCCTCCAAATGTACCCATAAATGGAGCATTATTAACTTTAATAAACTTGTTTACTGATGGGTTTGTTTATCCAGCCCTCCAGAGCACAGAAGGGAGCCAGTATAATTTCTGCACCCACTACCTTGTGCCACAGCTTTAGCTGTCCAGGACCCCTGCAGTGCTATTTTTCCAAGGACTCAGACACTGAACAGTGTCTGAGCTTTATCTATTCATTTATTCATTTAGCTTCTTGCTATTTAAGCACCAAAGGAGAATTTGCGTCTTGTTTCTTTTGAAGGGTGAAAATGAACCGTGCATGTGTAAACTGATGAAAAGCCAGTCTATGAACACGCACCTGGAGCTGGTTTTGGTTCAGCTTCTTACAGTTCAAAAATGCTGCTTATAGGCAAAGCCTACGTGTGCTTGAGCAGCTGCTGCCTTGCTGAACTTGGGAGACAGGAAAAGTCAGTCCATTTGCAAATCTTGAAGTGAGAGAGTACCTAATTGTAATTTCTCTTCCTGGCCACAATCAGGGTTTTGATATTTGTGTATATTTGATATCATTTTGTAAAGCCCAATTGTATTTTCCTTTCAGAAATGGTATTTGCAACTGTTAAATGACTGTACTTTTATGTCCTAAGTCTTGCATCTAAACCAGAAGCACTTGTTTTTCTATGCATCCATAGCTAATGGAAAATAGAGTTGTGCTGTTTTCTTGTGTTGCAATTGTTTCACTCGAGGTGGATTCTTAGGAATTAAATTAGTCCTAATTGTTAACAAAGCTCTGAATAGGCCAAAAGCCAGGAAGAGGGCCCAGTCAGCCCAGGTAGGAGGTGCAAGGTTTCTGTAGGCAGACAGGTCAGCTTTGATGCTTTCAGTTTTATGGTGACAAGACTCATAAGGAATCTGTTGATTTTGTGATCTCGTACTCTAAGTGATATTGCTGTAAATCTGTCTTGCAGCTGTTGGTGTAACTTAGTCAAAGCCAAGCTGTTTTATAAATAATTTTATTTTTCTTCAGGGTCAATTTTGTACTTTTTTAAATTATTTCTGCATTTACTGAGTCATTATCCCAATGCTGCAGAGAACGCAGCAGGCAGACCAGTGAGCACTCCCTGCTCTCCCCATCCACGCTGTGCCAGGGGGCTGGAGCTGGGCTGGACCACAAAGGGGTCTTTGGAAACTTGCAGATCTGGTTACCCCACCCTCTAGTTCCAGCACAGCGTTGTCCAGGCACATAATGGTTTGGCAAGGGTGGACGTGGATGGGCTCAACTGCCACATATGCTGTTAGTTCTGAATAATTTGTAAGAGTGTTATGAATTTTGTAAACTTTTTAATGTGCTAAACCTTGGTTATGAGGTAACTTTACAAATACGGGGTAATTTGTGTACTTGTTTTTGTATTTTGGTCTGATGATGGGATTTTTTTTTGTTGTTGTGCCCTAAGTGCAGATCATTGGGCAAATAGTTGTTAAAACTTTGAATTAAAACAAATAAATGCATTTTAATGGATATTGGACAGTTTTGTTATCATTCTAATTTTGCCAGGCCTGGAGTTTGTCTTGCTTAAGACTTTTTATAATTAGGTAAGAAAACCAAAATTGCCTTTCCACTTCAGTTTGTAACATAACAGTCAAGAGTCACAGAGGCATTAAATATTAGCCAATTATAACTCAGGACAAAATACGGAGGTTTCTGTCTGAAACAGTCTGTACTGCCTGATGTCATCCATTTGCACACAGCAGTTCCTGGGAGAACAATGGTTACTGGGATGTCTGAAAGTTTTAAGCAGTTCAGTATGACCTGTGCCTGCTACCTGCCAGTCAGCAACAGCCTGAGTTGACTGGCAGAGCTCACTGTGGGACATAAATCCTTTAATCACTGTTTAAATATTTCCTGTCCTTGTCTTTCAGGTAAAGAGCTCAGGAAAGAGTGTTACAGTACCATGAGGCTTCCTCCACTGTTCCCACCCCAGATTTGGCAGTGTCTTATAGTTCCCATTTCATGGCACTTTAGTAGAAGGTGGGAGAACACGTACAGAAGTTTTCAGCTCAAAACTTTGTTCAGAAAGCTGCTGCAGTAATGTACTCGGACAGCCCCAGACCAGAGGTGATGGCAAAGTAGTTTTAATGCACTTCAGAAATGCTTCTGGCTGTAACTGATATTATTGCAATCTAGATAAATGTATTCTTGTCACCCAGTGTAGCTCAGACAAGCAGGTTACTTCCTTGTGTGAGGTTCCTAGCAAATACTGTTCCTGGAAAAAGAACACACTGGATATGCCCACCTGTATAATTATATATGCATCTTAGAGGTTTTAATTTTTCAGGCAGCTGGGGAACAGAATCAATTATCCAGCTTAATTTCTCTGGAACAGTATATAACAGCTTTAGGTAGAAATCCAGTGTGGTGCTGTACAGCAGCCTGAGATGAACCAAGAAAGCAATTTCCCTTTTCAGGCACTGCTAATTATTCTCAACAGCTCTCTATAACTAACTGGAAATCAGCCTTTCATTGTTTAGTACCACCAAATACGTAAGAATAAGCAAGTTTCCATCTCTGAACCAGCCTCAGTATTACTCTGTTAGTTTGATTTTTTTAATAGCACGATAACAGCAGAGTTGGCTAAAGTACTGAGAAGAGTGGGAAACTCTGGGTAGGAAGTGATAACTAGCTCTACATTTCAATGGCCTGAGGGTTTTAGGAAGGTTTTATGCAGTTCAGACTAATGATACCAAAGCTGTGAGATATAAAACCAGCAATGGAAGCTATTTACTTGGGCAGGTTTGGAGCAAGTGGAGCAATGGCTGCATCAGTCTTCAACATCCAAAGGTTACATGGATCCCACTGGTTTGTTTTCAAAGACTTTGCATCTACAGCCAGCAGAGCTATGAATATTGCATTGCACAGGCAAACAAACCCCTTCTAAAATCAGACCTGAGTTCCAGTGAGATGGAATGCTTTGTCTCAGGAATTATCCTACAGAGGACTCAGCAGAAAGTGTCTCTCAGTGCACCAAGAATTTGGCTCAGGGAACAAAGTTCTCCAACGGGGTTTTGCCTCTCTGGGTACTTTGCTTTGCCATCAGCTGGACTGAGGCTTTGACAGAGATTCTTTGATACACATTTTGCAACAATATTGTGCTGACCAATCTGTTTGTAAGTGGTGTAGGCCATGTACTGGTTACACCAGTACAACTGGTTCTGCAAGCAAATTTTGTTTAAAAAGACTGAAACCACTTCCCTGTGTCACAGGAAGAAGCTCAGGCCTGGACAGAAATCCATGTGCAAAGTTCAACATAAAAAGTATAAAACTGAACTAGTAATTGATATAAATACCAATAAATATACTGATATAAATAATAACTGAAGTGACTAATATAAATGATTTAACTTGCAGTGTTGAGTGACTCCCTTCTGAATTAGACTGAAAGCTGCAGGTACCTGTCCCCCAGTCTGCTCCTACAGCAGACAAAAGGGAAAGACAGTTAATCCCAGGAAAATATTTCTAACACACCATTAGCCTTTGACATTAACACCAGGTACAAATGCTTAAATAAAAACATTGACCAAGCCACACAATTAAGCAGAGAGACATAAAAAGAAATGGTGATTCTTTTTCCTTATTTTATTGGGTAAATGATTTAAAAGGTAATAACAATAGTGTTAAAACTACTACAATATCTTTCCACAGCCATATCTCACAGACCCACAGATAACCTTCTAGCATTTTTTTTTCTTTTTCCTCATTTTTCTCTTTTTAAGCCGTACTTATATTAAATGCCCATTTCAACAGTTTCTTCACACTAATAGCAATTAAATGTGGAAGGAAGGAGGATCTAGTTATAAAGGAAGGGGGTTCAGGTAATCTGTGATATTATTGTAATCAATCAAGTTGCTAAGGAAGGAAGGAAAAGAGCGAGGCCTTACAAGCTACTCCAGGTAGCTCTAAGCCCACTGTGTGTCACCATGGCATTGAAGATAACTCAAGATGCTGGTGAACAATTTAAAGTAATTTCTTTTTTTTTTTTTTGTAACATATAAAACGCTAAAATAACTTAGAAACTAGATCCAAATATCTTGAAAAGAATCAACTTTGATATACAAAAACAGTCATAAGTTGTTACAAAAGTTTCAAACAAAAGTTTGTTTTCTCAGTGCGTTTATGTACCAGCGCAATTACTGGGTCCAGAGCAAAGAAAGAGGTTTTTCTTTTTTATTTTTTTCTTTAACAGTAATAAAAAAATGAGGAAAACATATCTTTGTATATAAAGAATCATTGCTGGTCTTAAGAATAAATGTAACCAGAAACCCTTAAATCTGAGAGGCACACTTTGGGTTTCTCTTTTTTTTTTTTTTTTTTTTACTTTTTTTTTTTTAAACATAAAAGGAAAGTCACCAGTTTATTTAAATGGAGGAGATATTCAGACTCCCCAAATAAACTTAATTAACATCACTAGCAAAAATCAGTTAGAAACTGTACAAAAATAAAAAAGTTAACACATTTAATCCTGCAGGGATTTTGTAAGGACTGGAAGGCAGGCTTTAGGAGCAGCATTTGGGCATGGCTGGAGGCTTCTTTGGTTCGATCTAACACACATAAGAGATGTAACCTACTCCAGACAACAATTTTAAAAACCCGCACATTTGAAGACAAGTAGAGGTCCGTATACAAACGCCAGGTGTGCCAGTGGCTGTGCCACCCTCGGCTCCAGAGTGTCTCTGAGGTCAGGACCGGGCTGCGCCCTCCCTGCCGTGGCAGCAGCGCGGGGATGGTGCGGCAGAGCTGCGGCGGCAGCGGGAAGGCCACTTGAAGCATCACTAAGGAACAGCTTCACGTCAAGTCTACGGTTTGGTTGTCGATCTCAGTTTACAGAACAGGGTTTTTAGGAACATTAAGCAAGAGAATGAAAAAAAGCCCCCAACAATCTCCTTAATGGAATAAGGCAAACTGAGTAGTGCTCATAAAAAAAAAAATCAGCATTTCAACTTAACAAACAGTGAAATATAAGCTACTTGGTTGTACCTTAACTTCTATAAAGTACCCCAAATGAAAAACAAATCTGTAACTAACCCCAACAATACAACTAAAAGGTACTTAAACATAACTCCAAGGGAATGACATTTGTGAGAGCAATTGTTGATCAGCTTTAAGCAAACAGACCTATTCTGTTCCAGTGCATGTCACAGTGAGCTGCATGTTTGGTACAAAGAAACCCACAATTACACAGAAACAATCTGCAGCAGTTTCAGCACTGTGTGCTGAGGAGGTAGGTGCCCTAGAAACACTGTAGGTAGACTGATTATTCCAATCTTTGAGAAAAATATCATACAATCTGATTGACCACAGACTCTGTAACAGTTTTTTAATTAGTGATACAAAACTCTGGTCCAGAAGGGTCTGGCATGAGCTCGGTTCAAAAGCACACCTTTACAGTTTGTATAACACCCTTTAACTATATTTTTAAGCAACAGCTACTGAGAGATAGACAAAAATGCATTGTGCATTATGCTGTATACAAAAAGGAGACAAAACTATCCTTTTCTCCCCCAAGCCATGGTGGGAAGTATTGCTGACCTTGTCCTTAAAAACCTGCAGGATTGTTTATTCATCAGTATATCATTATTACACTGGTAAGAAATTCTGTATAACATCTGCATATATCGAAGATTTTTTAAAAAATCTGATATGATTTTAGATCCGCATGACCAGTCACGTGACCTTCTTGAGGTTGATTAGCACCTTTCAATACATATATATTTTTATATATAATAGATCTTTTTAAAAAACTTCTAACAATGAGCTCATGCAGAAGCACGAGCGAGCTGTAACGAGATGACAGATAAAGATGGGGTTGGATGACTTTTTTTTTTTTTTTTTTGCAGCAGAATGATTCAGTTTGTGCTCAGGTTCCCTATAAGGGCAAGAAAAAAAACCAACACAACTCTTATCAGGTAGCCACTTGTTCACATTTCCACTTGAAGACTAATTCATCTAAAAGTGATCCCCAAGTAGAAACAAGACAACAGTATCATCCAAAATAGCCTCTGTATAAACATCTACTAATTTTTGCAGCTTCTGGCTGGCATCTCTTGGCTCCTGAAATTTCAGGCCCTCCGCTTATAAATTAAGGCATTGCAACTGAAAATGGTAATATTTGGACATAAATGCTGTGGATGAAGGAATATCAGAGACCTTCTACAAGAACCTCCATAGAAATTAAGTGGCAGAGCTAACCTCGCATAAGGGATGAGCATAATTTATCCTTATCTGGTTTTGAAACCCTATTGAAACATCTTTACAGTTAGTCCAATTTTTTTTATAACAACTGAATTTTAATGGATTTCATCTACTTGAATTTTATATCTCTCTATATTTACAAACATTCATTATTCAAAATAACTGGAATTTCTGCTTACTGTGGTTTACTAACACATATTAGGAAGGTCTTTTCTGTAACAGACGGCCTGTGCTGTCCCCTAGAACACACACTGAGCTGCAACAGGCAGCAGTGGGAGTTCTGCAGGCACAGGAGGAAGGAGTGAGCTCCTGCCATCGACTGGGCTTGCAAATATACCACACATACCTTTTACTAAATCCTATTTTTACAGCAGGAAAAAGTTCCAATTGGTTTTCTTTCTTCTACTGTGTGGAGGGGTATCGGAATTATTACACAGTACTTACAGCTCTCAAGCACTATTCCTGCAATAGATGAAAACATGTAACATTATGGCATACTTGTCCTGGCTGTCTCACAACAGTCTTTTTTTTCTTTTCTTAAACAATAGTTAACTTGATTGAACTATTCATGACTTGAAAAAACTCAACAAGCTCAAGTGCAGATGAAAGAACAAAACTGGGATTTCTCTTTTCCGAAATAAGTTCACTATTAAAAAAAAATAATCTCACTTTAAAGAAAAAAAAATGTCCGAAACCCTGATGCCATAGCAGCTTCAACAGGGTTTGCTAAAACATCTGGAATACTTGCTATATGTTTCCTATGAATTTCATATATAAGTATATAGTTATGTTATAGTCAAAGGCACTAAAATCTAAATCCATTTTCTTCCTAATATGACATCTGCTACTCACCAACCTGTTTTTAGAAAACAAATGTCACTCCTAATTTGAGTCATCAGAAAGGCATCATCTCATTACAAATGCATTATAATGACGAGTCTTGACAGGGCTGAGTTGCCCGTGATTCCCAGCACAGAATGAGAGACAAAGGGATCTGGGAGCCTGCTGGATTATGTCATGCCCTACCAATTAGGCCACTTGATTCTGAAAATGCTGCCACGTTAACATCACCTCTCATTGTACACGTAATCGCTTCTCTTCATCCAAAAAAAAGCACTCTGTGTGTCAGCCTTGGCGTTCCGGCTGCATGTGCTGGGTCTGAAGATCATGTACAAAGCTACGTGGAACCTTTACCGTGAGGGTGAGATACTGTACACACGTTATTAAGAATGTTATGAAAATGCAATTCATTGTCTCCTTTAATACCTGAATCTGATATGTTTCATTCCCTGTCACACCTATTAATGCATAAGCCATGAATGCCTTTTTGCTAAGCAAAGCATCCCTAACTGCAATCCTTAAACTCTTCCTTCCATCCACAGTCACAGAAAGCCTTGATTGATATAATTCAATGTTAATGAAGTAGAAATTTAAATTTTCATACAAAACCCAAGGGTATATGCTGCAAAAAAATCTGCAGTGAATAGATAATAAAAAAGTATGGGATCTTTGTAGTAACGCAGTTTTCCCTCCCGTTGCCATGATGAGCTGAACCAACTAAGGAGCCTCAACATGGCAACGGAAACTATCATCATAAAATGGTACAGTAATAGAGATAGCTAGACCAAGAAGGGGCAGGGTCTCCTGGGAAGAGGTCTGCAGAGAGGTCCAGTGACTGGTCATGCGGCTCAGTGTCAGGAATAATGGTTGTATGGTGGAAGGGGGTGCCCAATACCATTCTGGAAGTGATGATGCTGACGATGGGCAAGGTACTCTGTGTAGCTCATCGTCATCTTCTCACTGCGGTACCTGGAAAAGAGCGAAGAAGCCAATTCAGGAACTGTTACCAGGAAGGTGCAAGTAGCACTAGAAATGCTACACCGGTGGTTTGTTTAGAGATAACAACTCCATACTTCTGATACTGGGAGTAGGACTGACTTCAGCTGCACAGGGGCAGGGAGGGAACTGCCACAATGGTCGGGGTCATTCCTGAATCACATCACAAATCACAGCGTAAGTGCTCATAAAAAATATTTTAGGCAAACAGAACTGTTAAAAATGGTTGCCTATTGTGTTGCTCGATGTAGAGGGAATAGAAACCTATGACTGTACTAACCACCCTTCCTAAAAACGGAACATGTGCAAACTTCCACTCAACTGGGACCTCTCCTGACTCCCAAGATGGTTGAAAAATAATGGAGAGGTCCCACCAGAACACTGGTCAGTTCTATGTAACTAAAAGCAGAATCCAGGCCCTGGCATCAAATAATTTGGATAAACTTGCATCAGTATTGTTTGACAACAAGGAACATGATTTAACCAACAACCACTGGGCCCTGCTGAGGGGATCAGCTGCAGCTGTTCTGGAATCGGTGGGGACGGAACGCAGCACCCGGCGGGAGAGCTGGGCTGGGAGTGGAATCCCCACACTTCAGAACCAACCATGGGACCTCTGCACAGCTCAGCAGATGGAAGAGAATCTGTCCCTCTGCATTCCAGACCCTACAACTGGTACAAGTCCTTCAGTGCTACTGTTATTTAGTTCTCTTTCAAACCGTGGCCATAATTGCTGGGTATTAACTTGAAGTGAAGATAGTGACAGATTAGTTTTGATCAGCCTAAAGCTTTCTTCACACACAGGACATTTACTTTAATTTACAGACTTAAAAAAGAAGTTAGAAGCCCTTATTCCACTCTTCCAGTAGATATTTCTGTGTATGACAATAAGTTATTAGAATGAGGTTCTCAAACAGGTTGTTTAATGCTGGCAAACAGTCACTGTTTTAATACTGTCTCTAACCTGTCAGCAGAAGCTGAGGTTTTAGGCAAGTACAACAGACAGTCAAAAAAATACTTCTTCTGAACATCAAAAATTATAGCTTGTTCATTCCACTTATGAGGCCACTGATTTTGGTAGCAGTTTCATTGTTGTGAACTGAAATACAGCAAACATATGGCTTTCGGTGGTTTCTTTTGGTGGGGGGGGTGGTGTGAGTTTTAGGGTGGTTTTTGTTTGTTTTGTGCTCCCATGCTGTTGCTCCAAACAAAATCACATAGCAAGAAGAATTACAGAATTTTTGTTTCTAGGAAAAATATATTCCTTATTTACTAAGGTGTACAGAAATTGTCATTGGTGAACTATAGCACTGTTACTCTTGCCCTCAGCTATCTCCAGATAGCTTCTGTTCTTTCTGAAAAGAAGATAACAAGGTGTGCAGCTGAAATAAATTAAAAGGAAATTGGGGTTCTGCATTTGGAAATGTGGCTGGATTCTGTAAATCCTTCCTCCCTAATTTTACCTTCAGAATAGCATGTTTTCCTTACTCAGAGCTACTCCACAATAATTAGATTCCTACAAGAATCCAGAATTCTGAACAGTCATTGAGACACAAAATCTTTATCTCCTTGAAGAGTACAAATGATCAAGAATTCCTTATAACGTAAAATTTTAAAAATTCCTATTTCTCCACAGATAACTAGGTAACTAAAGTTCAGCAGTCATTTTACACTGCAAGCTTATACAAATGAAGAGCTTTAGAGCCATTCTTATAGACATTCAATCCTCCACCCTTCACCACGTAGCTACAATATTACGGGCAGAGTATCTGCTGCTAATTCTAAAAGAGTTTGGCTCCCACAAAGCCCTCAAGACCACATTTTATTAAATTAGCAAAATCAAACTAAACTAGTATGAAATAAAATATTAATTCTTGTCCTCACTCCTGAGAATACCTACCCTGACATAGTTTCACTGGTACACTGGCTGTCAAAGCAGAACATGGCTTGCATGTCTCACACCTTAAGATCAGGGAAACCTGTACTCCACAGGGGAATAAAAGAGACTCAAAACTTTCTCTGAGAATCCAGGGGTACCAAGGGGCCTCTGTGACGTACAACAGCAGCCCCACCACACACCATCTGCCCAAATACAGCCTGACAAGGGCAAGTAATCCCTGTTAACCACAGCCCTGACCACCCCCTACAGCCAAGGAACACACTGGGAAAGCACTGCTGGGAACATGCAGAGCTAAAGGAAATCTGCAGGTACCCTGATTTATACGTGCCCTGGTACTGAACAGCTGCCTCTTACTTCTTGCTTAGTGCCACTAATCCCTGTGCCAGGCATACAGATCCTCCAAAGTCCATACTGCTCTTGTGAAAACAAAGAGATCATTAATGACATATCCAGGAAAGGTTACTGTTACCATCTGCGAGGAGCACTTACCAGGAATGAACACTCACAGCATTACAAAACAGGACTAAGGTGCGGTATCCCGGTGCGTACCTGGTTAGCTTTATTGTTTTCCTGAACTCATTAGTAATCGGAGCTTTGTAGCCTCCTTTCCTCAATAAGGAATCTATGGTTTGAATGTGGTCCCATCCTGTTGAATTTTACAGTAGCAAAAATTAGTGAGAAATCCAGCAATAAGAACAGATGTTGCAAAAACACAGAAGGGGGTGTGGTGCTGTTAAGGACAGAGGCCCTGCTGACGTTCGGTAGAGACCAGAACGTTCTTCCCTACTTCAGAACAGCTGAAGGAAACACGACATATAGGATTGCTTCACACACACAGTTCACTCTACAAACAAAATGTATTTTTTATATATGATTTTATAGTTGCAATATTCTAAAAGTGAAGCCACTCTACCCAGGTGTCATAGACTGGAGGTGAGAGACAAAATTTAACTTCTCCCAAACGTTCAGGTATGATCATGCATCACAGTCACTTTAAACACTATAAATGGCTATGGCAGTACGGAAAATTAAATTTCAGTATAAAGTAAAATTGAAAAGAATTATTAGTTAAACATGTGCAGAGAATTCCAGAGATCAGAACTTCTTCATAAATATCACTTAAATTTACAGCGATATGTGTAGTTTTAGAACTACTATATATTACATTATAGGTGTCTGGGTAATAGAAGAAGTGATGGATTAAAAATAAAGAATCATTACTGTTCTGAATAAAATCTTTACGCTATTCAAAACTTCTACTTGTTGATTTTAAAAAGCCTAATATTTTAAGTAGCTGTTAGACATGCTGTTTCCAAAAGATGCAATACATTAGTCACACTGTTACATGAGAAAACTCAAAAAACCCCAGTAGTTTTGGGTACATACAAAATACAAATGGGTAGTTTTGGAGACTTAAAGAGTCAGATTGTAATGTATGGTCTACTAAAATTATTTAGAAATTTAAACACATTCCTCCTCCTGCACACCCTCCGCCCCCACTCCCAAATTTTAAAAAAAAAGCCTGGAATGACTCTAGACTTCTAAGCAACTATTTGGGAAGAGAATTATCAATTAAAGATGATCCTCAGTAAAGGTATCAGCCAAACCCTTTGAGGACAGACAAATATAAAAATATAAAAAGGAAAGAGAGGGAAAAAAAAAGCAGCAATGCAAAATGTAAAAGACTGAGACAGGCTGAAACACACCATCGACCTTTGAATCAGAGCTGCTTGGCCGAAAAGATGGTCCAAAAGATGATTATTCAACAAAATCTACTCTAGCTTTTTAAATTCACAAACTTAAAGCTGTGCCTCTATTTAAAAGGGAATTTCACTGCCATTACTTTGGACCTTCAAATTGAAAATAATTCTCTTCCATCCCTCAAAAACCCTGGGAAGTCAATGTTTGTAAGAGGAGTTAAGTACTAGCAAAAAGTACCCAACTGAAAAGCAACTTGATCTCTGGGAATTCAGGAATAAATTAGCTGTTAGGATAATTGCCCAGGCATCCCATCACTTAGCAGAGCTTCTGCATGTCCCTAATATCACAGACTAACAACTATACAAAATTGGCAGCTTTTAACAACTGTTAGCCTGGCTGAAGGCACTGTATCACCCCTCCATATTTTATTTTCCTACAGCTATGCTGCATTTATGACTGGCTCAAAAAACAGCTACAGTTTACTGAATCCCCACAGAGGACTGACACAGGCATGTAATTGGCATTTTATATAAGAGTCTTCTTACAATTAAGTATTGCTCCATCATCTGACATCAGTGCAAGGTCAAATATTGCATTTTAGATTTATAGGTATGTTTAAATTCTTCACCAGATCATATGAAATAAAGTGCAACAATGACCTTGCTCCTTTGCAACCTCCGGTAAGTAGGTGGCCGTGCGCTTTGATCCTTTCTCGTTGATGAATTCTATTCTAATGCCATGTACACCCACCTGCAAGAAATCAGCAGCTTTATTAGCACATTACCAGAAAAAAGGTACAGATTTCTAACACGATAAGACCCAAACCATGAACCTTTCAGTGGTTAATACCATTTTGCAGAGTTTCAGGAGGCAGCACCGCAGCGGGTATGACCTTTTTGGGAGGTGTTCACCTCACAGCCACGTAAGCTCAGCAGTGGCACAGGGATGTTCCTCCACTCCACACCATGGAGCTTCCTTCATTCCTGGGCTGCAGGAAAACCAGCTGAGGTGCAAAAGTCCTTCTGTCTCCAAGTTTACTGTCTCCTCTGACACTGTGAGCAATGCTGCTGCCAATAAAATCACCTGGTCACCAGCTACAATCTGCACACAACTAAAGAGCTGCCATATCTAACGAGGCTTCAGTTAAGAGCATTAATTTAGTTCAAAGCAACAACTGAACGATCACAGATTTGTCACACTACGAACTCAAGCCTGGAGCCTTCAAAATTTCTGCTAACATATGACAAGGAAAAGGAAATATTCCGAAGTACTCAGCTTCAAACTCCTATTTCCATGCTACTAAGTATTGTAGCATGGCAAAATGCCAGCATGGAAACCAAGATTACCAATCCCAAGGAGCTGGATGGAGATAAAAGTCGAAGGGCCAAAAAAATTTAAAACCAAAATAGAATAAAGGCTGGGCACACCTTTCCAGGGCATTTTTAAGCCCCTCTGTTTCCAAGGTACAATAATTCTGTGGAGAGTACCTGTGCTGGGATCAGAAATGCCATAAAAGAAATTCCATTGCCAGAAAGTTTTCAGTTGCTTTTGAATTCTGTGCATAAACACAAAGCATTAATAGATGGACATTTTTATTTTCATGCCCACACAACCAAGATGTTATTTCCATTTAAATCCAAAGTTCCCAACATTGTATGAGAAAATGAATAGTTGATGTTTAACAGGAATCATGTTATTTGGTGTGGCACTTCCTTGTGAACACAAAATTAAACAAAAAATGCTGTAACAGTTTTTCCAGAGACAACTTATTTCACTCTAACTGCATGGCAGTCAAGAAACAAATAAGGCATATTTACAAAGCTCTACCACTTCTTCAATTATCTTATTTGCTTATATTAAGAGGTTTTTTTTTATCTTTTCCTTCTTTATATATGACATAAGCATGGAGAAATGGGTGGAAGAGTCTCCTGTGGCTGGTCATGGCCTCAAAGAGTTTCCCTAGGAATTGAGCATTGTTTATAAATAGGAAAAATGAAACTTCACAGCGAACTGAACTTGTTAGTCTCAAATTTTAACATGGAATTTCATTACCAAACACTCCTAAACCCCAACTTTCGTAACATGGATATCTAATAGCCAGAGAGATCAAATCTGTATACTCAGATGATGTAATTATGAACCCAAAGGGCCTGAAAGTAAAATAAAACAGTGTTAGAAACTGAAATGAGCCTACTGAGTTTATTCCCAAACCAGTATGTTTTTGCAGCTGATGATGTTATTGCTGTCTGTATTCGGTTGCCTAAGCACTAAGATTAAATATTTCCAGGTTTTGCACACCTTCAAATCCTACAGAATATGAGATTCTAAATGCTACACAAGCCTCTTGCGTAACAGCGACCCCATAGGATCCACCAGCAACTAAGCAGGAGCACTAGTGATGTATTAAGTATGATGCAACATTCAAACTGTATCACTGCTCGGGATGGTTCTCACCAACCATCATCTTAATGGAGTTTTAGGCCCATGCCTGTAGAAAAAATGGACGTATAGCAGAATGAACAAGGCAAAACAACTGCACCCACAGTTGGGAAAATTTCCTAAGATTCTGTGGAGCATGGATTCCAACTGCATTGCTGTGCAGGACTCTCAGTCCAGTACAAATGGCTTTTCATTGTTCAGCTCCAGTTAAATCAAAACCAGGCTTGAGTTAAATAAATGAAAGCCACACACAAGCGAAATAAGAATGATCCACACTAAGACTGGCATGGGCACAGTTTGGAATTTATTTTGACTTCGAGAGATCAGTGTTCCCACAGTAATGAAAACTTCTGTGAGATTTCCCAAAACATCCCTCTCCAAGATGGGAAGGTAAGGGCTGGGTCTGTGTTTGGAAGGCATTGACTGTAACCGTCATTCCTCCCACGACCAGCAAACACCTTCACACACAGCCTTGGGGCTGCTTCCCAAACTAAAAATACTGATACACTACTGGCAACATTTTGTAGAACAACAACATCTGTCTGTGCAGTTCAGAAAAACAAACCAATCTTCTGCAGATGGAGTTTGAGTTCTGTCTCGTCTGGTACCATTGATTAGGGAAATTACTACCTACAGGTACCCTCCAGAGCTGCACAACCACCACACGATTGTGTTTCAGCCTCCCACGTGGGAAGGAATCTATTTAAACTGTTGCTATTGGGAGAGGAAAGTGAGATAAGGAGAGACTTAGAAAGGCAAAAACCAACCTCCTCCAACAGAAATATTTCTATGGGGCTTTAGAACATGAAATACTGTATCCTATAAATCCAGTACTTGTAGTTTTAAACTTTCTGGCCTGTTGTGTAAGTGGTCAGAGGCTACCTAAAATTAGGTCCACTGACAATTATAATTCAAGCTAATAGACTAAAACAAAACCTAAGGATTGCTTTAAACTTCACTTATGAAGTGACCTTAACAGAAATTCAGGCTTTGCTGCGTATTTAAACACATTCATATTCATTTTTACATATCAAATTCTAATGAACTCCTCAATTACATACACCATTGGATGGGAGAAAACAGGCACACACCACATTTATTGTTTTGCCAAGTCCTCTGGCACTTGCTAAAATACTGCCCACAATACCTCTCTCTGTATCCATATCTAAGAAAAAATTGTTCCAAAACCCACTTTGAAATCAAAGTTCAAGAAACTCTCCTGTTAAATACTGTTCCATCCCAAAGTTCCAAACACAGTTTAGTAATCTGTTCCCCTTGGACTGACTCTCCAACCATCCTGAGAGGAAGAAATAACATTATTCTCATTAGACTGTCCATGGGGAATTTGGATAAGCACCTAAATATCAGACCTTGTGTATTTACATACAGGGGACCACTGAATATTGTTCTAAGAAAATAAAACATTGAGATCAAGACTCCTTCTCTGTTCTAAGGAACAGAAGCTACAAGAGCTGTTGGTGTCGCTGCACTTGCAAGCAGGAAAGGTTTTCCACAACTTTTAAATGTACCTACTTTGTCAACACTGAAAAGCTACCTTTCAGTCAACATTATTGGCTACAACTATTTAAGTTAATATTTAAACCAGTGCACACAGGCTAAAGGCCTTTTGTATTACCACAGCCAGCATGTACAATTCTGCAGATTTTACTTTACTGAAGACCAGTAATTTCAGGGCAAAGACCTCTTTCAGTGTATTTTAAGGAAGAGCCACTGGTCAATTGTAGTTATTTATTACCCTGTTGGAATTGCAGGCATGATTTCCAAAATGTTTTTTTATCATAATTACATACAATTGTAATGTTTTAGGATCTTTTAATAAAAGATGAGAAGACGGTCTGAATTAGCAAGGCAGGTTTTACTGTCTAGCAACACCCTCCCCACTCCAGATTCTTAATTAAATTAGTGAAAAAAATTTAAAAGCATTCATTTGCTATAACATGAAGTAGAGAGGGAGTAGTTACTTTGCTTTTCTCCTCTGTATCTCTAGAAAAAAGGAGCAGTGGATGCATTAAACCATTTCCCATTGTAACATACCCTGCAGCTGTACCTTCCCAAGGAGGCAGAGCCTGTGGCACCACGGCTGGAACTGCACCTGATCCCACCTTACACACGCCATTCCTGGGATCTGAATCCCCTCACAGGCCCTTCCCAGCATCAGCTTATCTGCCCAAATTGCAGACTAACAAGCTTCATAAACCAAACAAGCTTCAAAAACCAAACAGAAGCTCTTTCTAAAGGACCTGATGTCATGATACTTCACAGCAACCTATTCAGACTCTTCTACATTCCTCTTTTTGGGGTGCTGCTAACTACATATGCAGTTCCCACTGCAATGTATATCCTGCAGTAACAACCAACAGCAAAACTGGAAGCATCCTGAGGCAGGAATTCAAATTTCTGCAGCAAAGAAAAGACCTGGTGGAAGGACAGAACAAAGATGAGCACAAGGAGAATGGCAATATGGATAAAGCTGAGTTTCTGTGGGGAAGGAACGACTGCAATCAATAGCATATGTGTTTAACTGGTTTTTATGATTTCTCTTACAAGTAGTTCTTTGCTCTCTGATCTTTAATAAAGGAGCAGTACTAACACAAAATAAAACATGAGTTTCTCATGTTGTCCTTTCTCTGAGGTGGAAAGGCTGTGCAACTCCACCCCAGCAGCAACTGGACCACAGTGATATCTCAGGGGTTCTGTTGAACACAAATGAAGTTGCTACACTTCCAGTGTTCCTTTCAAAACCCTACATCTATTCAGCAACTGAAGGGCACTGCAATTCAGAAAAGGTCCCATGCAAACAAGAATGCTAAATTATACTTTAGGAAGCATCCTCATGAACATGGCACTGAAGGTGCCTTTAAAGGTGTGTACTTTCTCCTGATTGCTTTTATAAAAGGTGAAAGTGGCAGCAACTTGAAAAATCTTGTGGGAGCTAATGGCAGCAAATTCATACATATCTCCTGTTTACTTGACTGAAGTTTGTGATGGAAAAGGATCTTGCATCATTATTTACAACTGAAATATTCATTTATTTAGTTTGGGAAGGTAATTTCTTAATCAGAGAAAAGAAGATCTACGACTCTGCTTCAGGATATTGGAGACACTCCTGAGATGTGCCTTCAGATGACCTTGTCTCTAAGTCCCTAGAGCACTGTGAGTTGCCTGAATTGGAAATTTTGAAATATTGTGGCCTCTGTCAGCAAACTGCTGAACTGGCTCCCACAAGATCATCAGTAGAACACCTACGGATACGGGGTCTTCTAACCAGGTTGATGTTTTTCAGGATGATCTCAGCATTACAAGAGATGAAAGATGCAGAATCTCTTTACATCATACTCTAGACATCCTGAAATGTCCTTTTGCCATTAATATTGCATAACTGCAGCTCTTAAAAGAAACATGGGTGACATGAGCCATCTCACTGACGGGCACACAGCGATGAGTCATTCTTTTAAGGACTAGCAATTACAATTTTTTTCCCCCTCATATTTATATATCACCTCCCTGCCCCCCAGGCCCTTTTGCATGAAAACCTACTTTGTGACCATTTCTTAGAACTCAAAGGAATTTGCTAAAAGTTTTAAAACCCTATAATTAAAAAAACTTAAATGAAAGAGGAGACAGCAACTAAGCAAATGGATAACACAAGGACTATTATATTTTTGACCCCTCCATTCTTCCCTCGTCAGTCAGAGCTTTTACAACAAGAATTGTGAAAATCCATAAAATCATCCAGAACTCAGCAAGGCTGGAGTTCTGCATTAAGCTTGATTACACTGCTGTTAACAAGTCTCACAGATTCTGCAGTAAAGTACAGAAAGGACATAAAAAGTAAAAGCTTCCTTTGTTTAACACAGTATTCGTTATGAACCAGCAGCCTCCCAAGGAACAAAGTTAAAACCAATCTTTCCAAGGGAGAGTGGATTTTTGAACTCAGGCTTTGGTTTCAGCTTTTCTTTAAGGATGAGTATTTGAGTCATCTTATAAATGTATTACTGAGATGATAAAACAGCATCTAATAGTATTTCTAAGCTACTACATTGCACCGACCTAAATACTATTTCATTATGCACTTCACATGTTGAGCGCGTGTTCATAGTCTGATTTTTTATGAATTATAATAAATGAAATTAAATTAAAAACATCGCAATGATTGCTACCAAAACTCAACCTAGTGAAGGAGAAAAATTCCACCATTTTGATTTCTAGCCTGGTTTAGTATTAAGTCACTACAGTTTGATTACTTGAAAATACTGTTTAAAGTACGTGAACAGCTCAGTGACAAGGCAGACAACTTCTCTGAGAAAATACCTTATTGAGAATGCACACACAGTTTCAGCTAAGATTTATTCTTGGTCTGACATTACATAAAAAAATGAGTATTTCTGATTATGGAGAAAATGCTGATAAACCCCAAAGAAAACCTGGATTCATCCAACTCAGAATTACATACTGGAAGGTAAGAAGCCCTCGCCATTATGAGGTGAATAGGAAACACATTTTTGTTAATTTTCAGCTACTGTTAAATTCATAATGCTGAGGTTACTGCTGGATACCTTCTTTCTGAGACAGCAAAGCCTTTTAGTGTTCTAACAACAAATACAGTTTCTATTCAATATATATTTTTATGTGTAAATACAACAGAAAACCTCTTTTTCTCTCAAAAAATTCTAAATATTTAATAGGGCTAAATTATTATTAAAGGGAAACACTGGAGCTTGTGTGGTGTCTCTGGCATTATAGCACATCTGCTATCGTACGACAATTTCAGATTTCTTTTTGATGTCCACTCAAATACAGACTCAAAGAGCAACACAACACGATGACTGAGATGAGAAGTTCATCTTGAGTCTAGAGGCTTGTTTTTTCAAGTGTCTAATGCCAAATAATTTGGGGAAAAGCAGAGTACTACAGACTAACACTTCCGTCAGCACACTCTGCCATACATACGTCAGCATCTGCTTCTCAGTCTCTTTGATGCTGCTGTTCCCAGGGAATGCAGGCAGGTTTCCTAGAACCTGGCAATTAAAACAGATTCAGCTCCATGCGTAAGAGCAAAGAAAACCAGGAGCAGTGATTTATTTGGCCTCATTGTACACAGGCTTTGTGGGGTCTGTGCAGGCCACTCACTCCAAAAGCAAATAAAGTTTTGGGAAAGACAAATATCTTGCTCCTACAAGCTAAATAAGGCAGCTTGTTCCAGGATTCCAGTTTTTTGCAGTGTCTGTTTCCAGAAGCATACATCGGATTATTCACTTCCACGCTGGAACATCCCCTTTCCAGAGTCCATGGACTGATCTACCACATTTCTGTCTTTGCTATGCTGCAAACAAGGCCTCAGGACACCTTTGCTCAGACAACACTTTGCTTGATGGAGTCTTAGACACTAAGACCACTCTGAGTGCCTAAGTGGGCAAACCCACAAGTTTATTCCATTTTCATGGCTCACACTTTTAAGGTGATGACAGTTCTATCAAAAAGGAACTCCTGAATCTATGCACATAACCATGTGTATAGAGTGCAACACAGTGACAGCTGCACTAATATATGCAGATCATTTAAACAGTGTGACTTTGGCTACAGATGTTCATGGTATCAAAATCATTTTCTTAAAAGACATCTGACATTCTTACCTCCCAGTCCAGGTAGTCACATACATCTTCAAAGTTAGTGAGTAGAGACACTGAGCAGAAAAGCCGTGGCAGCTCATCCCTCGTCATTGGGGGGAAACGACTATCTTTAAGGGCACTGTTGAAGACAAAACAGAATTTCAAAGGATTTTTTTTTTTTTTAATTTCAAGGATCTAATGAATCATCTGAAGAGTATAAAGGACAAAAAAAAAAATCCTGATGAAATGATGACCGGTTTGATAATCCAGTCACCAGTGTAACACATGGATCAATATTTCCAACTTTTTCCTTAGGCATTTGTTTCAGATCTTGGCTGGCCACAGTCAGGTGTTCTGAGGGTCATTCCTTCCTGAGTTGGTTTTGCTACTGTGACAATCTTATTAATGAAGCAGCAGAAAGCTTTTGGAAAAAGTTACAAAACCAATAGCTCTTCCACTTGCAACTTGTAAATCCCTTTCAAAAAGGATTAAACTTCACAACATGAAGTGGAAGGGGAAATTCTATAGTCTGCAGTGATCAAACACTTAATACAGCAATCAAATTGTAGAACTTAATTATTCAGTGAAAAAAATACAAACAAATAATATTCATGGTTACTAGCAAAGGTGAATATAAAATTCAAGGGTGAATATAAAAACATTCAAGGGCTCTACAGACCTGTAAACCTACAGGACTTGAGGAGGTTCTGCAAAGCAGATGTCATGATTAGTAACAAGGAAGCTGCAAACAGCTAATCCACGGGCTGACATACCATTCTACAGACAAACACACCTAGTGGGGTAAAATCCCCTCCTGAGAGGAGCTATCTGTGCACAGTCCAGCACGTTGGAAACACACAGCAGTTAACAGACAGCAAGCAGTACCACGAGTGAGAACATTTGTAAAAACCTACTTGCATAAGTTTGGTTAAGAACCAGTTAAATTGGCAAAGGGAAGGTTAAAGTGAGGATGGCAGCTCAATTTTTTATTCTCTTAAGCTTTGAAGTATGACGTGAATACAAACGTGCTCATCTCCAACAAAAACAGTGATCTACTAACTGAGCTTTTTGGTGAGTAAAGAGAATTTAAGAGACTTACTAAAGCACTACCAAACTCTTCACGTGTCTCATTGTTTCACCTAACATTTCAGATCGTTCTTAATTGTTTTACTTGGCCTACAGCCAGTGGTTGCCATTAGCTGATATAATTACAGCCACAGCCATGGAGTTACAATATGGCTGAAGTCTCTGCATCAGAAATCACTGCTTTGTATAAAAAGTAATATAACTTTATTAAAGCAGACTAAGTAAGGACACATGAGAAAAAACCCAACATGTAAGGTTTAACTAAAAGAAATCACCCTAAGTATAACCACAAATAGCTTTCCATCAAGAATTAATACCATACGTTGAAGAGTTAAAATAGGACCCATATTTTTCTGGGTTGGGGGAAGGCAGACTTCTTGTTGCAGACACGCTACAATTACAAAACAGAACATAGTATTGAAATTTAGACTAGAAGCCTTTCTCCAAGCTTTGGTATTTTTACATTACGTAATAGGTCAAAAATTTAGATTTCCATTATGAAGGTAAATTAATTATATAATTCAATAACAGCAGGCCTAGGCTACCCATTATTTAGAAATAATTTTAGGCAACTCCAGCTGAAATTGCCATAGATGTGAGAGATGATGTTGGGACAAGTAACTACCCAAGATAAATTCTGTTGCCATTTACATAGTATACACAGGTCTACACAGACCTGTGAAGAACTGGGAACATTAAAGAGATCTAAAGCCTAATGCCTGTAATATTTAACTAATGACTTCTAATGAAAATGTATCAAAAGGCAGTAATTCTCCAAGATTTTGTCGATGGGGTTTGCAAAGCTAGCTTTGTAACTGCTGGAACCAGGCAGAGTTACCATCCTCTGCTCTCGAGTGCTTGGAGCAACATCAGAGATAACTCCTACAGCCACTGCCAAACAGCAACATCCAAAAATACCAACAGCTAATTCAGCTTTCTTATCCCTCCACACAGCAGGGGGAATAAACGTACAGATATAAAGGGAGGACACTTGGAACACAGGGACAGCTTGAACCAGAAGTCCATCTACCCCAGTATTAAGTAATAACCAACAGCAGTTAGCAAAATGAACGAATATAAGAACATGGTCACATTAGAGGTGCAGGGGTACCTTCCTGGAACACTCCCCAGGAATCCAGCCGTTATAGCTTAAAATACTTGAGTCAGAAATGGTATCTGCACTTAAAACCTTTCTTGGGTGTATTTGGTAAGTGTATGTATACATGCTTTTAACATTTTACCCACACCTTTTACCAAAAAATTATGTTCAGAAACCCCAATCCACTTCAAATCCATTGCTACTACAAGTTTGTTTATATGCAGATGTCTCACCCTCCTGAGGTCTGCTGCACCTCTCTCATATAACCAATCTATTAAAACACTCAGTATACTGAGATGCAACCAAACAGACAAACGTTATTTCATCAAACAACAATTCTGTTATCAAATACATACAGGTAACAACTGTATGTGTGGACATTGCCAATATTTGTTTAAATCCGCTTTTCATAATTTATGCAACAATCTTACCATGCAAAATTTCCCACATTGTAATAATTTGCAACCTTCAAAACACTTCCCCCCCCCCCCCACAATTTGATAGTAGGGGTTTATCACTGAATTCCAATTTCTAAGGCTGCCAAAATCCACTATGAATGTCAACTTTTTGAGGTAAAGGTTGTCTGCTGTGGGTGTAAACCTGATAACCACAATGTTAGCAGTGAACATCTCAGGCAAATTTCCACTCACTGAGGATCTGCTGCACTGGCATTACAGATGATAAGCTATCTGTAATTTAACATTCTTCAAGTTGTGCAGAAACAAACCTCATCCCATGCTCGTGTAACCCATATCTCAGCCAGTCCACTCAAATCCTGAGCTAATATCTGAAACAAGATTACAGAAATGATGGCAAATTTAAATATTAATAAAAAGCTGAGATATGAAACCTTCACCTGAACACAGTGGGAGCAGAAAGGCACACAGAGGCATAAAAGCCTCAGGCACATACAGCAAACCAAGTGGTTCAGTTCTGGTGGAAGCAGCACCACGCACTGAACATTGCACACTTATCAGCAAGCTCAGCTGGCCTGTTCCATTCTTCAGTAATGCAACAACTGGCACAAATACCTTGTTTTCAGGTAACCACCTCGGGACAACTAAAATATTGTTTATCAAATGATAGAGCCATTTCAACTATATCTAGTTCCTGCTGAACTGCCAGGTGCTATTTTATCTGTACAGCTTGCTGGAAAATTCCTCCTTGACACCTCCGTGACCACAGACACCCCTGCACAGATCCTGATCCTGTCTCAGCACTCCTGCTGCTGAAGGTGAGATATCTGGCAGAACAAGACCAGAGATTTGAGTAACAGTCTCTGACACCACTGTGACTGCTCTATACAGAATATTACTGCTATTCTATTCCTCCTTTCCCCGTCTCCACACCCCACATTACAAGTTCTGCCCTTTTTGTTGTTTAAAACCAAGGTCTACCTGGAGAAATCTGTGTTGACAAATAATTAGAAATTGGAACAAAACATACTAAAGGGAAATGCCAACAGGAGAGCATTTATTTGTACCAGCTATCTACACATGAAATACTGTCTGCTAACAAAATTTATCACACTAAAATTATATCAGATGCCAGTTTTAGAAGAACTACATTAAAATTT
The DNA here is from genome assembly GCF_003945595.2 of Pipra filicauda. Classification (NCBI taxonomy): domain Eukaryota; kingdom Metazoa; phylum Chordata; class Aves; order Passeriformes; family Pipridae; genus Pipra; species Pipra filicauda. Next base: position 4,828,037 of record NW_024104742.1, read on the forward strand.
AATAGCCCTTCCCTAATGACTTTGGGCATCACTTTAAAAGCTGAGAAGTGTTTAAGTGCTCTGTATGACAGTTAGAGTATCAGTCATCTTCTCAGTCATTCTTTTCTTACTACTAGGGTTGAAACTCTGAAGCAAGTTCCAGATACCTTTTGCAAACCTAAGCTTTGTATCATCTCTTTGCAGATTAACTGCTTTCATTATTGCCTTTTTTCAATGCTTGGTTAGCAGGAGACATATGGCATTAGAGATGCTTCCCTTCAGAATTCAGCCATTGTCCTTGACCTTAAACTTCATCTCTGTGGGCAGCAAATCAATCACCATCTATGATTGTTCTAATGGTGCCAGTGGAACAAGTGGATGGTGCCCAGCAGAGTTCCTCAGGGGCAGCTGTCCATGCTGTACAAACCTAAGCCCTCAACGCTTCAAAGAGTGGCATCACTCTCAGAAATGTCAGCAGATCTCAACACTTACTTATCAAGGATAAAAATCTTTGTATGAGCTCTTACTTTTGCAGTTCCAGGAAGAAAGAATAACAGTTTGTAGAGGCAGCCGTTTGGCACGTACCACACACCTCATACACTCTACAGACCTCTACAGATGGAAATTCAGACTCAGGCCTCCCTTGGCATGTCCCTGTGCCTCCTGGTGACCAACTCTCAGCAAGCAGAAAACAAGACAAGGTAACGTACACTTGCTTTCCTCGAAAGTTTGTTACTGGTCTGAGCTCAGAATGAAAAGTCACTGTATACCCATGTGTCAGCACTCTCAATTAGCACAGGAGACTTAGTTCTGTACTTTTGTAGCATTAAAATGTGATTTTGCAGTCTTATTTAATGCCGTGTATTTCTGTCAATTCTTCTGTTAGGAAAAGGAGTGAAATCTGGCATATTAGATACCAAGTTTAAAAAATATTAACTCCACATTTGTTATGTTAAACTTAGAATTAAGAAAGGGTAAATGCAAATAATTAGTAAAAGAAGTTGGAAAAATCAGGCAGAGTTCAAAACTACTTTTAAAAAAAACCCCCTAATTTCAAAAGTATTTTCTAAGCCATCTGTTCTTTATTCCTTCATGCCCAGAACTAATTTACATATATTACTGCTGACTAAATGAAAGTACATGGTAGTGACGAGTTGAAAAAGGGCAGTGCCAAGCAAGGGGAATTCTAGCTGGCCAATAACAGGGCATCAGTTTTTCCACATGGAGTTCTGCTCCATGTTAAAAGTGAAGCAGGCGAAGTCAGAATTGAATCCTGTTCAAACAAACCTATTTTTAGACACAAAATGCATGCACACACATGTATGGCCTTTCCAGTTAAATATTTATGCAGTCTTGGGTGTCCTACTAAAATCAAGTAATTGCCAGTTAAGAAAAAACCCAAAACAAAGTGTTACTCAACTATCAGTTTTCCTTCAGCTGAGCTGTACTTTACAAATCTCAGCTTTTCTTCAAATGAAGTTTATTTGGCCATAGGAAATGTTTTTCAATAATTTCATTTTCCACGTACCACCCCCCCTGTATTTGGGATACAGAAAAGCTTGCAAACACTTTAAAGACATCGAATATTTAAAGAAAAGGAAACTGTTTAAAGTATTTTGAGTTACTGTGACAAACAGCATGTTTAGCTAAAAAAAAAAAATTATATTCCTTATATATTTATGTTCCTTAAGACTACATCTTGTTTTTTATAAAATACCACCAGAGAAGTTCTTGGAATAACCTGAAATAACAGTATGAGCAGGTGAATCAAAATGCAATACAACATTGTATTGTCCATACGTAATTTCTGCAGGCTATAAAAATGCTTTTTAAAAAAGTCAGCTTCAGTCTTTAAGAACCTATGGCTCCTAAATGGGATGTGGGAGATGGGTAACAAACAGCAGGACACAAATGGGGGAAATAAGAAATAGCAATGGAGTTACATTACTCTGTTTAGAAGTGCCTCAAATTCTTTGTGATTGAATTTAAAAGATCCTTCGAAAAGGTCTCATAGCATATAAGCATCAAAATAGCAAAGGAGGATTTCAGTGTAAATGAATGAAGGCACTAGATAAATTGAATTCCTAGTATTTTGCTGATTTTTATTTAATGACAAATATTAACCATGAAAACAATCACTAAAGCTCCTTTTTGGGGACAGTCACATCTACAGACCTACACAGGACAGAGAGTTTAGGTAAAATCTGATACAGTTTTGTACATTGCTGGAAATTACTTCAGAGGTTTAAACATGACACAGGAGAAGGAGATGCAAAGGAAGCTGTCAAACACTGCCCATGATATAAGGAATACTCACTTTTATAGGAAGTGTGAATGAGGGAGAGACATTAAGTGACTCACACAATTTTAGAGGCTTACACGGTGAGTCAGTGACAGAATCAAGAATAGAATCCAAGATCCCCGACTCCTAAAAATCTCTCTGTGACAGCCTCTTTCACAATCTGCTCAGCCTACCATGTAGTAACGTAGCTCCCACGAGATTAATCAAAATAGAACCGATAAATTTAATCCAATTTAAAAAAATTACTTTTCCAGTATTTTTTCAGTTCACTCTACTATAGTCAATTTTCTCTTAAACAGTTTCTGACATTGAACACAGCTAAACCAAACCGTAACTTTCTGGCATCCAAACAACTCTTCCAACATCAGTAGAGTTATGAAAAATAAGCTAGAGATCTTATTTTATTAACTATTGCCTTCTTCTGATAAACAGTACATTGGCACTACTTTCAGATGGTAGGAAAAGGACTTAAATTCTACCTGCTCTTCATTTAGCTCAGTAAGTGTAACCCTGAGGTGAGGTTCTGGATTCTTTCACTGAGAGAGCTATGGTTAGTAGAATTACCTTTGAAGATGTATTTAACAAAGAAATGGCCCTCTGTCAATGAACTGAGCCCAAAGGGTCCAGATATTGTTCTTCAATTAATTCAAAACATCCTGAAATTAATGAGTGGCAAACTCAGTGGATTTTAGGGAACAGTGAAGAAATTACAGTAACAAGAGACACTGGGTGCCAGGGTATCAGAGAGAAAAAACCCCCAACCATTTGTTGTTTCTTCCATTCCATTGCTGGGTTACTGAGCAATGAAGTTAGTTCAGATTTTTACTTTTTCATTCAGTAACTTCAACAGGAAGAAATTAAGGAATGCTTAAACAGACCACCAGTATTTTCCTAATGAAAATCAGCTCTCATAGCTCAGTTTGGCAGAGACCAGAGAAAACTAACAGCTTCCAAGTCACGACATGCAATTAATTTTTAAGCCAGAAAAACAGGGCAGTGTGCTCTACTTCAGAAAGTGAAATTACTATGAATAAAATTCTCCTAGCTGTCAGCATAAGAGATCAGACAGCCCAACACAACCCACAGGTCAGCCTTCTCCCAATTTTATTTATGACCAGCAGAGCTTTGCCAACTTAAATGGAGATTTCAAGCAGTGATTTATATGCAACATCAAATCGGTTGAATGCAAGGAAGAAGAATTTATTTATATTGTCGTCTTTTTTTGGGGTCAGACTGGAAAAATTTCCAGGAAACAAAACAACTGTGAATGACGTGCTTTTCCTGAACCCTCCCTTACATTTGGGAGACAGAAAGGGAAAGAACAACATTTATACTTCCTGCACATTACGTTACTAAGTGGCAGTCACAGCGTAAAAAAAGAAATCCACACTTGTTGTGTGGCACAGAAATACATCTCTCAAGTTCTCAGCTGGTTTTACAAGCACAGTGCAGGTAATGGCAACAGTATTCCAGGTGGGAATATAAAATATTGGTCTGGCATTTGGGCTCTTGGATAACTTTTTTCTACTCCACAAAAAAGTCTCTCTTCTCCTAATCTGTGTGAATTCAGACATGTAATTAATTTAATAGGAAGAAGTAATAACCTGCTACTCTCTTCTAGATAGTTATTTTAGCCTGGAAAAGGATATCATCCTCTAAAAAACAAATCAGAGTACATACATAAATTAAGTGCAAAGAAAAGATTATCAGAAAAGGCAACCTCCATTCCTTCACTACATAAGACAATTAAGTCTCTATTTTAGGCATCCAGAGGTTCCTAAAATAAACTCTCTATGTCCTCCTTATTTAATGGCTTTGATCATATTCTTAAGAGTATTTTGGTGTGTGCACATGTGTATTGTGCAATCCACACCCACAATTAAAAACCAAACCACACTGGTACTGCTGATAAGATTCTGGGACCTTGTTTTTCCACAAACAAGTTCACCAGTTGTTTAAATCAACAGAAGAGGTCCTTACAGAATATTTCCAGGGGTACTGAATATTTCCAGACAAATGGTTATTTTACCCTTGATTTCTTCCCCTGGCTCGGATCGAGTCCCCAGCACACACAGAAGGACCAACATGGTCTGAGAAGCTGCCCAGGGACTCTGCAGTCACTGTGAGCACTTGTTAAGACACAGACCTTACATGCACCTGCCCAGTGACCACTGGCTGAAAACTCCTGGAGGTTTAACTGCTGCTGGTTCTTCAGCTGGGTCTGTCAGCCTTATGTACCAGGTAAAAACCATCAAACTCCTCACTGACTCACCATTACAAAATTTCTTTTAAGAAAAGAAAGCTCATATGCATTAAGCTGTAAAAGCTAAAATTCAGAACTTTTTAGCACAAAGAGAAACAAAGATGACTTTTTCTACTGCTCTGACAATTACCCAGAGAACTATTCCATGACACTTTGGATTCTTCCAAATAAACCCAGTCCATCATTTTGCCAGACTGATGTTATGTGTGGACATAATCCCTGAAATTAATTTCTTTTTCTTACTGCCAGAATGTATGAAGAAAACAACAACGGCTTCTACGGAGAGGTCCTTAAAGTTTAAGAGGATTCTGTGTATGTGCTGTTATGGACTTTAAGTGGAAAAGTATGATCATAAAAGTCATACCTCCTGTAACCTGCTCCCATCAAAATGTTCAGTTAGAACTAAAAAGATTCACAGAGTAGTACTGCAGGTTCCTAATTACATTCGTAAGAGTCAAGTTCCTATGGCTTTAACTTCCTTACTGTTTCCTGAAAGCAGAAATTTTACACTACATTGCTTCTGTGGTTCTAAAGGACTTAACTTTTCTCCTTTAATGTGAAGAAAGCCCAAATAAGGTAAGGACTCTGCATTTTTCTCATAGTTTTTGCTCAGCAGGGTGTGGGGAAATCATTCTGCATTACTACACAATATGCTCTGTTACGCTGGAAAAAAAATTAAAATCTTAAATTAACTTCAGTAACAGTTCAGAGGGACACCCTGATGCACGTGGGCTAAACCCAGTCTTCCCATCACACAGGGGAGTCAGTGACAGGAGAGCTCAGAGCAAACCACAGCCCAAAGTGTGTGATTACTGTGCATTTGCCTGAGTGTAGGACGAGAACTGTAACTGCTTGTTCCATACACTCCATACTGCTCAAACTGAACCAAGGCAGTCAGGAATATCCAAGCACCACGGTTGTCTGCACTGGGAATTGCTCAGCATGGACCCTGAAGAGTATTTTCCAGCTACAGGGGAACATCAGTTCAGCAGCTGTACACAGGAGTTTGCAGGTGGCAGCTTCTTTTCTGTATTGTCCCTCACCTCACCCTGCATCTGTCATCATGCTGAGATAAATGAGGACAATGGTATTCAAAAAGGCGTGAAAATTTGTGTCATATACATTCAGGAAGCTGAAAGGTGTCAATTGCCATGGAAATGTCCTGGTTTGCTACATAAAAAAAACCAAAATCTCCCAACATAATGCAGTAAGCCTGTCACAGTGATTCCAGATACTAATTTAAAAACTGAGTAACAGAACTGACCAGGGTTCAGCGTGTAGGTTTTTGTTTGGCGAACACATGATAACAGACTAGTCAGAAAACTCTAATTGAGCTCCAACTGGACTAAATTATAATGTCACTAAAAGGCTCTCCAGCAGATGGCAAAGTTTAGATAATTAAAAAAAATGAACTGCTCAATTACACTTAGAACTATACAGCTTGAGAGACATTAATCACCCAAATCCCCAGAAGCATAAAAAGAGTCTCTAGAATTCTTTACATCTCCAGCATGTCTCTCAATATTGATCTAACATCACCATTTTACTTCAAAATAGATACTGAAGTCAAGACAAAAATCTTTAAGACCACATTATTGCTGAATTCAACTCTCATTCAAGCAATTCACAAAATATTGCTCCCCCTCTAAAGCTACGTTCAAGTCATAACTTTAAAAAAGAACAAATTAACATGAAGTATTTTTAATTTATTATGAACTTTAAAAAGCCTCATCTTAAGCACATATGGAAAAATATGTTTCTAAACATCTCAGCAAAGCAATTATATATAAATACATGAAGATAATTCAAACATTTACATCTTCCATTTCCTGCAGCCTGTAAAAAGTTTATTATGCTGTTGAAATTCTAGAACAGAAGAGTACTTCATTTTCTTGGCATTTTTTTTGTCACCAGAAATACTATAAACTCTATTTTTACATAAAAGTACGATGCAGTTGAATTTTTACTACCTGTCAAAGATTCACTTTAAAAACAATTAAGTAAGTTGCTGGGGATGGAGTGTTACTATTAAGCTCAGTTTTGGTGCTGTCTGCCACAAATACAGAAACTGTGGTTTTTGATCAGGACTTTGAAACCACAGTGATGGACAAATTGAATATATATAATCAGGTTAAGCATGAGGTAAGTGAAAGACGTGGTAGATTATGCAGTAACTCAATTGAGAAGGAAAAAAAAAAATCCCAGAATCACAGGATGGTTTTAGCTGGAGGGGACCCTAAAGATCATCGAGTTCCAATCACCTGCCATGGGCAGGGACACCTGCCACCAGACCAGGTTGCTCAATTGTATTCACTTACTTGGGGTGCTGCATGAAAAAAGGTTAAGACAAGAAAACATGTTGAAATATGAAGGTACTGGTCTGAGAAATTAAATGAGAGGTGACAGAATCCAGCTTGAAATTCCTTAACAAGTACATAAACTGAGAACAGCCCAAGGTCCACACTGCCTTACCAACTGGAATATGACCACTCAAAATACAGGACATAGAATAATATCCTGGCTTGTTGCCAAGATATGGGTTTTATCAATATCACAACTCAGCTTGGATTATGTTTAAACCAACTGGTTTTTAGCTAAGTGCAATCTCACACACATCCTGTGAGTTCATCTGCAGAGATGCAGATCCGAGTGCTGCCAGTGTAACGGTTGGTATATGAGCTCATGGTATCTTACTAATTCTCAGTGTTTTTATAAATATAGTAAAAAAGACAGGCACAAGATGAATCCCTTGTGGCACATCACATGTAACAAGACCTCAGGGAAAGAAATGGTCCCTCCTTATTTCATGAGAATCTTGGTTTCTAGGCACTTGTTCCTGCTACCATGAAACCATTCTAGAATGCAGCTATCAGAACTACTGCACCAACAAAATGTAATCCTTATTTAAGGGAACAAACAAGACTTTTCAACATTTTGTTCTGTTCATTTTGTTTCTGTGTAGGTTTTTACTTCATACATGAATATCATTAACAGATTAAGCTATGATTGTTCATTACCTCTACAAATACCCAATTAAAGAACAGAGTATGTTTTAGATGCATAAACACATTCTATTCAGCTGGAAGCTTCGCTTCCTGCATTTCCTTCCCTTTATCCTCCACACACAAAGAAGTTGTCTGTAAGCCACCTTCTTGTTTTCCTATTAGCAACTCTACCACTTCTCTGTCATGAGAGCAGGTCACCATTTCATCCCTTTATCCCTTCCAGTTTTCTGTCACAATTCTGTCTACTTGGGGTGGCACATTTAGTGCCACCTGCAACCTACTCAGCTTACAGAAGTGCCTGGATGGGGCATTCACAAATCACTCTAAGGTCAAGATGCCCAAGCAACAGAACCTTTGCAAGCTCAGCTGAACAGTACATTCAGTTCCAAGTCTGCCAGCTGTCTCTCTGTATGTTTTCCCCTCTAAACCAGGTTTTGAGCAGCAAATAAAAAGAGCTCAAGTGGAATGAAAAGGAAGTTCTGAAATGAAGAAAAGGCAAAAGGTCCACGTTAGGCTACATCTGTCTATAGCCTCAAAACCCATAACTTAAGTATTCAAGGAATGCATTTAACTCAACGGCACTGCATACATTTGAAAAATGTGCTTACTAAATAAATATTTTACATCATATCTTCTTAGAGAAACTACAGGTCAAATTCTTCTGCCTTTGAAGATAGTAGGAGTTTTGCCATTCACTGCAGTAAAGCCTAAACCAGGAAAAGACTGTTCTCTGCTTGTGTCAACTCAGCTTTTAACTACCATGACCATCTTGCATTGCTACATATGTTTAACCAAGGGAATTACATCAAGAGCAACTGAAGACCGATTATTCGGTGTTAAATGAGGATACAATGTGGAGACACACACAAAATTGGTTTATTCGTCATCATACCCACTAGAGGCATTCAGCACATCTATCTAGAGTGGTTAATATTTAAATGGAAATAGATTTCATCATCTTTTCTAAAAAGCAGTTCAGAAGTGTTTCACCTCCTGAATGTCAGGAATGCTTTAGTCAAACACAGTTTTGTGAAATCATATGTAACAGCTCCTAGAAATCTACATGTTCGAAAAAAAAAAATAATTCATACATTGTAGACTTCCCCAAACCTGAAGAGGGTTTTCTGAGCAGCAAACCAGAAAGTCACCCTTTCAGTAATTGAAAAAGCAGAGCACACAAAGAGGGGTGGCTCTGGCGAATGAGGCTGCATGTGGTGCAGAGACCTCCACAGACAAAGCACAGCTGCTGCTCTTTGCAATGAGGGATTAGCAGTCTAGGTCAAAGGAAAAAAGCCTCTCTGTAGCTAAGTGAGCAAACTGCAGAATGCATCCTCAGCACAGATGAGAAAGGGCCAGCTAACCAGCTTGCAAATTGTGTAGAAGCTTCTGGGAACAGCAACAAAACCAGAAACAATTTCTTGACAGAGCACGTAAAATATTTGTGGTGAAAAGCGGTGATGCCCTGCTGGAGAACTGAGGTTGCAACGACCTCTCAGTTCCTTTAAAATTACATTTCCCCTTTCCCTTCTTTGTGTACATGTGTATAACAAGCACTTCTTCTTCGTGGCAAAACCAATGCTACCTGTGGGGCTTTAACAACAGCCTGGAAGTAAGTGGCCCGGAGACAACAGAAAAAGCTCTTTTTAATTCCATAAGAACTGAAGCTGTTAAATGCATACATATGCACACAGAACTTTTTTTTCTTACACACAGACACTCATATCTCTTTCAGCTTTCATACAACTGAGTCACATTATATTTTGGCTTTACACTGACACTTCTGTTGAATTGGATAGAAGCCAATATTTGAAGAAAAATAATTACTTAACCTTTTTATTACATACTAAATATATTTTTATTCTAAATCATTCACTTTAGCAACACCAAATGAAAAAACGAACAGTCTTCTAAACTAAGAAACACTGTTTGAATGTACCAGTGTGAATGTATTTCAAATCTGGCTTTTATTTCTCAATAAGCACTGAAAACATTAGATACCAGCCTAATTGCGAGTAAAGTGGTGAATTAATTGCATGTTACAGGAAGCTTGGGACCTATTTCAGTTTGTGGTATTCTAGAAGTATAAGTCATCAAAATTACTTGAAGTATGAGAAAGTTGTGCTGTTCAAAAAACGAAGAGCTTTTCCCTTGTCAAATCAAAACAAATTAAAGCTAAGGAAATTTTAATCAACTGAAAAATTCACTGAAAACAAAAAAAATCACATTTCCTTGCTGATAAAAGTTTGCTATACCTGATCTCATATTCTGACTTACACAACTGCTAGCAAATGCCATTATCACAAAGGCCCTTTTCAATGAAGCTGGGGTTGCAGCTTCTGACAGATGGGAAGTTCCCAGGAGCTGTGCCCAGGCTCAGCCGAGCACTCCTTAACATCTGGACCAGTTCCCCAAGTTCTTGTGGGAGTTATTTATACACTGTACTTCTCCAACCTGAGAGACTGCTTGCCTGACAATTGACCCTTTAATTCAAGTAATCTGCACTAAGAAATAAAGATTATACCATTGCATCTGAACAGTGAACCTAAATTTAAGCATGTGAGCTGACACTTCGTAGCCTGTGTATTATTTTTAAGACACAGGCACATGTCACCACTCCCCCACAGTGAATATCCCTACTTGAGGAACTGAGTGTTCAGTCCTACTCAAATTGGTATTGATGGGCAAAAAAAGCTCTTCTCCACCATGGTCAAAAGCTATTCTTTGTGTGTAAGTTACAACTATATTTAGAAAAGCTTAATTAAAGTTTTGAAAAGTCACATAAAAGCAGGAATCTCTAAGGTTAGAAATATTTTTTGGTTCCAAACAATTATTACTAAGCAACTGTTTATTTACATACTTTCACAGCAGTAGATGCTTTGTAAACTGCATCAATACACCGTTATTTACACAGCCAAAAAAAAAAATAAAATCAAAGTACATTCAATTTCTGTTTCTAAAATAAAGGCTATCACCAATATACACGTTAGGAGTGCATATAGCACTGCATACATTTTTATAAGCAGTGCAGCTGAAAATGCCAGAATCCAAAAAGAGCGTCAGCAATTCAATGGGAAGAAACAAAACTGGACTGCTCCTGTAACTAACATTAAATTTTAAAATAATGCTAAAAAAGAAAAACCCTGTTATTTTCAAGTAAATATATCTTACTCTCTACAATGCAGCAGATGAACAGTAAAACTTAAGTCATTTGTAAATGATGAACTTCAAGACAGTCAACTTTCCTCCCTGTCATCTCTTCCTTCCAGCTCCGAGATCACTTGCTTACCAATACACACACGATACAAGTTGAAATAAGTGCAGTGATTGGGCCTGGAAGACCTTAGGACTACCTCAGAAGTGTGTCTAAGTTTAGATGCCTTCAGACATTCTTCAGGGTTTTATATGGCTGCTTGTGTCCCAGCAATGGATTTGCTGTTTCTTCTTCCAAGAGCTTTTCTACCATCTCGACTGTGCAGCTCTGTAAAGGACACAATTCTCTCTTTCTGGTGTCAACAAGAATGGTTTTTAGAAACAGGTATCTGTTGGTACTATTTAAAAATACCAGAAAACTCTGCTAGAGTTTACAAGAGCATTTTAATTCTCATTACTCTGGTCTTTGGAAAGGGGTAAAATACGATTTCAAAAGCTTCAAACCTTTGTGTTCAAGTGAACAGGGATAAGAAGGGCTTTTGGAGCCCAGTTTACCACACCCGGTTCATGCTATTTCTTCTTTATACAGTCTTAAAAGGAAGCATCAGAAAACACCTAAACGGAGGAGGTGCTGACAGACTCAAAACTTTAATTGAGACTCCTTTCCCACAGTGCCTCCCACACAAAGCTGCAGAGTTTAAAGATTTTAACAGCTTAAAAGCATGAGACAATTCTTTTTCCTGTGACCTTGCTTAATCTCTGCTAACTGGTATTAAAACATCAGATTTCAGCAAAAATTAGTTCCTTGAGCCAAAGTTTACTTCTACTGGGCAAGGTATCTAATATATATCTAATACACCACAGCTGCACCTCAATTTCCAGTCTTAGGACGACTCACATTTAGTACTTGTAAGCACTGGCCAGTCTGTGCAGTGTATGTTTTACTGCCTTCACAATAAAGTTATGGAAAATGACCCTTACTCTGTATTGCAAATTAACATCTACTGCTAAGCTGAGAAGAGCCAGAGAGAAAAACTTGACCAGAAGCAGGTAAGTTCTATGCTGACTTCTTCCATTCTGTCCTGTTTCCAAATGCACAAATCCTTTCCTTACAGTTCAAGTGCTCTGAGAAACACTTCACCTGTGCCTCTGTCTGCTGGGAGCACACAGGCCTGTCTTGTATTCTTCAGCTCTGGGCCATAACTCAGCATGTCTTTGTAGTGCTTAAGAAATCAGTTAAGTCATTGAAAGTCTCAAAAGCAAATTCCATTCTAAAAGATTTTCAGGCAATGTTTTGAAGAAGTTCCCATTAAGAGTCTCATACAAAAAGATGAAAAAGTTGACCAAAACCCATGGAAGTACCAACAGCTATCCATGCTAGTAATGCAAAAGTAAGTTATGGCAACATAGAGCTCTGCTAGGATAGCCAGGCTGGCCAGTTCCCCTGCCTCCACCCTCCCTCCCAAACACTTCTGTCAACTAATATTCAAAGACAAATACAAATCTGACTTAAAACCAAACTGGTGTTTCAACTCAACTAGAACTCTGACTTTGAACTTACAGGGTGTGCATCATTTTCTTCACATAATAGGAGACTGTGTGGGAAGAACACGAAATGCAAGCTCATCGTGGGAAAGACGGGAGTCACAAATGACACGGCTCCTCCCCGACACCCATCTGGAACGTCTGAGTAACTGCTGGATATCCCCAGTTACTCACTCACATTCAATCAAATTTCAGGTACATCTCATTTATTCAAAATACCACAAGTTCCATCAACTGATGCAAGTTACCCTGCTTAAGCATGTCTTTTTCTAAGCATGCACTTTATAAGAAGCACATTTTTGAAAAATCACAATTTTTAATGCACGTGTTTTAAAATAAGATGATGAAAGAAGTATTTCAAATCTTGATAGTTTCCTTAGTTACACCAAATTCTATTGCTGAAACTTTAAACTTATGACAGTCTCAATAAAATCCCCTGTAAACTTCACGGAGCCACTTTACATAGATAGAGCAATTTTGTAATACTTTTTAATTATAAATTCCGTTTTTTCTTGATTTCCAGCTACCTTCCATAAAAAGTCAACTCACAGAGTAGGTTTACTTCACAAAACGCAGCAATGCATTCCCCTGTGCCAAAGAATTCATATTCTATAATTCAGTTTCCCCACTGAAACAGTAGATATCAATATTTGATAAGCCTGGATCTATCGAAAAAGCTTTGGTAGGGCATCATTATGCTCTCCTCCTTTCATAAGGATAATAATCTAAGGACTGTCCTTCCATTTGTGGTGTTTTCTTTTGCTTTCTTTCATGAAGTGTTGCTAAGGAAACAGACTATCATCTACTATTAGGTCCAAGGGTCTAGCAAGGTTTTTCTCAGGAATAATAGACCAACAATTACAAAACCTGTATCCCTTTTGTTTAGGTTTTTTTGGTTTTGTTTTTTTTAATAAAGAAAAAAATTAGGGCAGAATTATCACATCCCCAACACACATAATGTGCAAGAGACATATATTCCCTAAGGTATACTCTTCTCTCTTAAACAACATGATTTTCATTTCATAACTAAATAAGGAGAAACATTTAACCCACCATTAAAGAAAAAATTTGCGTTTTTTTTCCAGTTCTAGAGCCAGTATGGTATTTAAGCTTTGCCCTTTGAGAAAAGGCAGCAGACAGTTCTGTTAAGCAACAGTTCCCTGAAAAAACGACCTGGCACTGTGTGCACAAAATCATTACAGACCTATTTACTGAACTGACTCACACAGAGTAACTAAGGCTGGCTCAATAAATTCAGATTTATATACTTCATTTAGAGTTTCCAGTATTGTGAGTTTACACCACAAACCATTTTATCACTAAACATATATTCTACTATAACAGATGTGAGGATTTACCCAAATTAAAGTGGTTGTTATTTGTAAAGTCGATGTCCACAAGCAAAGTCAAAGCAACTGGCTTTTTTTTTTGGCTTAGATAAAATTTAGAAATATGAACAGTGAAGTCTCATCTACATACAGATGACATGGCAGGCAAAGCTATGAGCCAGCACAAAATGCCTATGTATTAAAGTCATTTTGCCTCAGTTTCATTAGAAGCCATCAGTCACAGTGTTTTAAGATCGGGTGCCTTATTTTTATATTTTACCAGAAGCATTTTGGAAAACAGAAAGGGGTTCTAAGACACTATATTATTAATACCTCTGGAAGTCAATACCATGGTCAACACTGTATATATCTATATACATCTTCTAATTTGTAAAGCAAAGTTTACTGCTGAACTGCCTTAATACACTTCGGCCCAGTTCTGACTCACGATTCTGTGCTGTGTATTATATGTACCATATACGAATATACCTGTATATAATAAACCCATTAAGTGCTTATATTTTTCCAAATCTCTTTCAAATGTGGCTTTAGCTCAGACACCTGTTTCTTTTGCTAAGGAGCCTTAGTGACTGGAAACTGCTATGAAGGAATGAGAAACAACCATTCCCTCTGCTGCTGACTGTCCTGTGAGCAGGATCTGCCTTATAATGGTCACTGGGAGATGCCCATGTCATGGCAACATTCTCAACTACCAATCTCCACAGGAATGCAGGATGCTCTGAACTCACTCCTAACTGCAAACACTCTAGGACAGAACCTTGTTGCCCAGTCAGGGAATATGATGGCATAAGTGAGGGTTGTTTAGTCTGGGAGTGTTCAGCCTGGAGCAAAGGAAGCTCAGGGGAGACCTTACTGCTCTCAACCTGCAAGGAGGCTGCAGCCATGTGGGGGTCAGTCTCTTAGTTTCCAACATGACAGTGTAAGCTTCACCTCACAATTATCAGGCATTTTTCACTGATGGCCATCAGACAGTGTATGAATAGAATAATAAAAAAAAGCCAACTTTTGGCAGTGGTTCACTATAAATCAAAGCCAAAAATAAGACAGGTTGCAAAGTATTATCAATGGACAACAAGCAGAATATGCAACAGAAGCAACAATATGCTCTGAAATATTACGTGAAATGATACTTGCAGAAATTAATTCAATCTATGACTTCTGTGAATAGTGAAGGTCACAACAGCTTCAAAAACACATAATTCCCTCAGCACCACAGTTCAAAAAATTGCAGTCAGATAGATGAGTACATCTTGCCCTGGATCAGTGGCAATGACTGTCTACACCCATAGCAACAGTGCCTGATGGTAAAGGCTTTGGGAAGTTAGCACTGAGCTGCAGGGGTTGATTACAGGGTTAAACAAGTACTAACCTCAGCTAAACACAAGAGGGAAGTTGTCCTGTCTACACAAATACTTGCCTCTAGTCTTCAGCAAATAAGACCAATGTCAATATTAATGTGATCAGTCATTAAATATTTTTCAATTTTACCCCTTAAATTAGCTTGCCATACTGTTGTCTTGCAGTTGGATGGTTAACTCTGGAACAGGAGGAAAGGGTCAGTGTTTTTCACAGAGAAGGCAGGCAACATTGCAGCAGCATGGACTGAGACTCTTGAAATTGCTGACAAAGACAGAGCAGTACTTGATGCCAGTGGTAGCCAAATCCTCATATGGAATGTACACCCAAATTCAGTTATGAGAAAGTTGGCTTGCAGGTTTCATTTCCTTCAATCTTGTGATTCTCATCCCGAGCTTCTCTTTGTTTTCTTTTCTTGATCAACCACATCTAGGCTGAATGTCTGAGAGCAGTCATATTTCCCTCAGGTGGAGTGGTAAGTAGAACATACAACAAAAAGACTGATTACATCAGGTAGTCAGTAGAGACAGGTCTATGCTAGTTAAAGGAGAGTGGCTTACATATTATTTTAAGATTTAAATCCAGTTTTCAGCCATTAGCCTAATACACTTCTGCCTTGGACTGCTCCAATTTTTCTTTACTACTTTCTCCTATGACAGGAGGCTCTGTTGTGTAACATCTCCCTTTATCTGCCTCTTCTCTACTATTTCCCTCCCCAAATAGATATTCTAGCCTTGACAGCATAAACCAGCACAGAGTTAAAATTTATGCACCTAGACTTGTTACATCCATTAGTCATAAAATATGACTTTAAATTCTATGAAATAGGTAGAAAACCAAAACTAAAATGAACAAATGAAAGCATTTCATTCAGCTTCTCAAATGTATGAGAGCAGGAGTTTAAAACTTCAATGCCAAAACCTAAGTCTTACTGCTGTACAGAATACATGAAAAAGTAATTTATCAACCTGTTATGAATTTCTGTGGTAACCTGCTTCCAAGTTCAGTGTATTTTCTTGAAGAAGCTGTAAAACATAAGGTATTTTCATAATCTGGATTGGTTTATTTTTACGCATTCAGGCGGGATATTCAATTAACACAGTCTAAAAGACTATTTTGCCCACGGTAAAATTTTCTACATTCTAAATGCAATATTCAACACTGCGTAACATTTGGACATGGTTAGATTGTTACCCAACTAATCTCGTAGTAAAAGCAAATAAAAATCACTACATCAAAATCTATCTTTTCATGAAGTTATGCAGAAGATTTTATAATACATGCCCTTTCCCCTGTGTTTCACTGATATAACTGCAGAGAAAATCAAATTCTAACATGTAGATTTTATTAGGATACAGCATTAGTGTTTTTACTATGGGTATTCTCATCCCTCCTCACAACTTAGGCAGATGCATCCAATTAATGATGAATCATTCCACATAAATTTCCTGTTTGTAACATACTGGCAATACCACATGACAACGTACAGAGCGTAAAATGGTTACAAATCATCACCATTTTTGTTTACAGACCCCAAAAAGTGTAGGGCAGGGGTGTCCCAAGAAAGAAATTGTTCACTTCAGATTCCTCAAGGAATTATCTTTGTGCTACTTTGAAGAAACTACACTACTGTATGCAGATAGAGATGTGTATGCTATACACTGTATACAATACACAACCAGAGACCACTACTAGAAATAAAGAAAAATTCATTTATTGTGATCCTAAGGACTATTCAGCATATTTGTAATAAAATTATGTGTGAAGGAAATTGCGGATATTTTGATCGCTAAGCGCCAGGGCATTTATGAACAGTTGTTCTTCTGTACCGTTTTACTCACTGAAAGCTGGGTCACAATTCCACAGGAGGTGCTGAAAAAGATAAGAATGAACTAGACAAACAACCTAGTTCTGTTTATCCACGCTGTATCTTCAAAATAACCAAAGAAAAGTGCCTCCCAGTGTCAAAGGAAAATAAAGGCAGCAGAATATCTGCCTGTATCCTCGACTGAAAATTTTGGTCAAGTTCCACTTTCTGAAGTAGAAGTCCATTCTCATTCTACCTACTTTGTTGATTAACTTCTGCCTTGAAGAAGTTTTCCTCTTTCAGGAATTTTCATGTCTTCTGCAGGAGCCTATTGCCCGCATACTCCAGGATCAAGCTATAATGTCCTAGTTTCTGATCCCTCCTGAGGAGGCCTGTCAAGCTCTGAACTCTGAAAGCTCACAGATGTTCCAAAGGTGCTTCTGTTATTCCTCAAATGTTCGGTGGTTGAAACAACCAACATTATGAAGGAAGCTGATCACAGGTAAGCCTCTCTTTCATTTTTTAAATAATGACTGATAGAAGGGAACACCTTTTCCATACTTACAGATATGAATTTTACATTTCAGTGGTCATACGTGAAGTTTGGTTGTTTGCTTTTGTTTCAAAAAACAACGTGGAATGTTTTGGGTGCCATAAAAAGGGTTCCTGATAAAAGGTAACAAAATCCAATATGCCACGAATATAGTATTTAATTTTAAGACAACCTATGTTCTCATGAAGATTTTTGAAAAGCAGGTTGGTATATAGTTCCATTTTTTTCTCATCTTGAAAGTTACCAAACTATTTGTACTCCGAATAGCCTAGGATAAACTTCCACGGCACGTGGTCATCCTTTAAATATTGCACTGAAAATATTTCAGTTCCCTTTAATTTCTATCACTTTTCATGTATTTTGAATTCGGTTTTCAGAGTCAGAATGCAGTGACAGGAATCTTAGGAGCATTTTTAAAGATATTTAAGAGTACAGCCCTGTCTGAATTGTGAGAATATTAAAGTCTATGAGGAACAAAGACTATTTTTTTGGCTATCACCTTCTTCATAATCTTAGGGGGAAATTTTCTGTACAAGCTCATTGTTCTTGATCAGGCACTGTAAAGGGTACATCTAAATGAAATGCTCTCCAGTGCAGGGGGCAAGCTGTCCTTCATCCAGTCTGGCTCACTAATGGTTAAGATTTTAAGACTTTTAACCTTCAGCAAAGAAATTGCTTTGAATTTTATTAAGAGATTTTCTCATTGACCATTTTGATTGCTGAGGTTTTAAAGGACACAAGCAGAAACATTCCAGAACAAATAATAAATAAACTGAACACAATAAAGGTAACTAGGTCTTTCAGAAGTCTGCAAGGACTCCAGGAGATGAGCAGTTGATTTCTTCAAGCTGAGCAGAGAAGCATGAAATGAACTTCAAGTTGCAACTAACTAAGGAGATAAGTAAGAAAGAACATGTCCCATTTTAATATTACTTAATACTAGGATTGACAAGGCATTTTAACAGCAAAGAAGAAGATCCTGTAATGGAGGAAAGCCTCAAATCTAGAGTGATCTGGAAGCACTAATTATTTTAAGTGATGACAATTTTAGAGGTCTACACATGCCAGAATGTAGCTTCTATTTTAAAGCACTATGAAGTCTATTTTAACTGAGAGGAACAAAATTCCATTGATTCTTTAGAGAATAAACTTAAGAAAACTCTTAGAAAAACACGAGTAGAAAGCTTGCTACTAGCTCTAGTGATAAACTGATTAGTTTTCACTCTATGCAAAGGAAATGGAACAATATTAAGGTGAATGAATTTAGGTGTAGATCAAAAAATGAAGGATTATGCTGCCAGGGAGTGAAGGATTATCATCACTTACCTCCCTCATCCAGAAGCTTCCCACTCAGGGGCTGGGATGTATCTGAAGAGTAACATGTAATGGAAATTTGTAGCATTAAATTAACTGCAGCTGATTGGAAGCACCTGATGGAGAAGAGGTGAGAATACCTGCTGTTTTAGAAGCCTGAATAGGATAATCCCCAAATCTGACTTTCTGGTCTTCTGCCCTGACATTAACTATTAAGGTTAAAATTTGTCTGAACACTGGAAAAAATACTATAATAGTCAGTTACAATAAGTTACTAGAGAGTAGTTTCCAGACCAACAAAAAGAAAATAGGCTCAACTTATGGTTTTTAACTGAGAGCATAGCCTCATGGCACCAGTACTCAACCAACCAGGCAATACACTTGGCATCAAAAGGACACACAGGTTTTCGTTGATCAGTACACGACACAGCCAAAAAACCCAAAGCACACCTATCATCTCCTCAACAGACTAGTTAAATACATGAGTCAAGGCTCCAGAAAACAAAATCTTACCTAGTAAGTGTGTACTCCCTGAGTCCTGAATGCAGGTTCATGGCGGAAAAAGTACCTATGCATCCACGCAATCGCTTATCTCGACCGATCTTCCACGTTACAAACAGTGGGCTGTTTGAGGGAGGAAAAAAGAGACATGATCACAGAAGCAATTTTGACAGTTGGTGTGAAATTTCAGCAACAGTGCCCTTCCATTTCAGGCAACGGGGGGCCAAATCTCTAAAACAACTCTATTATATCATGTGATATAATAGAAAATAAGATTACTGGAATAGTTTACGAACAGAATGAAAGCTCTTGGTAACAGATCTGATACGCTCAGTGTCCCTCATTAACCTTCTCCTGTGAATGGGAAAAGCCTTGCCTTAAGAGACCTGTACATCAGGAACCCTTTATGGAAGGGAAAAATACCCCTGTCACACTAGCCCATCCCTCCTTCTGAACACAAATACTTTGGTCCTTAACACTGCTGGCAAGAAACAGAAATCCTTGGAAGACAAGAAAACTTAGGAACACTCTTTAAAGAACGGCCTGAGGAAAGAGAATTTTCTCTATGAACCCCAAGTTAGTATTTAAAAATGACCAGGAGTGGAGCAAAATCTCTTAGTGAGTTGAACATGTCTCAATTATAACTCTTGCTATGAAGACTACAGCCCCACTGCACTAAAGCTGACAGAAACAAGGTGCATCTCTGACATTCTGAGCACCTGTGACCACCAAATACACACTTAAGGATGCACAGCTGACTTCTTGCCAAAGCCATTTGATGAGGCACTGCTCTTCAGCATCATACACATGTACACCCCTTTTGGTTTTCTTTATAGCTGTTTCCTGCACAGTCTCCTTACTACAGCCCGGAGCCATTGCTGTGAAGACCAAGAGGTCTAACATGAGGTAACCCACCTCAGGGCAGCAGCTGAGAAGCAGGAGACAAAGCAAACACAAATATCACACAGGTGCCCTGAAGGAAGGGAGCAGATACAGAAGCATTAATGGAGTCAAAAATTCACAAATTCACAAAAATCAAGTTGGCCACATCAAAAAGTAAGAATCATCTTCTGTTACATCTATCAGCTGCAAATAATGAGTAGATTTACAACAGTGCACTGTAAGATTAACAGTGCTGCACGGAAAGACAACCTTTGGTAACTGCCTTGTCCGACTCCTCATCTGAAGGATCAGTAAAAATATATTCTGCAAGTTTCTCTGCTTTGTGAAACACAACCGCCCTTTCCAGCTATGCTGAGATTTTAAAAACATACTAAGGCTAGGAGCTTTATTATATGAGTAGATCAGTCACTGCACAATTGCACAGCATAACAGAGCTGGGTGAAATTGTACTGGGAGTGTGTGAAGTATTGGACTCTCAAGGAGAAGCCGCTATCCCTTTTATCCTTCCATTCCATTCACTTTGTCTGGTGTGGCACAAGATATTCATCATGTGATGGCAGAAAAAGAAATGTCCCTCAGTCCCTACAGCACCAATGCAGCTGCATCCAGTCCTCTCCTAACCTTCTAAAACCTGTTGCTATTACCTGCTGGTACAGCTACTTCCTCCTTACTCAATTAAGCTGGACAAGTTCCCTTCTTTCAATGATGATGAATAAAAGAGGAAGCTGAAGTCATAGTTTTCTTTTGGATTTCCTTTTATTTCTTTTAGACTGCCACCCCCCTCTCTTTTTTAAAGTTGTTTAATAAATACTGAAGACCATAAAGCCATTACCTAACATTTAGCAGAATGTGGGCTATTACATTATTCTCCAAAAGTGGCATTTTACTACCATTTTCAAGAAAGGTATCCTAGTTGCCCTTAATGGTATCAGCAAAATCATTAGGTTGCAATGGCACTGAAGACACTCACTCCCCTTGCACAGAAACAAGCATGAATAAGATTCAAACTGGACTTTAGGATTATTCTCTTGACCTTTACCTTTGGATTATGAGATTTATTAGCTGTAATACACTTAGTGGAAGGCTGTAATTCAGGGAAACCTATACACATTTACTTTCTTGTCAAAACTGAATTCCTTCTGGGATGCAGCATTACTGCTGCTTTAAAAGGACAACAGAAGACCAGAGACCACCACTGAATGTCAAATAGTATTTGCATTTACAAATACATTTTCATATACTTTGAAGGTCCATGTCAATGAGTAGCAACAGAAAACACAAAGGTTATATGCATACACTTTTGTAATAGTGGTATGTTCAGACTAAGGTGGGTAAATGAACCACCACTGGCAGCCATACATTCCATACACCAAAAACTCTAACTAAAGATGTTTTTCCAACCTTTCAACTTCTGTATTGCTCCCCAGGAGCCACTAAAGGTATCAGCATGTCTGCACAGAAGATCTAAGCCTACTGAACAGAATTACTTAATTACCATCACAGATGTCTTCAAAGCGTAATGTGGACCAAAGGTTCAGAACAGTCACTGACTTAAATCTTCAAGACTCAAGAAGCCCCTTCAGGGCTCCTGCTACCATAAGAAATAATTACATAATTATGTTATATAATTCTGTTCATAAATGATCCACATTCTATGTGTGAAAAGTAGAAATAATGGGAACAAAATCCCCAAAACGGAAAATCGGAAAGTTGCCTTAAAATTCTGAAGTTCAGAATCTCTGCAACTGTTTTTATTTCCTGATGAAATGGTTTCCCAGTCAGCTTGTACCTAGCTATTCTCGTGCCAACATTGTCCTTTAGTTTAAATAGTTCTTTCCCTTCCTGGTGATTATTCCCACAGTATTTATAGAAAGAATTCATATGCCTCTTCAGACTTCACTTTGCTGAGCTGAATGGGTTGTGCTCATTCACTTTCCTCTCAAAGGGGACCTTTCCATTCTGACCATCACATCTCATCTCTACACTTTTTCGGTTTAAATTTGCCTTCTTGAACACCCACGTCCAGAACTGGAGGCAGAATTACACAGGAGGGTCTTGTACCTGCACTGATTGGTTCCATTCTTGAACTAGAAACACCAAATTCTACATTTTAGTATTCTTACAGCGTAATGTCGAGTCCAAGCCTTTACAGAGCATTTCTAGTCTTACACTAAACAAAGACCATAGGAAACCTGCTCAAAGAAGCTAGACAAGCTATGCAGAGAAAAGAATCTTTTTCTTTCTAGTGATGCTCTTTTACTTTTTACTGGTATCCTTGGTTTCAGCTGCTTGCCTATCTTCCTCAAGCCCGCAGTGCTTTTCTTGTTTTAAAGCCAGTAACACACAAATAAACTTGCTATCTAACTTAACTGCAAATCTGAGGCTAAGGTGCCAAACTCCACAGATACTGATGTCAAAAACATATAAGGAAATTGGTACATTTTCAACCTGAAAAAGTTCTTATTTTCATGTGTTTTTCTTAAAATAAAAAGGAGGGGGGGTTTTTGAGCAACATATTGTTAGACCTAAAAATCTTTAGTAAAAAGCAGAAGGGGCAGCAGATGCGATGCTGGGAGTCCCCTGTTATCCAATGATGTACAGCAAGGATGATGGCCTGCTGGAGATCTGAGTCCTCTCTTTGTTTAAAGAAGTTTGAACCTGCATATCTCACAAGAGTCAAAGAGCCTGTTGGGCTGGAGTGCTGTAAACTTATTAACCCTTTAACAAGAGATGAGACCAAACAGCCTCCTGATGTTCACTGCTGACTCTCTTTGATTTTGTGTGATGAAACGTAAGAGAACAAAGAGAACAATTCACACCTGAAACTGTGTGTTAAACTGTGGGAGAGAAAATGGTCATTAAAAACCTCCAGGATTAAAAAAAAGTTAAAAAATCTGAAAACCCCACGTTCATCTGACACTTCTGCATGTTTCCTTCTATGCAGCAGAATTATGGGATTGAATAGAGAAAGAGAGATATGTAGTATTGACCACATTTGAAGGATCAGAAAACATTAATTAGTTATTGCTTCAAGGACTTTAAGACTGAGTAGCTTCAGTGAGGTTCTAGGTGCTACTCGACATTTTCTGATTCAAGAATAGAAACCAGTTTCTTCATCTCAAGTTCAAAGTGGGCTCTGAAGTGAAAATTTAGAGAAGCCCATGGATGATATTTTTCCTATTCTGAAAGCCAATATAAAGAGTCTCCTGGGCTAGATGCAAACAAAAAGTTAGTTTTTCCACTGCAGTGCCATTTAACACATATTTTGCCAGGAGTTAATAAAAGCACAACTTGCTTGACTAGTTTTACACAATTGAAAAAAGAGTTAGGTACTGAGTAAAGTGTCTTAAATCCATTTCCCTGCCTGTGTCCAACTGTGCATATATACACAAGAAACCCAACTTACTAGGATAATGTCATCCAGCAAAATCCATAAAGATTGGAACACATCAACTATAAATTTCCCCGAACAGGACGAAGTATATTCTGTGATAACATTCTTCTTCCATGGGGGAAACATGCTGAGATTCTTAAAACCAGTCTATACTGCACTATGCCTTCAACATGTTTAGTCAGTGAAGAAGGTTCATTATGGCCAATATGTGGTAATCCAAAACCAAACACTACAACCTACTGCCTTCAGAAGCTGGAAGATCTGCAATTTTTGAATTAAAATACTATACAATTACTGAAAATGTTATTAATTACTTCTGAGGGTGCAGCATATTCTTTCAGGAATATGCTCTCAGGACTAAATGATCAAATGAGCAACTCTTCCAACTACTGTATTTCAGAAACAAACATTCAGAGATTTCTGTCATTAGGCATATAACACACTCAGTATGTTCGGTGGTTTTTCTGAAATCATCACATGCCCTAGAGGGATCAGGCTCAAACCTGAGCTGCTAGGTGTGAATTTGTTAGCAAGTTCTGCTTACCTAAGCAGCTAATCTTAAGGAAGGTCAGAAAGCAGCTACTATTTTAAGAGTACCTAGTTTAAACAACAGTATAATCAGGGTTAAAAATAAAAGGACTGCTGACTGGTAGGTCACTGTCTGAAGTGAACCTACAATACCTTAATTAAGATCACATTCAAAATTCCTTTTAAAAATGGACGTAAATTCACAAACAGAGCCAGATGATGAGTCTGCTTCTTCAGCTGCAGCAGAGCTGCTGTTCTTGTACACTGTATTAGCGGAGCTCAGGCAGCATAGGCAGCATTCCAGAAAAGAGAAGGTACAAGTAACAATTTTTAAGGGGATGACAAGAAATTTTAGGTATGTTCAGACAGTACCGACAAAAATGTCAAAACAAATGACAAAGAGTTGTTGTTTTGTACCTTCTACCTCCAACTCCCAAAAGACAATCAATCAACTTCATGAAACAAATTGAATTTCTATGACATATGTTCCAAAGTTTGCTGTTCACTTTGCTAAAATAAATATTGACATGTAACAAAATCCAGAACGCCTCAGAAATCACACACGTTGGTTATGTAGGCTTATTTAGCATTGCTAAAAAAGGATTTGAGTATTTACAGTTCCTCAGACGCACTTTCAAGAAACAACCTTCGAAATCATTATATTCTCCACAGAGATATTCTTCAGGGCAGTACAGGTGGCAAAGTAAAGCACTTAGTCTGCAGCACTTACAGGTCACAATGCACCTGGAAATTCCTCAGGATTGCATCTTCCTTACAGATGAACTAATTACTCGCTTCATTGCCCAGGGTTACTGATGAATTTTTAGGCCTATATATCTCAGTTTTAAGGGGAGACACTTGAGTTTTCCTCTCAACTGGAATGTTTCTTCCCCAAATTCCCAAAATTACAACTTCAACTAGGTATAAATTGAGTCTGTACAATGGACTGATGTGTCAGGGCGCCTGCACAGACACACAGCTGAGTATGCACACACTAACCAAGAGGACATACCAGTTCAGCAGCTCGTACTGCTTCAAACTACAGCCACAGCTCCTGTCTACCACAAACTCCAAGTCATCAAGCTGTTTTATAACTTAATCAGTAGGTATCAGGTTTATACATGTGGATAATCAGGTGCTAAATCATTAAGTTAATTGAAGTCATCTAGAATTGAGTATCTTTAGAGCATCAGCCCCTGGGGTTATACATTAGTCACTAAAGCCATCTGCATCTCCAAGATAGTAAGATCAAGCTGAAGTAAAGATCCAACACAGATCCTATGCAGTTAGGTCAGAGAGAATATAGGCATAGCTCTGTTTTTTAATTTAGAAGGGGTTTTTTTAAATAATAATAAAAAAGAAAATTAAAAAAATCAAGCCTTAAAAATATTTCTAACCCATACAGCTGTGAAGAAAGCTTTCCAAGTATGACCCAAGAATTAGCCAATGCAATATCACAAGGTTATTCCAGCACCTTGGCTGCAGATCTTAGCAACAGCAGTGTTAGCACAGCCTTTATGTTTACTATTTCTTGTCACAATCATCCATGCAACGGGGAAACCATTAGTCATTTCAAACTGAAAATACTCTTTGCAATGATGAAGAACAGTGGCATGAAGCCGTCACCCACACAAAACAGGGAGGGGAGGACACGATTTGAGAGTAGATAGGAGGAAGAAAAAAGCAAGAAGGAATAAAATGGAAAATTCATAACTCCTTCAAAAGACTGTGGAAGTGAAAGAACAGTGGGGAAAGAGAAGAGTTTTTTCACCTTCCTCTGAATGCCAAGTAGAATGTGTCTGTTAGTCTTAAATAACAAAAGATATCAAGGAAGAATGGAACTACCAGAATGAGACGAGGGGTTACATTCTCCTTAAGACACAGCACTTGTGATGCCAAGGCTCCTCACCAGAGTATTATCACAGTATTTTCTGTGATCATGCACACCATGATCCCTTGCTCTTCCATATTTACCTCTGACTTTAGTCAGTTTAGCCTTCTATCTTGTAAACTTCTGCTAATCCTATCCAAGTCCTGACCAGCAGGGCAAACATACAAACCTACTCCTCAAAACCAACCACTCATCTCTATTTCAACACCATCAATTACTAAAGACAATAAATTACCAGCCGTGCTTTTTAAAAAAGGCTTATTGCTTTATATGTAATTCTTTTTGTTAAAGGTGCCTACAAGTCTCTCAGCACAGGTCTAGATGGAGCAACACAGCTTGAAGACAGACATCCCTGAGCTACTTGAGGCGAGCATGTTTATCTGAGCAGCACAGTGCCATATGTGTGGGAGCAGATAGGATGGCTCTGCACTTGGCCTAGACAATTCTGGCTCTTATTAAGCACTCGGTCAGGAACTGCTGAACTGTACACAGTGTTGTGACAGAGCCATCAGCACAGAACACTCCTCTGATCAGCACGACCAGCCTCGCACAATTTGAGATGTGGCAAGGTACTGCAAAGTGTGTACTCCTGTCTCCATCACACTCTGAACTCATTACATTTCAAAATTCATTCTTCTGCCCATTCTGCTTGTTTCTGTATTTCATGTGTTTTTATCCTTTGTTTCCATTCCCTCAATCCTTTCATCTCCTCTTCCTTTTCTGTCCTCCCTCTACCTTCCTCACACTTTATCTCCCTTTGCACCCAACTTGGAAAAAAGGGGGGGGGAGAAAAAATAATGTAATATTCAAGTCATTGCATTCCACGTGCCCATTTCAAGTCAGTGAGGGTTGAAGACTTTCTCCCTAAATGAATCTCTATTTGCTTTCATGAAGTCTGGAACCATCATTTTGATTAAAACTTTTGGAGCCTTCAGCATTTCCCCAAAAAAATGACAAAAATTACAAGAAAGTGGATTTTGACATGCAAAGTTTAAAGTTTTTTGGAACTTCTCTTATCATAATAATGCTTAATCTTTCAAGACAGTACAGATGCTTATTAAATGCATCCAGAGTAAGGACTGTAATTTCAGACAAAATTCTGCTCTAATGTCAAAAGCACCCAAGAACAAGTGTCATCATATTCTAGGTTATTAAGACACTATAATTTCTAACGTTTAATAAAATCATATAACAATATATATACATTATAAAACTCTTCACATTTATGCTGACC
Source organism: Pipra filicauda (assembly GCF_003945595.2). NCBI lineage: Eukaryota > Metazoa > Chordata > Aves > Passeriformes > Pipridae > Pipra > Pipra filicauda. The sequence continues at coordinate 4,855,111 of NW_024104742.1, forward strand.
TACTTAAGCAATTCTTTTTCCCCAGTTGCACAATTATGAACCAGAGCAGAAAAATCAGACTTTATGAAGTTAATAAATCAATTCAGTGTCATTACAAACTGCTAATGTTATTACTTCAGAATATGCAGTCACCTGATTATGACTTTCTATGGGGCATATTTAAATGTTCTGAACAAATATACTTTTGTTTTCCTGATACCTCTATTATTAGTCATCCATTGGACTTCTTCTAATCAAATCAAACTAACTTCAGATTATACATTGAAACTAGTGGTTTGTTAACAAAAACTATTCACAAAGCAAAGTTGGTATTTTCTCCTTGGATATTTCTACCTTTCTCATTGCCCAGAAGACATTACACTATTTTATGTTCCCTTTGGTAGCTGTCGACTGAAACACCAGGAAAATACTGCATTTGAGCCAATAAATAATTTGCATCAAGTAACTTTGGCTGCATTTTAAGTGTTTCGAACCAGACAGGTCCCACCCAAAGTCACCTCCACACCCAATTTTCAAAGAAAGGGAGCAACTTCAAACCACATGCGGCTCCCATATCTGAAAATGAGCTCAAAACACATGTAGGCCATGTCCAAATGTAGCCACATTACTAAACTAACAAGTCTTTAAATTAACAGGGACTGGCCCTACTTATCCTCCCAAAGCAACACTATGGAATCTCCTCTTGGGGAGGAGCAAGTAGTTCTGAATTAGAGATAGCCATGTTAAAGAAAAACATTTTAAAGGGTGCAATATAGTCACCCTAAAAACATATCATTGGAAGCTTTGCAAGTCAAAGTTGAAACAATTTCAATACCATCGAAGATCTCATGTATAGTTTATGATACAAACTGGAAATGAGATAAAATATTTCCAGTGAAAGTACTTTCAGTGGTAATTTTTTTTGCAATTAATGCTTTGAAAGGATTCAGCAGAAACCTTTCCTAAAATTCCATGAATGTATCCAAACCAAAATGTTTTAAGAACATCACATCTAAAATGTTTTAGAAAGCTGTATAAGGTCCCCAGAACTTCTACCCATAAAAGAACAGTGAAGAGAGTGTTAAAGAGATGTGATAAGAACAGCTGCAGCTCCTAGATGTGCCTGTCCTTAGAAGTCACCAGCAAGAATGCAGCAAACATTAGTTTTGAGGTGCTGGTATAACGTTTCCCCTTCTATCACCAGCAGAATGACTCAGGCATAAAATTAGTTTTGAAATTTGATAGAGAAAAGCATTCTTCAGGCACTAAAAAGTCTGGAAGCTTTCTGCCACAGCATCATTTCCATTCTTTGAAGAGAGCAAACAATTCCATGTTCACAAGTAGTTGCTGCATATTTACTACAAACCAAGAGCCAGAGAATATTGTTTTGCATAGATTTCAGACAGCAGCTTAACAAAGTACTCCTACCTTTAGAGTATACACATATTACCTTAAAAAAGAGAGTCTGTTCTCATTGCCAATGAAGATACTAAATTTTCCCTTCTGATTACTTGACAGTTTTATCCAAACTGCCTGTGACCATTAGCAACGAGGATGCTGGATTTTTATAAACTGTTTTTTTTTTTGTTCTGCTGTAATATTACCTGAAGCAGTAAGTCAAGCCATCAGCAAAAGCCATGAGTTGCAGTTATTAAAAGGTCACACCAAATTTTATTAGAGCTATAACTGGGACTCTCCTGCTACAGAGGAATCATAACTTATTTTTTAATGAATTTCAGTTAACTGTGAGACACGTTCTTTCAAAATATTAGATCAACGAGTAGAAGCAGGCTATGCAATGTATGCAATTTGTTCTGGAAAATAACTCTGTTAATTAAGTTCAGACACTTTATACTACAAGACACTAGGCATACAGTCATAAAGGCATCCATTTGGACCTTTAAAATGCTTTCTGTTAGTTGCCAAATGCACAATGCATGCTGAGACATAAGCACCTAAGGGCACAACATAAACAGATGAACAAAAATTTTATGCCAATAGTTTATAATTTGCCAAGTCTGTGAGAAATTAACACACGGGAGTTCTCTGCTTAACTGGAACTTAGTTCAAAGGAATGAGAAATATTTAAAGAAACCTAAGGAAAAAAACTGGAACTACATGGGATTTTTTAGTAGTAGTAATATGTTACAAAACTTATATGCCAAGTTGTCCACTGACAGGAGAGACTGCAATTCATCCAAACATTCAAAATCATTCCTTTAACAATCATTGCTTCTTCTCATTTTAAACTACATATTGTAAAGGTCCACTGCATAACAGTAGCTTGCAAGAGACTTGAAACACTACAAATCATTCAACAAGATACATTAGAGTATACTTTCAAATTTTTAGAATTTTAAAAATGCTTAACTTTGAAAATCTAGTAAACATTCGATTATTTTGGAAGTGGTTAAGAAGCTCATGATAATGTTGCAAGAGGAGCCATAAAACAAGCCTCAGCAGAATCTGAATTTACCCTCTAATTCAGACTTCACTAACTCAACAGCTGGAATAAATTAATCTTTTGGATCACCAGAATTACTATTAAATCAATGCACTCTAGACTGCACTATTTGTATAGAACTTAGACATGTAATTTAACCAGTGAGACAAGGGTTCAAAGACAGACTAAATACAGTGTGGAATTAGAGTCAAATGGAATTTATATTTTTGATACAGGAAAGACATAAGACAGCACTTTTAAGATGGACAAAAATGATTCAAAACCACAGTTCTCAACGGTTTGAAAGTAATGTCTGCTATTCATTCTGGATGCTTGTAAGACAGACATCTGTCAGTCAGCACAGGTATAGAACACAGGGATATCATGCCTTCAAATGAACTCGATGATCTCTCTTTGTCCTCCCACCCCTTAAATAACAAATGACTGCATTGAGGGTTGAGTAACAGTGAAGTTCAGAGTTCCTGATTAAACAAAAACAGCCTCACCCAACCTCCCATCCCCTGACAGCCTCCTCTCTTGTTCTTCAACAGACGTGTGACTGGGGAACTGATCTGGTTAAAAGTATCTCTCTCCTTTTTGCCAGTTTAATGTAGACCAAGTTTGATTCTCTGCTCTGTGTCACTGTGCAGGAGCACACACAGGGACATCAGCTCAAAAAGTGAAGAGGTAAAAGGTGCAGCAGTGAAAAAGGGTAAGGATGATCACTGCTTATATCTGCCCTCACAAGAAGAAACAACACGCAGTGCTGCTTAAACAACAAGGAACAGCAGTAAGAGTATTAAAGAAAGGTCATTACTTTCATTAGAACAGTCTATACTGCTGGAAAAAGCAGAGGAGCTTTCAGACACATTGCTGCTTTAGCAGATTAGGCAAAGCACAAGACAGAACAAAACTGCTCCTGAGGTAAACATAACCAGGCTAACCTTGAACAAGAACACACTTGGGGACCAAAGGAGTGTGTTAGTGACAGGGCAGATGACTGGTCACTGATCCCTTGGGGAGAGGAACACACTGCAGCCAGTGACACGGGGATGCAGTAACACAGAGCCAGTGTATCTGGTTGAGGCCTCATTTTCAGAACACAGCAGCTGTGCCTCAGTTACTCTCAGACATCAAGATAACAAAGCATCATTTTCAGAGCAAGTACACAGGTTACTACATGCTGTCACCAGCCATACACTTAGACAACCCATAAACACAAAGACACTAGTTGTAGTATAGGAAGTGAAAGAAGCATCTTCACAGGCTTTCCCTGTTATATTCTTCCAATAGCATCTGCCATTGGCCATCCCTGGGAGACAACATAGAGGGCTAAGTGGATCCTCACTGGCAACATCAGCTCTTTCATGGTCTCTTACCAAACACAACCTCACACAGACACACAGCTGTTGTCTGCAATACAGTAATTTCGCTTCCAAAAAATGCACTTTTTCTATTTGAAAAAATAGAAAAAAATGCTTCCAAAAAATGCACTTTTTCTATTTGACAAGTTTAGGGTTATGCCTTCATTATGAAGAAACAAATCTAAAAACTTTCAAAAACTCCATTGCTTCCTATGAACCTCACTGCAGTTTTATACTCAATAATTAGCAATGCCACTGAAAAAGGCGCTCTCATGTAGTCTGCTTGTTTTTTCTCCCATGCTTCATCATGTCTTTTGCCATCTCTAGCTTCCACGTGGACATAAGTTGGGTCAGAGCTAATCTCTTTGAAATAATCCACCCTCTGCATCCTGTCAAACCAGGAATCCTCCTTGCAGGAGACAGAACTAAGAGTAGGAAGAAGCAGGTGGGGTTATCGGATGACTTCACCAGACACGCAGCTCACTGTATTTGTGACATCTGACAATCAGCTGGCACAATGCCCAGCAGATGCACAGGCAGCAACCTCTCAGGGCTTCTCCACTGACTACTTGGTGATTCAGCAAAAAAACCCCAAAACCACAAACCCAAAAGAATCAAAAACCAAAACAAAACCCAAACCCAACCAAACAACACAGCAGTCCACTGAACTGACACTAGTAACAGTAGCATATGGAATCACAGGATGGATTCTCTAGTGAGTAAGGTGAGGTCAATGGACAGAATTACATTCAGGATTTCCACGGCTTTACTTTCTCAAGTGCTGCCAGATCCACATGCGAGGCCTGAGAGGGAGGTTGAGATGGGAAGTCAGTGATACAGAGGGAAAGGATTTAGGCATGATGGGAACAGGAAGAACTTATTAGGCATGCACATAAGTCATGCCAGAGTCAGACAGACTGGCATGACTAGTAAGAGTTTTGGAACTAACAAACACTTCTCTACACTACTGCTGGGAATTTCAGAAGTAACACATGGGAAGCCAAACGCTTGGCCTCACCTGACACCCTGGAAGTAACAAGCATCTCCAAGACCTGGTAGAAGGAGGACAAATCAATACACTGTAATGCTGAGAGCTTACCAGCTTAGTCAGCAATTCCAATGGGAATGACAAACAACAGGCAGCTGGGGAATGGCACTGTGTGCAAAGGATATACAAATATTTAATGCCATAAAGCATTACAGGAGAAGAGAAGCCCAATGAACTTACGGTAGAAGTCGCAAAATGAAGTAAAAAAGATGCATCAACTGCACTACCAGTTTAGGGAGGTTATAAAGTTTAAGAAAGGTAGTAACAATGGGCAACTGAAATCTCCTGATATAACGTGAACCCTGTGACTCATCAGAATGGCATACAGAGATTTATTTTTTTTTCCCATGTAATGACTTCTGCCTTGAAAATTAGTGTTAGGACCTACTTGAAAAGATGCCATTTTTGGTTTGGTTTTGAGTGGTACACAGGACCTGGCTAAAGGACATTGATAGGAAAGCTGCTTTATAAGTGTCTGCAATGCAATTATATTTCAACATCGCAGTTGAATACAGTGGGACATAAAATTATTTAGCACGTGAATAATTAATTTTAAGGGTACAGTGTAAAAAAAAAAAAAAAAGTATTCTTCCCAAACCTATTTCCTCTCAAAAACAACCCAAACAACAAACCAACCTAAACATACACAATCCTAAGAAGGGCAGGGGGGTGGAGGGTGGAGGAAGCAACAAAAGCAGACAAAACTGTATTAAAAGATCAGGTAAAACATCATCACAGTTAGAAAAGAAAACAAAAGCAGTCCAAGGGACACATCAGCCCCAGCAACAAAAGCCTACATCCTGCATGACTGAATGGGGAAGTTAGGGAGCAAATCTGAGAGATCAGCTTTTAAAAACAGAAAGCTTGCCTAATGAGAACAGAAGAGATTACAAAACAGATGGTAGGTCAAAAGTAAACAGTAAATAAAGAACTTAATATGTTTGGGTAGCACCTTGCAAAGTTATTCAACTACATCAAAAGCAGGAAACTAACTAGAAAAACCAGACCAAGATGAAAAAGGGACACAGCACCAATGCAGAGAAGCTCAGTGGAACACTGTTCCCAGTCTTTACTGGTGAAGCAACTGGGGAGACACTCACACCTTATCTTTATGGTATATAGGTCAGAGGGACAAGGTCAACTTGAACTAAGTACAGAGGAATCATGAGGTTGAATGGACAAATCAGACATGGTTCACCTGGGCCAGCACAGACCTGCACAGGACAGCTCCAAACCTGACACTGAAGAACTGCTGAGCAACAGGTTGCCAGTGTAACTCCAGGGTACATTAAAGACCCTAAAAGGACTGGCACTACAGAAAAGCAAATGCAATTTCCATCCCTGCAAAGTGGCAGTGGATCTGACTGCTGTACACAGATAACCAGTCTGTTGCAAAGAGCATGCACACCTTCTGTGAGAGAAAATCCTACCAAGACCACAACACTTCCCCTCCCTCATGCTGGTGCCAACTTACAAATTCCTCTGAATTTGGGGACTGAGCTGTTGGACCCATTGGATATCTGGGCTGAACACCATATAATCTTGTGGAAGTGATCACTCAGGATTATTCGGAAAAAAAATTTGTAAATGTAATCTTCAGCCACCCAAAAGAGGCTCAAGACTTTCTGTGACAACCTGCACATGCTTCTGCTACATATTGCAGGCTCCTTCACCATCTCAAAATCACAATGCAAAGGTTTGTTGTACGTTGCAATGTTTGCAACTACGTGCTTAAAAGCACTGTGATGCACCCAGATGAACTCAACGAGGGGAAAAAAAAAATCCCATAACCCTGTTTAGCCTCATATAGCAGCCTGTAAGCTTTGTTCTGATGACTGGGGAATTGGATGTAGGGCAAACAATTGGCAATGCTGCTAACAGCAGATTCACGAAAGAAAGTCTGTCATTATGTGATTACTTTTTCTTCCATAGCTTCTGGATGTACTTGTAGGCACCAATCTACCTGCTGATGGTGCTAAAGCTGAAAAAAGTCACTGAGGTGAGTCTGGGGGAGGAAAAAAAAAAATCAGGTTGAAGCTCAAGTACTCTCTCTACTGTCATTAATAATGACTGGTTGCAAGGGTCCCATCTCTCCCCAGACCACATGGGAAGATCCGATCCCTTAAGCCAGCTCTGGCATTTAGCATGCTAAAAGACTCAGCAAAAAAAGTCTTAAAACTCAGCAAAAAAAATAACCTAACAAAAAGCAGCAGAGTATCTGCTGCTGACTTATCAAGCAGAAACAGCACCGCCAGCATACACTGATCAATGCAAGTAGTACAAGTGAGGGTGTGGGGCACATATACGAGGATGTTTTGTTTGCCATGGACGTGCAGTCTCATCCAAAAGTTGCATTTAACTCACATTACTTCCCCAAACAAGCAGAGTACAGTCACAGCATTCATTATGCCTGCAATAGGTTTGGTATGTGAGTGAAGTCAGGTTGTGAAACTGCACTCCAGTTCTCTAATGTCATTCAAGTGGCTTGCAGGACACAAATATGCTGCATAAGATAGTCAGCTATTCAACACTAACAATACTAAAGCATAACAAAATGCTGGAAGACCTAGAATTAATCTCAAGCAAATCGACTACAATGTTTCCAAACAAAGCTTAAACATTTCTTTCTAAAACTAAATATTCTCTCAAATGCCACATGAGACCCAAACAGTTTCATAACTATGCATAGAACACCTTCAGTAAGATCCCTTCAAATGTCAAAACTGAATTTCAAAAACCATCTCAGACTGGAAACTCTGGAAAATAACCAAGGTGAATTTTAATTTTGATGCATTAAAATCTAGGTGTTCATGCTTTGTTTCATTTTTTCTTCACTAGAAATCATTTTATGAAAGCAAAAAGCTAACTACGTCTTCCAATTAACCTTGAAAACTACCCATTTCTGAAGCTAACACAAAATTACAACTGCATTGCACACCAGCAAAATTATATATATAGCCTTTCCAAAGTAGTACCAGGAGTTCTCTGAAAATACTGTATCCTACAACTACGTCACAAAAATATACAATATAAATGTGCTGGTTTTGTTCAAGATACTTATTTGATATACTACCCCAAAAACTCCAACAGCTCACCACCTATGAGCAGATCCCACATAACTGCTCCATCCCTTTGCTGTCATGAATTGCTGTGCATAAAAAAATCCATTTTATTAGTTGGCTGAAGTCAAGTAGTAAAGCCTCCAGTATCACTACTTCAAAAAAAATTACTGCTTAACAAATACTTTGTTTGCCATTTGAATCGCCATTTCCTTGAGTTTTATTTTGGCGATGTTTCTTATTAACAGCAAGGATAGTGTGTTCAGAAAAGCAATATCCCTGTTCAACATGAATAGTTACTGAGTTATGGTTCGGTTCCAATCCAGTGAAATGTTATTTATACACACAACATTCTCCAAATTCATTACCTCCACGCTGCTCCGTTATTGACCAGCGTTTGCCTTTATTCATTTCCACCTCAAGAAAGTCATAAATCTTACTCAAACCAAAAAGAGTGAAAAGAATGGTAAAAGTTTCTCTGTCAAAGCAAAACAATTAATTAGAGAAACCCCCCCACTTACTAAGTTAGCAATCCTGCAAGACCTAACCAGGTCAGACAGCACCAACGTGGGCATCTCCGAACTCACACTGCAACAAGCAATCTGGTAAAAAGTAAATAACTTTCTACCAGAAACCACCTACAGAGAGTTCATCTAACAGTCCTTAGAGATAATAAACTTCATCTATCGTGACTATTCTCCAATAATAATCTTTCTTATGAAAGAAAAGCATCAGTGTCCCTCTCAGCTATTGTTCTGATCCTCTAAAGCAGCCCAGTTCTTCTCATCTTCCTTTGCAAGCTGATCTCACACTTCCAAGCACTCTGGCTGCCCTGCTCTACAAACACAAAATGTCTTTCTCCTGAGAGCAGCAGAACCATAAAATTTTACAAGTAAGCTCTCAGCCACTCTCTTGTAAAATTGTATTTAATACTTTTCTGTTCTTACTGAGAATTACTCTTTAAAATAGCCACTTGCCCTTTACATATCTATAGCATAATGAAGGCTAAGTAATAACTGACAGTCAATTGGTAATACCAGAAAACCATTAAGGAGAGAAACAAAAACTCCTAACTTACAGAATCAGTTTTTATTTACTCCTGAAGTACATGAAATTGCTCTATAAAATATTGATTGCCGTCTCAGTTCTAACAGCACAGCCCCTGAAGTATTTCAATCATTCCTGCATAGTAGGAATGATTGGATAGTTGGATCTTCTTTCCAACTTTGCCTCACTAAAATTTCATTATAATCTACCCACTGCTGTGGAGTGGGTGGGGTGTTGGGGAGCGTTACTGGTAAAAGACACCACTTCTGGCTCCAGACATCCAAACTGCAATTTCCGGAAGACTAGAAAAATACTTAGGGAAGTATCATTATATCATCATTGCTTGTACCTTTCTTGCCACTCCACCTTCTCTTTCTGGTCATCTCCACTTCCAACACTTGGGAAATCAAGAGACCTCATCTCTCTACAGAACCACAGTTCTGTAGCAGGGCAGGGAATATGTAACCATAACCCTCTCTCAGTTCTAAAATGTCCATAAAAAAAAAAATGGTGTTCGTGTGACTCAAACAGAAACACTTATGAGAAACATCTTCTAGAGCAGAAACACTTATGCAATATGATTTTTGTAAGGTCTTGTCTTCAACTTGCACTAGCAAACTTAAAACTGTCTAAACCATTCTGAAAGAAAGGATTCACTGAACAGTAGCCTAAAAATATGAAGGAGGATACCGTGACTGTGAGAACCCAAACTGAAAAAAAAACTGTTCTGGAAAAAAGAAAAAATCATTGAAAATTCTGTGACTTAACTGAGAAGCAACAATAGCCTTTAAAGGATTCAAGCTAATGTGAATACAACTGTGATTCATTTCAGATATAATGGATTGGTTTAAAAAAAGGAGGAAAAAAAAAAAGAAATAAAAAAAAGGGAAGTGTATGCCTCCCAGTTGCCAATTTAGGCAAAAATATCCTGAGCTGAGTCCAGAGAGCTTCCTGGCAGGGTAATCCAGTCAAGGGAAAGAACAATTGCAACAACAGCCAATTTCTCTCACTACTAACTTGACAAAGAAAAGGAGGTTGAGGTTCCTTATTTTTTTTTCAGTAAGAACATAAGGTACAGAGATTGAGGATCTCATCCAGGCTTGTCCACCATAATCACATGGTCAGGAACAAAACAAAAGTCTTCCAAACCTCATTGCAGTGATTCATCCTTCAAGTCCCACTTGACTCCTCTAATAACTTGCATACAGAGAAGTTGGACAGAACCTGTAAAACCCCAGAAACACTCAGAAGTCCAACAGCCATTCAAGTTTTTTATGTAAGATTGTCTCTTTCTTTTTTGACTACTCCAATCAAACATAGAGGCCTTATCTGTAGAATCATCTGAACACTGCTGATCTCTCTGCAATGGTCTCTTCCAAGAAATTTCTGGCATCTCCAAAACCCTAAAATTTAGTGCCAAGATGTCAGAGACCACTCTGAACTGCCCTAGTTTTCTCCTCTAAAGCAATTTCCATTAAACATTCTACATAAAACAACAATCAAGAAAGCATATTATGCTTATGTTGCCTAATTTTTTGAGGTATGTCTGTGATCCACACAATTAGAGGACTACCAGTCAGAGAAAGAGTAAGAATCTCTCATTGTAGCAGCAGAGTGCTCATTACCTTCCTCTATCTTCATCTACCTTGTCTAGTGTAAATACCTTCAGCTCAGGACAAGTAAGACTCATCTGCTGCTGACATCTTGACACACTTAAAAAAGAAGAAAACATATTTAAATTAGCAGAATGGTATAGGGTAGTAGGTAGTCTTTGAGTAGGTTATTCCAAGCCATCAACATTACATATATAAAGAAATTTAACATTCTCGAAATCGTCCAAAAGGAAAAAAGGAAAATAAAAACCACCAAAAAAAGCTGCCAGCACCAAATAACCCTAAGGACAGATTTCATATTCTCCCAAAAAGAGATACTGCTTGGAGCTACTTTTTGCAGTGGCTTAGATTTCTATGTTAAAAGCCCAAGCTGTCCAAGCACAGCAAACTGCAATAATTCATCCCTGCGGTAAAAAGAGACTGCAATTGTAAGGGTACACAGGAATACTTGTTCCACTTCAATCTTTTAACTGTGAATTAAGGAAAAGGTAATTTCTCTTCTGTTTCTTTGTAACACTTCATTTTTAATGCTTGGTTTTATCCAGCATTCCTTCCAAATGAACAGCACCAATCTTTCTTCCTTGCATGTTTAGCCTCAGTATTTTACAGGAATTCTGATATTATGGTGATATTATCTTATCCCACATAAGATTTCTGATTTCTGCCATGTCCCTCTTCTCTACCTCATCAATTTTAGTTGAACTGAACCAGAACCAGAACCCTGCTCCTATTTCTTAAAGAAGAGTGAGTCTAATTACTACAACTTCACGTTCTATCAGAATCTTAATAGGGATTGGTTTTAATATTACGTTTCCATTTGGATGTTCATTTGCTTCTTCAGAGTTTGGATAAGTGCTTGTACAACACTGCACGGAAAGAACTTGCCTTCTACTGCTTGGTTTGCAGTTTTTCTTCTGGGCCAGGGCCTTGCTGAAGTTTTGTTCCCCTCATGCTTAAGAGAGAGTTCATTTGCAACTACTCGCCTCCCTTCAGGCACTGCAGCACTCTTTGAAGAGGGCTTCTTCCTTCACTATACCTTTTCTGTGGGTTTTTCAACCACTTGCTCTGCCTCCAGCACTCTCTCTGCAGAAACACTACTTAGAGAAGGTTGGTGCAACACTTTCATTGCCTCCTTAATGCGACGGTCAAAGTACTGAGGACTACAAAAATATTTTTTCCTCCTTATAAAGCTTACAAGAGATGTCGATCTAGCACACCATCTTCCCCAAAAGTCAATCTTCTAGCATGTTTATTTATACAGAAAAGAACTGCCTTGCAACCTTGCCATTCATTGGCAGCTAAACTTATCCTTGTACTCACTGAGTAAGAAAAACTGGGTGTGGCAGTCAATCCTTATAGTCTTTCAGTCTCCTGGAAAAAGGAGCTGGAAGCAACCAGATTTACTTACTTGGCCCACACTGCTGTCCATCAGTGGAGGATCACTTTGCTTTTCCTTAATACACCTGAAACTCATGAACTCTTGAGCTTCACCCACACAATTCCTATGTCTGTATGAAGTGCCACATGGAAAACAAGGGAAGTGTTTTATGCCTATGGCTCATCTACTACAATTACTACAGCCCCTTTTGGCAAGGCCCAACCTTGCCAAAAATGCCACAGAGTTCAAGCTAAAGGAAAGAAAGGTGAAAAATTACATTTTATAGACCATTAAGGATCGTGAGAACTTTTATAAGACAGAAAGACAAGTGCTCTGGGAAGACGTACAGATCTCTGTGTGGCTGCTGTCCCAGTGACCTTGCCACAACTCCGCGGAGCTGTTCTGCATTCCGTGAGATGTCATTCGCCTGAAATTAGCACTTTAACAACCCTGGCTGCAATACTCAGTGTGGCAAAGCAATATCCACGTACTCACAACAAGCACTGCCTTCCAGGAAGCTATCAAAGCCCAGTCAGATTATAAAAACGTAAGGCATATCCTGTAAGGCCCAGACACAATCTGTTAGGGGACAGCAGTTCTGAAGACGTGACAAATGCAAAAAAAAAAAAACACCAAAACCTCACTAAAGACATGTTTCTGGCCAATGAAGCAGGGAGGTATCCCACTCAAGTAATGGAGCCTTTACATTGACCCCTTTTGCCAACACCCTGGTTATGAAAATGAAGGGCTTTTTAAAAGGTTATAAGAGTAGCCCAGGAAAGATGCCGACTGTTGTTTACGATGCTGGACTGATAAACACCACAGCTTTTGGTCAGTCAGCATATACCACAGCACTATCAAACAGTAAGGAAATGCAGCACTGGACTAACTTAAAAGCCACATTCCATTTGAGGGCTATTGCACTCCCCAACATGCTTTGTTATCAAGGACATGTTTTTGAGACTGTGTTGATTAACTGCAGTAGAGCTGCCCCATCCTGTTATTTAAATGTAAACTCTGCAATGCTAAACTGCATACCAATATAATACCCCACTCCATAGGAGCATAAACATCAAAAAAAGGTCAAGTATTTTCACAATGCTTTGCTAATGAGGGTCAGGGCCTGACTGGACTTGTTTTGGCCTCCAGCCTAGCAACAGTTTCTGTATTGGCCAAACTCTGATTAGTGTACTATTATTTTTTAATAATTTGCATATTTCCTGCCTTCCCTGGAAACTCTTGCCACATAATCCACCAGTATATGGCTCAAACAACTAACACTTCTTCTGAAGACAATAATTTGATGCTATGGAAAACCTGCAGTTAACTGTAAACAAGTACTTAATGTAAAAACAGACAGACTGACATACTGAGCTTGCTCCACTAATTATTGCAGGAGTCCTGGAGAACCAAAAACTTTGGACTAGATAAATGTATTTCATTCATTCAGTGATCACAGTCTAGATCTGTAAACTAAGCAAACTGAGTTAGCAGGGTTCCAAACTTGTTTCCTGGTTACCTCTTAACTGTCAACAACAAAACGTGCCAACATTAAATTTCTCAGTTTAGTATTCAATTCTAGATACCATTACAATTATAAAGGTGTCCTAAGAGACAACATCCTTCAACTCACAGCTAAAGAGGAGGCAGAACTGCACACTCTTTGAGCAACTCAAAATATTGTCATTCTTAAATCATTAACCCCTCAACAATTTCTAGCATTAAATATTAAAGTCAGTGCACATGTGAAGTAAGCCAAATCTAGACACAAAACATTTTTCTCACAGGCAGACAGATTAAAGTCGAAAACAATGCCAAAATTTGCATGGAAATATTTATTGGGAAGATAAAGTACAAGATAGAGTAAAAGAAAATATGACAAACTAGACGAATGTAATTAAACCAAAGGCAGCAATAAAAATGAATGACCAGACTGACGGCACAGGGAGAGGTGGTAACTGACTCCTTCTCACCCTACAAGGGGTATGAGAACAATTACCTTCCACAGAACTAGTACTGCAGAGAATCAGAGCATTTATTATAACTTTGTGGTGACTGCTTTTAGCTGAACAAACAAAACCAGCGTCCATCCTTAAGACTGTCAGTAATGCGATCTCCTGGACTAACAGAAACTACCTCATTTAGACATAAGAACAGACAACTAAAATAAGCTTATTAAGGAAAAAGCCCTCAAATTACAGTTAACCTAATTTGGAGTTTAACATGGCATTATTTTCTCCATTCACCAATCATATCAGAAGATGAACGTACTGGCAAAGGCAAGTTCTTCCTGAAGCTATGCAACTTTATCCCTTTTCCCTCTCTGCTGCACCAAGATACATTCACCAGTCCTGCTTTCAAATATGCTGGGAATTCCCTGCTGAGCACTGCCAACGCCAGCCAAAATACACATTTTCTACTGCACTGTATTTTAAAAGCGCCTACCACAGAATGCCACTCTGAAAAAACCACCACTTCATATTCCAACATTTAACATTCAACAGTAAAGACCCTGTTAAGCCAGAAGAAAATACTAAAGCTTATACAAATGTACATAATGTACACATGAAATCCAGAATAAAGTCAGACACAGAGACATGAAAGAACACTTCCCTGTCTGTGTGTTTCCTTGCTCTGTTTTTTGTTTTGCGACTGGTGTTGATCTTTAGCCATGACCAAGCAATCATTATAGCTGTTGTGTAATGTTCAAGTGTGACAATAAATACAAATTATTGCACAGAGTCTGCCACACAACAGTGTAAGTCTCCACCGCCACACAACCAACTCCTGCAGAGAAACAACAAAATTTCAAACTTCTGGCATCAAGACTAGTAATGTCAATAGGTACAGCTCAATTCTGAGTAGGAACTGCAGAGGAAGTTGAGAACATTGTTGGGTTTTTAAAGACAATACGAAATTCATACTTTGGTAAGCTTCCAGGCAAAGTTTCACAAAAATGCTTGTAAAGAAACATACAGTAAAGCAAGCAAGGAGTCAAGCAAAAGGTTCCAACTTTAAACATTACAGTAAATTGTAGAGACTAAAACAGGAAGTCGGGCAGCAGCCAAGAAACAAGAAATTGAGAAAAGCATGAAATCCTATCAACTGCAAGCCATAACATTTTTATTTACACGTACGTGTAAGCAGATGTACACATCTACAGAGAAGCCTAATCTTTCTTCAATGCTTAAATGAAAGCAACAGACAACGAATACTGTGGAAAAAAAATCAGCTTTGGGCTGTACAGGAAGATTTTAAGCTATTTCTGTCTAAACTACCAGCAATTCGCTACCACTATTACCAACATATTATCAAGACACAGTAAGTAACGAAAAAAATTGGGTGGCTAGTAACAAACCCTAGAACCATTTCTCTACTACAGGGTCAAGTTACACTCACTTTGAGCAGAATCACAACTTTCTTTGAAAGTGTCAAAACTAACAGGCACAAGACTAGCTAACTGTATTTTTAAACTGCATTGAATTGAAATGTTTCCAAACTCAAATAACAAAATATTAAGCTAGTGTAGAACTGCTACCCCATATCGTTCCAGATTATGTAAATTAACAGATCTCAGACCTGAAAACACGATTAAACACAAAGGTCAGGGACACGATCATGGCTGCATATCTGTATCTCTGTCCTGTAGCTAAACAAACAGTTGCTGCAAAATACTACAAGTCATCAAGAAAGAAAGGAACAGGGAAATTTCCAAGATAAGTCTTTAAGAAAACTGGCTATCACCTAGAAAATATTTTAATCCAGAGGCCTTCAATCACAGAAGATGGTCAAGCCATGCAGATTATTCCTGTGACAAGGAACGTGGTAGCCAGCAACACTTCCACACGTGCACAGGGCTGTCAGCTTCCCTGGAGCACCAGATCCACCACAGGAATGCAGGCCAGCTACAGACACCACCTCATGCCTCTGGCACATCCCCCTGCCAGACTAGAGGGATATGAGCAAGCCATCATCCAGGCATTTGATGTAAGGCACTAGTGGTAAACATCTTTCCCAAGAGCTGCTCAGCCAGATGGGGAGCAGGGCACAGGCCACATTAGCTATTCCAGCTGCAAACTCTTGTTCTTGGCTGCCAAGTACCAGATGACAGAAGCAGAACAAACAACTCCCCCTTCAAATTGCATCAAGTACAGGTGGTCACCACTAAATCAATCCTGTTCACTAGCAGGTAACCTTCAGCAAGGGACTATAAAAAGCAAACAACTGGCAAAAGAGCCTGCTGGATTGTCAGACAATGTCTTCCCCACAGAGATGTTGACACTAAAGCAGGCAAGCTGAAGAGCTTGAGGCAGACACTGTGGAGGATCAAAAACTCAGATAGGTGATTTCTGTGTGCCAAGGGAAATCTTTACAGTGAGCAGAGATGTGAGATTCTTTAAGAAAAAAGTCCTCCTCATTCCCCACAGCACAGCTTCAACTGAACTCCTCTTCACACACTTACCCTTCCCATCTTGTCACAACTTTCTTGCACTTCCACTCAAACACTTTCCTACTAAAAGAAAAACAATAGTGAGCCCCTTCACACTGGGGGTAGTCCTTTTCCACCTCCACAGTGGAAGGCAGGACATGATATTGTTTCCACTGATCATGGTGGCACAGGGTGTATTGCACAAGACCAAATAAGAAAGCAAATAAATATATGCAAGTTACTTGTCAGAAAGGTAAGAAACATAGGAAAATTAGGCTCCTCAGTTTTCCTTCTCCCTAAATGAGTGGGTTAAAATGTTTTTACAACTCTTCCTCTTACAATTAATTTCTATGGATACTTCTAGAAAATCTGCTCCTGAACAACTGCAGCGTTCAGTAACTTTACTCATTAAACGGAGTTTCAAAAACAGTGTCTAAATGACACTTTGTCTGGATCAGCAATTTTCAAATTTTCTATCAGTGTCCACACCTCCAGGATAATTCTTCATCCCTTTGGCACATGTAGTTTGAGAGCCATCACACCGGTAGAAGCAAAGCATATGCCCTTCAGAACATACCCCACGAAGAAGGGAAAGGGTGCCTCAGAGAGCAACTCAAAGTGAAGTTAAATTACAGGCAGGAGAAAGTTCTTCAATTAAAGAGTGACAGAACAAAATGTCAGCAGATCAATGGAGTCTATAAGAGGAGAGAAAGCCCATGGCTGGAAGGACTTGCTGAGCCTACTCTCGTCAGAAAACTGCTGGAGAGATTCAGTATCTTCCAGCTATCTTCTTTTGACTCCATGAGTCACCCTCTCCAACCCAACAGCTCCCTCGCAATACCCGCGACCAACACCCCATTCTCTGTGCTTTAGGAACTGCAGGGATAGGAAAATGCCAACTACTTCATCCATGCATGGGCTGTCTTAAGTCCAAAACCTGCACTCTCTCAAAACAGGCATCTCCACTTGTTCCTAATAACTGCCTTGGATTTCCTGCCCTGACGCTGTCCTCATCTTGGCATCAAAAAGTTAGAAAAATCTGGAGGTGTCACAAGCAGGTTTTGTTCTAAAGACAACACGCCAGAACCCCTTGTCCAAGTGATTCAGCCACCTGCTTTTCTTTGATCGTGCCCAGTTTCATTGTTCAAAGACCTGCAAGGAACATGAGTCATGTTTGTGTCAAGATACCTGCTCACAGGTCTTTCATCCTCCCTGTAATTAATGTAATTAAAAAAGAAATTCTAAAATTCACATACAAACCCTTATTTTAGACTACTACTCTTAGAACAGATGTTTCAGTCTATGGGCAAAACCTCCTTTTAAAAGCATTCCAGGCAGAAAGCTACAATACACATTCACTAAAAAATGCCAGTTTTCATTCAGGTTTTCTTTTTGCTGTACAGGATGAAGCTCAGCTTCAAAGTCAACATCCTATCTTTGTGAGCTACCCAGTTATCGATGATTGCCTGCAAATCGTATGAATGCTAGAAATCATGCTGCCTCTGAACACTTAGCAAGAGCAATTTATTCACCGACCTAGAATTTTACATGCAATACTGAACAACTTTTTCAAAGTTGCTTCCCCAACTGCACAAACATAATCAGCTCACAAGGCTGCTGAAAGCAGCAGTTCTGCCATCTGTCTGCTTATTCCCACCTCACACTTGTGCGGGCACAAGTGTTTGTGAAGCCATGCAACGATCTAGAGAGAACCAAACTCTGAAAAGTAACCAGGGAAAAATATAAAATTATCATCAGATCAACCGTGCATGCTGGCACAGGCATGGGAATAAGAAAAAATGACATTACTAATTTTAAGTGGCAGTGCCATTTTCAAAAGTCCATTGATGCAGCAACTTTTCATCAAGTCTAGAAACTAAAATCTTAAGAACACTGAAGCACACATATGAATTTCAGAAAAATTCAAACAATTTTACTTGATTTGCTATTGTGTTCTTGTTAAAGTAAGAAGTCGGAGGAAAAAAGTGATCTGTTGCTTACTAAGAAGAAAAAAAGTGCTTAATGGAAAACATTTCTGTGTTGAGATCTTCACCCCTGCCTCAGTTTCCTCCACTAATAAAACAGAGACAGTAGCACTAATCTGTTCAACTAAACATTCTGCAATACAAATAAACAATATAACACCAAGGTAATATCGTTACAGAGAGACACAGACAGAATTCAACTCTCTTACAGCAACAAAAGAGTGAAACGGCACAAAGCTGATGTTGCAACCTATAGTGGTCTGGGATGGAGAACAGACACAGGACAATGCACAGCAAAATGGCTACTCAGAGCAGCAGTTCCTAAACAGTTGGTATCTACAAAAGGACAGACATGGATTTGCAAAAGACCTGGGTAAAGAAACTCACAGTGGAGTCTCCCTGCCCTCCTTTCATTATTGGTACTCTGATGAAATCACATGGGAGTTATGAAGAGCATATAGGGAAGACTTGCTGGGGTGGCAGGTTAAGTAGGAATCCACAGAGCTGGGTTGTCATGACAGCAGCTGAAAGTATGCAAGAGATGTATAGATCCTGGGTGTTAGAACAGTAAGGACTACAAATAAGATCATTAATACATCACATTTTTAAACACCAAGAAGCATACACTACATCTCATTAATGAAACACAGACTACATGATAACCATTTGCATTGGTGAGGGTGCACGAGGGTCTAGGACATACACAAAATGTTGTATTCATAAAGTACTGATAAAGCACAGGTTCTCACAGACTCAGTAGTCATGCTATACGTAAGAGGAAAGAAGTGACATGCACTTTGGTGGACCAACGCACTCGAGTCTCAGCTGGAGCATGGAAACTCACCACATGAGCTCCATCCCATTTAAAAGCAAAGTAAAACAGCGGAAACTCAATTTCCACAACCCTTCAGGTTAACTTTGCACTCAAACGGACTTGGAACATGCAGCGACTCAGTAACTCATCCCAGCTGAGAGGAAGTAACTTCCTGTCAGAGAGAAGTTACTCCCTGAAGTGTCTGAACTCTGTCTGCAGCAGCACGCCCGGCTCCCCGGCGCAGGCAGGCTGCAGGTGCTGACATGCCAGGCACCGCCATCCTGGCGGGTCACCTCCGAAGGCAGTGGGGCACAAACACTGAACAAGAGTGGCCAGGGATGGGAATGAAACAGGCCCTTGGTGGACACTCTTGCAAGGAAGCTTGGGAGGCAGAGGGAGAATGGGAGTAACAGGTGTTTATGTGATCTATTCAAAACTCCGGGAATTTGATGTGGTGGATTACTCAGGGACTCAGGGATGTCTAACACTGGGTGATCTTCAGGAGTCGCTACTCTGCACGGTTTGAGACCAAAGTAGCCTTTACGAGTGCCTGGCACAGGGAATGTACAAGTACACCAGTGCTCACAAATCCGGGATTCGCACGACAGGGCTCTTACACTGTACTCACCATCCAGCACTGGTGAAGGAGAGGCCCGCGCTCATGCAGAACACATGGACAGTGAGAGGCTGACTAGCGAAGGGGTCCCAGTAAGGACTACGGGTGAAATAGGCGGGGAGCGAGCGACTCGGGCGCTACCGAACAGAGCCCGGGAGCGGGGAGCGGGCGCTGCCCGCGGAGCCCGGAGCGCGGCACAAAGGCGGCTGCTCGGAGCAGGGCGCTGCCGGGTCAGGGATCACGGGGGGGAGATGCCACCAGCGCGCCGGGCCGAGAGGGGCCGGGCAGGGGTCACGGAGCGGGCGGGCAGCGCGGAGCTCCCCGGGGCGAGCCGGGCGCGGGAGGGCAGCGCGGCTCCGGGGAGCGGGGGCGCCCGCGGGCCGGGCCGCGGGACAGGCGCGGGGCCAGGCGAGGACAGCGGCCGGGCGGCAGCAGCGGGGAAGGTGCCGGGCGGGAGGCGGGAGCCGGCGGGGAGGGAGGGAAGGAGGGGAGGGCGCCCGGCCGGGGGGAGCCGGGCGGGACGGGCGCGCACGAGGCGCCCACGCGGGCGGTCGCGGCGATACTCACTATGGGTCGTTGGTGAAGCGGGGGCTCCGCGGGGGCTGGTATCCGTACAGGTGACAGTAGAGCACGTCGAAGCAGAAGCAGCACATCTCGGCCGACACCACCATCTTCCTGCAGCCGGGCCCGCCGGAGCCGGGGGAGGCGAGCAGCGAGGCGGACGGCGGGGAGAGGCCGGCGGGGCCCCCGCCGCAGCTGGGCGGCAGCGGCGGGGACAGGGCGCAGCCGGCGGCGCCCCCCGCCAGCCCCCCGAGGCCGTTCAGGCGGGGGCCCCCCGGCGGGGGCAGCGCCCCCGGCTCGCCCCCCGCCGCCGCCGCCCCGCCGCAGTGGGAGCCGCCGCCGCCGCCGCCCGGGCCGGCCGAGCCCGAGGGAGGGGAGCTGGAGAGTTTCTGCTTCTTCACCCCGCAGCAACCCGCCGCCATCTTGGAGCCGTCTCCCCCCACGCAGCGCTTCCGACCCATGGCGGGGGGGCCGGCCGGCCGGCCGGGGGACGTGCGGCGGCCCGCTCCGCCTCCTGCCGCGCCCGCTCCGCCTGCACGGGGAGGGGGCGGGAGAGGGAGCGATGAATGAGGAGCGGGAGGGAGAGGAGGGTGGGGGGAGAGACAGAGAGAGCTGCGTTAGAGCGACCCGGTGAGCGGCCCCGGCGGGCAGGGCCGGGGTGGAGGGGGCAGCGCGGCCCGCAGGTGTGGCGGCCTTTCCCCCCCCCTCCACACGCCGGGCCGCCCCTCTCGCCTTCCCCCCCCCCCCCCGCGCTTTATCTCCTCCTTCTGCCAGGGAAGTGGAGCAACTCCACCTCGCGTGCTAAAAAAAAAAAAAAATAAACCCACAAACCCGAGCTCTGCAGGCGCCGCACGGCAGGAGCAAAGCCCTTGAGATGGTTAAAAACACCCCGCTAAATAATTCAAGTGACCTGAGATGCCTTTCTCTGGGGAAGAGGAGGGGGGGGCTGTGTTGGAGCCGGCAGGCTGGGAGCCTGCAGAGAGTGCTTGGATGCACCTATTAAACATGCAATCGTGATGGCTGAAAGCCACGGGCTTTATGTATATATTATATTTTATATAGATATATCTGTTTTTTTAATTACAGCTTTGGCAATTGCTTCACAACCAATAAATAGCAGCTCAGAGTGCAGGCCCGCAGCTACAGAGCCAGCAGCCCTGACCCGGTGAGACCATGGCCCTGGGTGCCTGCAGCCCGGGAGAGACCTCTAGGGAAAGGAAATCCAGGGAAAAAAAGATGTGAGTTCCTGCTGTCCTCCAGACATCTAAAATTAAGCTTAACAAGCTACAAGGGTGGCAGGGGAAATGTGTTTTATATTACTGTTTTACATTAGCCTCATATATAGATCTATCTCAATTTATGGAGAGGCTTGCAAAGAGCCGTAAAGTACTTCAAAATCTGTCTGTATGTATATTTAGAAAATAACACCTCACCCGTCAGTGTTATGCAGCCATCTCTGGCATGGGATGTAACAGCTGTTTAACATAGAATAGCAACACTACAGTATCGAGGAAGACAAGGGGCAAGGACTGCCACATCGAGTTAAAATAATATCACAAGTTTAGAGAGACGCAGCCGTTACACAAGCTAGAATGCAGTATAGAAAAAGTTTTCAGTCACAGACTACTTAGAGACTCAGTTTTACATTTCTTGTTGGAAATGGTTTATCCAATATCCTCATGATCTTAATTTTGGCTGGATCTTAAATTATGGATTTGAAGAGAAAATCCCCAATCACTAGAGGGCTAATACTAATGGGTTAAAAAGCCCTTTGAGCCTTTCTGTCCAAATACTGGCCTAAACTCCTCTTGCTTTGACTGTGAATCATAGCCTGAGGTGAAACAGCTGCAGGGAATACAGCAAACAGAAAGGAGAAGAATTAGATGGTGTGAAGCAGTCTTTTCCATTTTTAAATGTAATGTTTATGTTTGGAGCTGAAGAATACTTGAGAAGAGAACCCAGTTCCCCTCTCTCAAACAACTTGCAAGTTTCTTTCAAAACAAAGGCAGTGTTTTCTCCTTAGGGATTCATTTGTTTAAAATCAGTTAGCAGTGACACCTTCTGTTGCTTTTGGGAAAACAGTTTCTCCAGGTATTGAATTCTTTTTCTAATTTTTTTAACATCCAACATTATTTAACACTAATATTTATAAAAAATATTAAGTAATTGCAAAAGCCTGTGGTACACACACAAATATAAATCATTCACTCCACAGGGACAGATATTTGGAAGGTGCAGTGTAAGTCTCAGAGCTAGGACTGATATCCTTATGCAATATCAAGACTATTGATAATGCATAGGGATAACTTTTTGATTAAATATTGTATTGTAATGGTCCTTGAATGAAAGGCTAAACTACATGTGTTACTTATCTATTAAAAACACATTGCTTTTTCCACTCCTGCAGATGTTCTTTGTTGTATTTGCCTGTAGTTGTGCTCCTATTTTACCTCAGTACAGTTCAAGCATACCAAATCTCCATGTAAAGACAACAATAAATATACAAACACAACTGCGGAAATTAGTGGAGTCAGAAACACACAATTGTATTATCAAATATCTTGAAGTGGAGAGAACTGCAGACTCACAAAACATTTTTCGTAGCTCAATGAAAAATTTCTATTTATATTTGAAGGAGCACTTATTCTTTGGATAAGATTGTTTCAGTTCACTGCAACATGTGTTTCATTGGCCCTTTGTGTCAGTTAAGTCTTGAGTACCTTTACATTTCTTATTACAAGGAACCCTGAATATGTTCAGTTCTTCTGGACTTCTACAGTACTTCTATACTTTGCTAACTTCAGCACATTCTCTCCTGTTAGTTGATGACTTTTTGGTTGTGTCTCATATGCAGTCAAATATACTGAGCGAATTCCGTACAAAACCCAAACTCTTTAGAAGTACAAGCAGAGTCAGAATGGAAGTGCAATTAGGTCAGTTTAATTTAGGTGGGATGTAGCTCTCCTTTATGACTCCAGCTGTTTAGCAATATTGCTCACCTCGTGTTCTAAAGCCCCAGTGATTTCAGTATTGTCACTTATTACAAGTAAGAGATTAAAATTAATGTTTTAATTAAAAATCACAACCATTATTCTTGAAAAGAGCTGTCAAAGAAATTATTCTAAGGAAAACAGAGTTATTTGTAGAAAGATCTTTCTCAGCGACCCAAACCTGCTCTGAAGGATTGCCCTTCTTAAACAAGAAAATCAGAATGACTAGTATCTAGGGGAAATGATATCCTAACACACATGATCCAATTCTTTTTGAATCCAAGGTAAAATTTGCACTGACTGTAGTAGAAGTGTTCTCAAGTGGCCCAAAAGATGATTTATGTTCTCAGTATCCTTCAATCTAGTTAAAAGACAAATCAACCAGAACAAGGAAACTATGATCCAAAATTGGGCTCCATCGGTAAGTGGGAGTGATATAATCCTTGCCTTATTAGTACCAATTCTTTTAATAGGCACTGTGACAGGTGAGGGATTTAAAAGGGTACTTAAAATAGCACATTTAGGCTCTGGTTCCATGTGCATTTCTGCAGGACTAGTAATGTTGGTTTAAGCAGCTCTACCTCAGCTAATTGTTCTCCTTCCTGCCCCACCCATTCTGTTGTGTTCATGCAGCTGTTTGTGCAGATGTGAGGCAGAAGATCAAGTTGGAAAACACTCTTTTCCCTCAATTATTTTTCAGCCAAATCAGTTCTCCAGTCTGGTTTATCAGAGGGCTGCACAAAAGTCTGTGTTGGCCTGTTGGAGTGGCTACACAAAATTGTGAATTAATGGCCTTGGGCAGTTTAAACAGTGCTACTGAAAACTTAGAAGATGCAGCCTAAAGCTACATTGCACATATTTATGGGGAAACTGTCAGAAATAACAGAAGTCTTTGAATTTTAAATAATAGGTGAAGAAAACCAGTTGAGGAAAGATAAAGGGCCTTGTACAGGAAGGGTATTGGTTTATGCTTGAGACTGTAGAAAAATCAGAGCCAGGCAATGAAAGAAAAGGAAACAGAAGGCCCTCTTTTCAAGATATATAATATTCCACTTTCTTAGAACTGAAGAAAACGTTATACCACAAAAAATTCTATAAAACAACCCTCAACAACTTCAAAACTTGAGCTATGTAAACAGCATGTCTATGGAGTTAGTTATTATTCTAGAAAAGAGTCTGTACTTACATATTCCAAAATGCAATTTTGTATCTTTGTCTTTGTATCTTTCCATCATAATGAGCTTTTTTGGATGGGCCTGCCATAAAACTGGAAGATTTACATGCTGAAAATTCCTTTGGTCTGAGGAGTTTTCACCCATTGTGGAGCCAGTCTAGGCAACTCTTCCCTTGCCCTGCAGCCTACAAGGCTTTGTGAGTGTAGCTGGGACGAAAGTGGGTTTGCTTGTATTACTTTCTCACATTATTCCCAAACTGTTCTATCACGCTCTTGAGACTCATGTGAGTTTTCCTTAGTATATTCTGCTTAGACAGAGTAGCTACTGTTCTTCAGTACACTCCCTGTCTCAGCTGTCCCCAGGAGAAATTAGATGCAGCACTGAATCTAGGCCAGAAAATGTGCACAAAATCCAATAAGTTAATGAAAGTTAACTTGCACATGTCTGAGAACAGCAATTGTTCCTACCAGTTAGAGGCCATATCCTGCTATTGTTCCATATATCAAACCCCTATTGAAGTCTCTGCTAAAAAACCTTGTACAAAAATCATCTCAGGATGTGATACCAGCCAGCAGACAAAAAGTCCTCACATGTTGTGTTACTGGAATCCTGGCCCTGTTTCATATTATGAGCTGTGTTATAATTTTACCATACTGTGAATCCAATCTGTGTTATTTTAAAATTAATATTGTTTTACAGACATTTTTCACTCTTACACAAAGTTAGGGTTTGGTCCTGTTGCACTGCAAAACTGGGCATTAGTTTGTTAAAAAAACCACACCAAAACACCCCAAACAAACAATCAAACAAAAGCTCCCACTAAATGAACCTCCCAAAGCAAACAAACAAGAAAAGCAAAAAATCACCACACGTTCTAAAATGTTATTTATGAAAGTAAATAACCTAAGACTGGGCAGTTTTTGAACTAGAGATAAAAACATTAAATGTGTCAATGGAATCAGAGAAGTTATTAAATTAAAAACTTAAGGTTCAAAGAGCTTGTAATAAATGAAAGGTGAGAGTTGTAGTAGCATTTTAATGGAATTCTTTTCAGTTAATTCTGTGATCTGGAATGCTCCTCAGATATTATGTTAATGCAATATCCTATCCTTTTTGAATGTATTTTTCCATTGTACAGTGGTAAAAGAAGATGTAGCTTACATAGCTGTATTGTCAGTATAAATTCGCCATGGCTTCATTGAGGTCAGTGGAGGTACAGTGATTTGTGCTAGCTGATACATTAATAATAAGCCTTAGGACATATTTTTTGACTTGGCTGTTTGTAGTTGGTCTCCTTCACAAAATATTTTCCACCACTGTAGAGCAACCATACGTAGTAATAGCATTTCTCACTTCTAAAGATTCAGAGCTTTAAGTGTTTTCAGTTAATTAGAAAAATACACGGGTGAATCCAGTGCAGTCATACAGACCCCCCCAATGAACCCTGGCAACAGTCAAATACAACACAAAAATTGAGGTGTATTAGGAAGAAAATGTAATCATTAATTTTCAAATGAGTGAGTGAATTAGGAAGATAGAATGCGTGGTGATTTTTTGCTAAGAATTAAAATCTGGTCAGGACACCACAGTTACATGCCTGTTTATTCCTAAGAATTGCACTAGACCCTTAACCATCCCAAGCGCCCACACTTGATTTAATATCTCATATAAAAACATCAAAATGAAACTTTCCTATCAATTTAGTTCATGCAAGGAGCAGGAATTTCAGAAAAGAGGGGAATTTTAACAACATTAATTGATTGTTAACTATGTTAATTGATAAGAATGACAGAAGTGCTTCTGTGTAAGGAAGACAACAGGCATACATTTTGATGTTCTTTTTGATGTGAGACTGTGTTGAGCTTCCTTTTTCAGATGTTATTTAATTTTCTTGTGAAATGATTTGTTTCTTCTTTTGCAATCTTTTTGCACATGTTATCTAGCTTTTGGTCTGAAGGAATTCTGCCTCCATTCTTCTAATGGCCAGTTCTTAGCTCAGGTTCATGCTCCCTTGCTCTACTATTTTGCACTGCTCAGATAGCATTGAAGCTGTCATCTCTCTGTTCCTTTCAGAGAAATGAGATATACTGTTCTTTTCTCCAGAGACTGAAGAACTTTTTTCTTTAATCTTTGTGAGCAGTAAAAACTCTGTGAATCCTTCTGCTTGCCCTTTACCATTCTAACTTCTATAATAGAATCTGTGAATCTTAAGATGGCCAAGAACTGCTTCCACTGTTCCAGGTGGGAACATCTAATCACTTGATATTGAAAGGTTTTAGTCTCACCTAATGAAATACTTTGGCTATTGTTTTGAAAGAATGTTTGTTAGCTACAGTAGACTATTTCAGCTTCTAAAAATATGCAGGGCACTCATAAGTATTTCTCCTTCTTCAGTATTGTAACATATTGCTATTTATTGATTGTATTTTTTTCCTTTTTCCCTAGAAGTATCAGCATTCTTTATACTCCATGCCCAAATTGCTTAACCTTATATCTTCCAGTGCTTCTGATCTGTACATGTCACCCTGAATGAAATGTTGATCCTCCTTTCTGTGACTGGGTTAATGAAATCACTATTTATGTCACTTTGGTGCACTTATCTTCCTCTTTTCTGCTCAAAGAAAAAGCGGACAAATGCCATTTTTTTTTACCATAAAGGTGCTGGCCCTCCAGCCTATCAACTTGTAACTGCTAAAAGCACTAAATACATTGTCTTAAAAGAGACTTGAGATATAAATAGAATGTTAGTTAACAGCAGGTGTTACCCTCCGTGGCAAAAAGCCAGCAGGGCTCCAGTAAAACCCTTCTCATTGCAGTTGTTACTTTCATCATTGGCAGTTTGTGAGTGCAGCCCCAGCAGGGCCTGATGCTCACAGTCCTTTGGAGTCACCTCTCACCCTCACCCCTCTCTGCTTTCACATATTCAGTCCTGCAAATTCTTCTTCTTTTTCTCTTTTGAGTGTGGTAGGAAAAGTCAAACAACTCATGAGCACCGAATCCATAACTCTTTCTTGTGTCTTTATGGCTTTAGAAGGGACTAGCAAGCCTGAACCCCAGCTCCTGCAAGTTTCTGAATGAAGTTGAACCTGTAGGAACTGGTAGCATTCGGTACCTCACTTATTCAGTTACACATTCATTAGTTTTACTGCTTCCTTTCGGAAGAATTCCTGTTCTCCAACGTAATATTTTCTGATGTACTTTCTATTGCAAAAGTCAGTTCTCCTTTCAGACCTGTATAAATCAAATCACTCCAATGAGGTCAATAGAATTTCACCGTTACAGAATGATGAGTTCAAACCCAGGCCTTTTAAACCTGTAGGTTCCCTTGTAAATTGATGAATGATTTGTCAGTTCCCAGGTCTCCTGAGCTATCCTCTGCTTTCAAGGAAAGTGATATTTATATAGATCCACATCCATCCCACACAAATTTCATTAAACAAAACTTTATGTCTTCTCATTCTTATCTCCCACGTTTGTATTCTCACTCTAGGGAAGGGCCTTCAGGCTGCCTGCTGGGGGTGATAATTTCTGTCACAGTTGTTTAATGTATAAAATAAGCACATTATATTCATTTTGAATACAAAGCAGCTGATAAACATGAAGCTTCAACAAGGTTTCACCAGTTCTTGGCATAGTAGGCATTACTCCTCTGTGCACTCTTCCTTTCATTCACTATTTCTGATATTCCTTTTTTCACGTTATCCATATAATTCAGTCTGCCATTATGGCAAGTAAAAGCAGACGTTTTGTTTTTAATATGATCATTATTTAAATGTATTTTAAAGAGTAAAATAAATAATATTTTTTCAATTGTGAACTAAGTCACAGCATTCAGGAAGCACTGTTCCTTATGACATTTTCCTGCTAACCATATATAAGGTGAAATTACAGTCTTTAACATCTAGAAATATCTGGGATCATCCAGACTCATATCTAAGCTTTGGTTTGCATGTTTGTTTTTCTCAATGGTTTCTTCATGGTTAATATTCTAATAACTTACTGACTGCCAGAGATTGCACAGGGGTAGTATGTTTTGATTTAAATACTGTGCATTTGATTTGAAAAAATTACTATTTCCATCCTTAACACTAAAAACATATCCTTGATGCTTCAAATGAAAAAAAGAAGTTCCCTGCTTGTGTATTTTAAAGTAAATCTATAAATATATTAATCTAGTGGCTCCAATTATAAATAGAATTCTGGGTTTGTAACCATCTTTTAAAATACTTCTCTATAATAACTCATTCATTTTGGTTAGCATTTCTAAAGAGCATTTCAAGACTGGGACTACCTCATGGCATACTTGCAGAGAACCCTAGCACAGCACATCAGACCTAAGGAAATGTTGCTGAATTATTTCATGGGTATCCATTCATGGGCTAGGTTCTTACAGCTAACATTCAATTTAGATCAGGGATTTAGAAGAAATTTTAAAATAATTTAATAAAAAATCCCATGTATTTAACTCTAAAAAAATCATACCAGCGTCTGAATTTTCTGTTTTTCCATTGCCTACTTTGTGTTTGTTTTCACAGGTCAAAGTCCCACTGCCCAGTGTCATCATATTCAAGTTCTGCAGTGACCTGTAAGTCTCTCACCTCTAAATTTTCTATTGCAATAGAACAGCTGCCTGAAAACTGTTGTGGTCACCTCATGAATACTGAAACATGTCTTTCATTGAACTGTCTTTAAATGTTGTATATCAGGGTAGAGTTTGTCTTGTTATGTTGAATGCATGTAGTTCAAGCATGTATGCTTATAGTATAATACAGATACATTTTTAAATCTAGCTTATGATAATCTAATTCATTGCATTTTAAATGGAAGACTCACAGCTTATCAAATCTACTTCTGCTTCTGAAAGTACCCTTACTCTAAACCTTGTTCTTTAAACTGGTTAAATCAGAACTGAAAGTTATCAAAGAAAAATATTACATTTGCCCTTTGATGAACAATTACCAAGCATTACATGTTCAGAGTAAAAAATGGATAACATTTTATTTTATGAGTCCACTAACTAATAGTGAATTAGAATAAAACTCCCGTGGGAACACATTTGACATTCACATGAATAACAGATGAGTTCATTATGATCCCCAGCTTATAAAAAGAATGGCAAATGAATTCATAATTATTAAGCATTTAAAAATAACACATTTCCCCAAAAGATACAATTCTGCATTAAATACCCGGCTATAGTTCAGCTGCAGGGCTCTAAAGAACCTGAACTGAAATGGTAGCACAAATCATTTGGTCATTCACCACATTCTTTAACTGCTTGGTAGCCAAAGAAATGAAGATTTATATGCTATTTAATGCCTTTGAATTAATTCTGAAATTTTGAGATTAATCTTGCTTCCAAAGCAGAGAATACAGATTAGATACATGGTGCATGAAAGGATTATGCTGGGTCTATGTATAAAGAGGAGGATTACAGCACATATGGCTACTGACATGTACTCATGTTATAAGTGCCTGTGGGCATCTCATTTGAAATATATATTAGAGTTGAATTTTGTAGGGTTTTTTTTTGTTGATAGATATGTGGTTGTATATATGACAAATACCATCCAGGACAGTTATTTTGCTAGAAGTGACATTCTCAAATACTTGCCAAGCTGTCACATTAGCATACTGCTCTCAGCCAGGCAGGAGACAGCTCTTCCATGAATTGAACTTCTGCCCTGTGATGACTTTAATAGCACAGGGGTCCCAAAGGTTGCCTTGTCTGCCAGGCAGACAGAGAAGTAAGAGATGCTGAGAACAAAGTTCTGAAAACAGCACAGAGGACTTGCAGAAGAGGAGAAGGGAGATGAGTAAAATCCTGTTCTTTGAACTACTTGCACCAAGGACATAAACAGAAAAGGGATCAGAAATTAAGACTGTTCTAAATGCTGTTAGCACTAAACAGGGGCAAAATTCTTGTGTCCCCAAATCTTACATAGATTTTGATAGCCTTGATGGAAATGGAGGGAAGAAGATTGTTATTTTCTATACACATTCTGACCCCATAGGTAGCCCTCCTTGGTTATCCAAGGAATAGAGAAATAATGCCATATGTTACTTCTGTATTCCTTTTCTGAGTATAGAGGTAAGGAGGTGTGAAAGACCTTGTGCACATGTAGATTTTAAAATCACGTTGTTAGTACATTTTCCCAAGTTCCCTTCTCCTTAGCAGCAGCCCAGACTTTAACACAGCTGTGTTGCCATCAACTGTGTTATCATGCTGATAATCAGGGGGGGAAAAAAGCCATGTCAAATGTACTCATATTTGTTTCACTCAGAGGTCTGAAGCTGCAGCCTGTCATCAGGTGGACTCCATGAGAGACCTGGGCTGTGGACTTGAGAAAAAGGACTGTAAAACCAAAAAATGCAGAGCAGGGAGGAAGTACAGAGGGAAGGGTCTCAAGGTTTTGGAGGGTGAGGGATGTACTGTACAATCATGAAAACAGTCATGAAGACTAGAAACATTAATCAAAACAGAATTCTGTAACGGAACTGTACACCTTTCTAGTCCAATTATTTAGTTGTCACTACTAGGGAAAAATTAACCAAAATGTCAGAAAAGCCACGTGTACTATACAGTGTTTGTGGAGAAGTTTGTGTAATTATTTGAGAGACTGTTAAATGTTAAATGAAGATAAAATGATGTCTTTCTGCTTTGGAACAAGAATCACCACATGAGCTTTAGAAGTTGCGTAGTTGTCAATGAAAGAATGTGCTTTATACACTGCTGAATCACATTGCTTTTATTTTAATAGTCTGTTGGAACTATCTCATTTAACTTCTGACTTGATCTGGGTGGGTAGAGTTTGGATGGATATCCAGACAACAAAGGCTGAGCTGATGCTTCAAAGGAAGGTGAAAAATACCCAAACCTAAATCCAACAGATAAAAACTAAATGTGTATCAGGGAAACTAATTGTGCATCAGGTAAACTACCTCATTCCTTAGGCCTGTGGATTGCTGGGTGAAGTATGTGCTTTGATTACAATTATTGCCTTAATGCAGAGTTTCAATTCTTATGGGTCCCATGAGGACAATGCAGGAAACCTGTTCTGTCTGTGATGTATGAAGTGAGGGCTATGAACCCTTGGATTCACAGATTCACAGATTCCAAGACTAAGGGGATGATAATAGCCATGCATGCTAAGTGTGCTGCATACACCTTTTTTCCCTTGGAAGATAAATTTGAGTTTGGAGGTTCTGTTTTGTTTTGTTTTTTTTTTTCAAAGCTGATACACTATGAATTCATTACTTACAAAACTTTTGAAGTTTCTATTTTAAAACATTTAATATCTGTCAGAAAGATGTTTGTTTATACACCATTTAATATTACAATGTATCTATGATTGTCAATATTTGAGATAATTGTTATTATAAAGAAGGCCACAATAAGAGAAATGCTGTGATAGCTCTCCAAGTGATGACAAGGAAAAATGTATGTACTTTTTACTTATGAAAATCTGATGGCATTACCTTACTATAACCCCTTTGAAGTTAAGACATCAGAAGACATTTAAAAATGTTGGATAAATCACCCAAGTCAATGTCACGTCATGAGTGTTCCAACCATATCCTCCCTCACAAGGCCACTGCTGCTCATTATCCAACATCAATGTGCAAAAAATTATCTTGAGAAACATTACCAGGTGGGTTTCTGTTCATTGCCAACGCATGAGATTGCAAGTAAGTTATTCCAGGGTTTGCTCATAATTTGCTTGGTAAAAGCTGTAAATTAGATACTTCTGACAAAATAAAAAAACTGTGGTCACTAAGATTCTTTTTTGAAAATTAGGAAAGGAAAAGTGGTAGAAATTATTTAATACTAGGAATGGGCGAGTCCTGACTAAGAGAATCAGAGGGACAGCCACCTCTGAGAAGGAAGGGCAAATCCATACAAGATTTACCTTATTTTTTAAAGGAAACAGGTACAGTTGTGAGAAAATTTGAATAATTTGTAAGGATTAAAGTCTAAGATTCAGAATGTGCTTACAATAAGACAAGTCTCAATCTGAATCACCTCAATTTGTGATAAGCTGTCTTGGAGCAGATAGCAAAACATGTTTGTTCTAAATCTTATGAAACAATAATTATAGTAAGTAAAGGCAATTGGCAGTGATTGAAATACTAATGACACATTGCATTTCAAACATTTGTTTAAAGTGACCTCAGCCTGTTATTTTACTGCTAGAGAACAAACCTCTCTCAAACTGCATTTGTCTACTGCTGAGTGCTCTGATAGAATGCACTACCCAAATTAAGTGTAATTGCTAATAATTTATTAACCAGAAGGTTTGCTATTATCAGCTTTGTTTATGTAAAATGGAGATTAAAAAATAGTTCTCTTTCTTGCAAACTGCTGTGCAAAATTTCATCTGATCTTATTAGATGTTATTATCCCATAGGAATGATGGGGAGGTCTCTTAAAATAGGTGGTATTTTTACTTAGAAAATTTAAAAGAAGAAAAAAGATAAAAAGCTGCACATCATAAAGTTCAAGCTACTTGATGGCCTCTGAATGGAAGTCCTTCCTTGTCCATAGTGTTGTCCTTTCTCAGTGCTAGGGAATGCATGACATGCCACTCACAGCCAACAGAAAAGATGTAGAGAATCCAGTTAGTTCCTTACCTTCTGTAATTTAGGAGTTACATTCCCTAGATGATTAAAATTCAGCTATATACATCATGACATCTGTTAACATACAAATGCATTTAAGTTTCTTATTTGTGACCTTGCACATCACTGCATGTTCACCAGCGGTACAGGAAAATGTAGTTTTGTGTTAGTTCATAATGAATTTGTTCTTACTTGCAAGTGCTGGAAATGTGGCACAATATTTTAATTTCAAACACTGGAAGAGAATTTTAAAATCCAAGTAATTTATTTTAGCAGGCTGCTCGGAAACATTTACTCTATTTTTTACTCTAAAAGCTAGAATTTATTTGTTGCGTATTTTACTGATTTTCTATCTCTACCCATGAAAATTAAATGCAGAGGTTTAATGTTTTAGATCATATGCTTTCAGGCAACTTCATACATGCTTCTGCATGTTAAAATCTCAGTAAATAGAGCACCTTTTTCAGAGAAAAAAGGTCTTGAGGAAATAGCCATTCCTCTTCCGGAGGTAATTTCACAGTTGTGGAGTTTTGGCTTTGTTTTCCTGTTGTTATTCTGCAGAGATAATTGGTTGGAGGGTTATCCAAGGCTTTCTGAAAGGTTGTGCACTTGAGATTGAGGTCTCAAGCATGGAAGAGTATATTTGCTCCTGTGCTAGAGCCAGACCAAAGAAGGAGGGAGAAGGATCCCAGGTGTCCATAGTTCAACTAACCTGATCTCAGCACAGATTAGAGATGTTTAGAGGCAGCATGTGACTGAAGAATGGGGCGTGGGATCCATCATAACCATCCCATTTTTCCATCAATGTGCTGGGACAAGAGTGGAGTGGTAGATGCAGGAGCCAAACCCAGCAGTCTCCGGAATTCCTGTGGTGATCTGCAAGTGAAGCCTGCTTCGTGCTGCCGGAGCCCCGCAAACTGTGTCCGTGTGCTGCTCACCTGAGCAGGGCTCTGGGAACTTGGCCGGGGAAACCCTTCCCGAAGGCCGTGCCAAGGGCTGCAGGAGGGCACAGCCCCACCTGCTGCTGAGCTCGCTTTAGTGCCAAACACTGGCGGGGGCTGGTACCGAGCAGCGCTGCCCGGCTGGGCCTGGGCACACTGCGCTGCATAACTTCGAGTTGACTGGAGAGATAAAAATAATCCCTGACATAAATCAACTTCATTCTGCCTCAGGACATAATTTAAATACCTTCTCCTGGGTGTTCTTCCCTCTATAAAAGCAGCAAGTTCACTCTCCAGCCTTTACACTCTACTTCTGGAAAATATTTAATGAGGGACTCTGCCACGGTGAGGGCAGAGCTATTGCTGCTGGAGGCTACAAGGAATATCAGCTAGGGACACAGTGGTGGGAAATGGAAAGGTATTTTAGAAAGGCTCTTGAGTATTTCCTTTCCCAAGATTGTAAGGCCAAAATGTTGCTTGACTTTATGAATAAAGGTGGACAAAAATTTTGAATGATTTTTAAATTTGTAGAATAAAAGAAGTTTGAAAGGACTGGGACCATTTTTGAGATTAGGTTGAACTAAAATAGTTTCAACTGAAATAATAGGAAAAATTAAACATTTCCTTGGTTTTTAAAGGAAATATTTTAACATGCTTAAAATAAAATTGTTCATATTTTGAAATTGAAATACTATTTTCCGTTTCAAATTATAAAAGCAAAAAATTAGGTTTTTTAAAAAGGTAATGAATAATATTATTTTAAATTATAATATTCAGACTTACTCCAAATGGAAATTACTATTTGTAAGAAAAAAGGTATTGTGTGAGCTCTGTTTGAACTGAGGTTTGTACTTGCTTCTTTCCGACTTTTTGATTTGGTCATTGAACTGGAGAAAACTTCATTTGTTTGGTTCTGTTTGTGAAATCTTCACGAGACACTGCCCTGAGAGTTTTCAGGTGCCCTGTGTGTTCTCGAGCCTTGCTGCACGCTCTGCCCGTGCTGTGCTGCGATCCTTTGGGGCTCAAACGTCATGTGTAGGGACTTGTGATTTCAGCAGGCTGCACATGGAAAGCAGGATCTCTTAGTTCTGCTGGGACTGTGGGATACCTGCCTAAGGTACCCTTAGCTCAGCATACACTGAGCAAAAGACACTTTATTGGTCTCAGATCTTTCCCTTCTACTTTGTGTTCCTATTCTTTTCTTTTGTGTTCCTTGCTCTCTTGTCAGCCACCATTTCATTTCGAATAGACACGACATGTAAAATTTTCCTGTAAAGTTACAGAGCAGGTGATGAGAACTCCAGGTGTCCTATAACAGTCTCATGCCCTCAGCAACTCAAAGGCAGAATATTCTTATCCGGGGTTCTTCTCCCATTGTCTGTTTTGACCCTATGTGACTGACTTAGGAGGATGCTTAAGGGTTTCAGAAGGTGTTTTGCTCAGTCATCATTGTCACTCTACCACTGTTGACCTTTAGAAGCTCAGAAAGCTGCTGCAGTTTCCAAGACAGGCTTAGCAGACCTTTCCTAAGAGAAGTAAAGTAGATAATGAAATCAAGTGCTACATGTCTCCATTCAGAACATCACTTGAGCATGTATGTGACTACAGATTTGTGTGTAGGATTCCTACTCTCAAGTAGTAGTTGTTCGGTTGTGTTTGGTTTGGTTTGGGTTTTAATGTATTTTAAAGAAAAGTTATTAGGGTTGGTCCAGTAGCTAAAATCTTCAGCAAACAGGTGACATTATGGACAGTGAAAAACTGTTACTAAGAGTGAGCCTCTGTATTCAAAACAGCTAATAAGTGTTTGCAATCTGAAGAGGCAAAAATGAGCAAAAAGAGAGAGAAAAGGAGCACTCTCAGTGCAGTTTTACAGATGGAGAAGGGGACAAGCCTTGATTCAGGAAAGTATGGAGGCAGATCCTGATTTTTAGCATTTCCAAATGTGTACATTTCAACATGCTCTGTTTGATACTGGCAATGCTTTATGCCTACGCTTTTCTAATTTTAACTGTTCTGATTTTTTTTTACTATCAAAGAGAGGGGCTTTTATAGTTTCTCTTCAAACTGATTTTTTAAATACACCGGAACATCTCTATTCTCAGCACAGATTTTCAGTATATTTTCAGATTGTCAGCAGGTTTTTTATGGATATGTGGGGGTTTTTTGCCCCCCAAATTTTACTGCAACTGCACACATCCGGCAGAGAGCAGCAAGGAGGGAGAGATTTACATACATTGACTGGCTGTGCTGACTTTTCAATACAAAATAACAGAGTTATTGTACTGCATCAAAGTAAGAGTCTTAGCCTGGAAGGGATATTTCATTGACATTGAACTGAAAACACAGTCACAGTGTAAGGGATCTTAAAATTGGCTGGACTGTTTCTGGATGCCTGTGTTGTTCAGCATCCATATGAAAATCCCGGTGCACAGCATAAGCAGACTAATGAGGTGAGACCTTTCCTTAGTAGTCTAATCCTTTAGACAAATTCCAGCAGCCGAGCAGTAAATCAGAAAAATGGTACATTCAAGCTACTTGTCTTTGTCCAGCGCTCTGGTAATAGTTTGAAGGATACAGCGTGTGAAGAGGTTTATTCCTCACATATGCCTTGACACACTCTAGTGGCAGAAGCTCGCAGTGCCGTCCAGGCGATGGAGCCCAGGCCATTTCTTTTCCTTTTGATGCAGAGCAATAGTTGCACTGGGTGAAAATTTAGGTGATTATTGAAAGTAACCTATCAGTTCAGAAACTACCATGCAAGCCCTGTGCTTTTATAAAACTTGCATTTCTTTTTATGTTTCAATATATAAAATACTGGTTCAGGAATTTCACTTACTTGACATTTGTGGAGAGTTTTGAGCAGCACACCCTGACCTGCCTGAGTCATAGACTTGTGGCCACGATATTTATGCAAGATATGAAAGTCAATAAGCAGCACCTATCCACAAGTCCTCAACACTTATCCTTTAATGGTCATGGATACAGATCTTGGGCAACCTCATCTTTTAATGAACCATCATTAAATAGTAGATCAACAACCACATTAAAAAATGTATTTATAGCTAAGGTCTAAACCCAGTGGTTTTGCTGATCAAAATAGTCATAAATGATTCACTGTTTTGTCTTCTGAGAAGATATAATGGACCACTTGGCTGCCTCAGTTCTCTCTTAATTTTTCCCTCTATAGAGCTACTCTGTGGCAAAATCCCTCTGATAATACAGTAAAGTATTTAAATATATGCTTTATCACCGCAGCATTATAAAGATAGTCCAACCTATGGTGAAGTGTTTTCTCCAGAATCTCGAACTTTCTTTGGCAATACTTTTGGTTTGACTGTGGGCTAGTACTGATGCTCTGGTCTCATTGCTGTTACAGTTTGGGTTGCAGTGGGGTGCAGTATCTTTCTGTGTTTTACTGCAATTTACAGACTAACATGACTCACATATTTCACATAGCACAACTCAAAATTTCCCTTCCTCAGGAAATTTTGCTGTTTTGAAACTCTCATTTGGCTGTGTCACAATGAAACCAAAATCCCATTTTCCACAAACCAAAAAAGTAGAAGCATCTCATTCTGGTTTAATGTTTGAATTTATTGTTGTTGCTTAAACAGCACAAGCAGATTACATGTATCTAAGGTTCTGCTTGTTCTTTCTGCCTTGTTATTGTCTATTTCAGTGACTCCTTCTGTTCTTTCCTCTTTTGAGTGTTCCTTTCTAGTTATCTGGACATAAAAGAGCCACACAGATATTTTAAACTGGCTCTTTCTGCTCTGCCTCTGAAGCTTTTTAATTTTATTTTTTTTAATAACTTTTCTCTCTGTATGGGTAAGTTACTCCAATAACAGTAAATCTACATGTACTGTCTAAATGCATACACATGAAAATATGCCTTTCCCCCAACTCCCTGGAGGTCCATTTGAGTTTAAAAGTGAGTAGTTTTTAGGCTGGTGCAATTCAATCCTAAATATTGGAAAGATACTGACTTAAAATTAGAACTGGAGTGAACAAGTAAATCTCTCATTGAAATCAACGGGAATACTGCCAGTTTACACTGGGAATGAATTAGACCTTGGGTTTTTTGCATCCTCATTTGACCTGTTGTCCTAAAATAGCATTGTCAGACTAGATGTATCATAAATTTGTAGTTGTCATAATAATCATGTCATTATTAGTGATTAGATCGGCTTTAGAGTTTTTTTAATTCCTCA
Organism: Pipra filicauda; assembly: GCF_003945595.2. Classification (NCBI taxonomy): domain Eukaryota; kingdom Metazoa; phylum Chordata; class Aves; order Passeriformes; family Pipridae; genus Pipra; species Pipra filicauda. The sequence goes on from NW_024104742.1 coordinate 4,893,383, forward strand.
CCCTGTTGCCAAGTTCCATGAGGACACAAGCTATGGGTTAGGTTGGAACTCTGAATTCTTTTTTCTCGTGGAATGGACAAGGTGCTTCCAAGCCCAGGAACCTGTTATGCATTCACACGTACCTACATGGAGCCCTATTTGGGCAATACATCGTTTTTTCTCACTGCTTTTAGTGATATAATTAGAAATGGAAGGGCATCTCTGGGAGTTGTGCTGTCAGGAGATCTGCTCATCATGGGTCTCATGTATCTCAGGATTATAAATATTCCTTTACATTAATGTCCATTTTTGATCTAGACCCTAAGGAAAGCAAAGAATAAATCAAGTCATAAGAAAAAATAAGACAACAATGGATGAGTGAGCGTCCAAGGATATCATCTTGAAAGATTCAGTTGATTGTATCTAATGAGGCATCAGTTGTTTGCTGGATGTCTGGGCTTTGTAAAGCTGCAGCATTCACTGAAGCAATAATCGGTGATGAACTATTCAACTTTCGATAATTAATGTGCTTGCTTTGTCCACCTTTGTATTTTAAACCAATGTCAGATGACTCTGTAATCTATTTTTGCATCTACTTTAGGCTCCTGTTATAAATAAATGAATATTTGAGTACTGCATGTCACTGCCCTGAAAGTCCTCTCAGGGGCTTCCTTGATGGAAGGGTTTTTTTGTCCCTTTAAGACACAAAGGGTCAGACTTGGAGCAGGGAAGTTATATTCTAGAGAAAATTTAATTAGTTTCAATGGACAAGAGGAAAAAAATTAACTAAGCGTATAACTAACTTAATTAGCTTTGGGCAAGTCATCTCAGCCACACAGTGGATTTATATCCTTTGGTGCAGTCAAATGAATATGACTCTCTTGCACTCAGAGCCAGTTTAGATTCCAAAATAATACAGCTCATTTCACTGCCAGTTGAATAATGGAGAGTAGTTGACAGATTCTTCCATCTGTTATGCCCAGACCATACTTTTCAGTGCAGATTTTACTAACTATGTAATCTGTTATTTCTTTTCATGGTGAGAAATTAAGCTGCCTTCTTTCTTCCTTCTCCCCTGGGCAGTAAGGAGCTTTATAGAAAACATCAGATAAAGGTATTTCGGGCTGTGAGACTGCAAGCTGTCTTATGTGACTATGGTTCCATTCTTTTATTTCAAGGTACTAATCCTAGGAGGTTTAATTTGGAAGTATTAAAGAGTTCTTCCCTCTGTTTAAACAGTTTGATTGCCTTTATGAAAAAGTCAAGTTTATGTTAAAATTCAGGAAATGTATTATAAAAGTGCACAGAGATTATAAGGGAAGCCAGCGTGTTCCAATCTAAAAATTCTGTGAAGTGACTCATTTCTTTGCCCCATGACTCTGCAAAGTCACCAGATAGACAAATGCATTATGCAGATAGAGAACTGGAGACAGAGGTTATGTGATGCCCAAGGCCATGCAGTGAGTCGAAGCTGAGCCAGGGTGAAGTTCCCATTTTAGTGTGCCTATTAATAACACCAGCACAGACAAACTGCATGAAAGAACTAATTTGGAGGCTGTGTGATGTCAGCATGCTCTGCAAGACTGAAATATTGTTTGTTTCCCTCTAAAATGGTGGAATTATTAGACATAAATATGACAGGATCAATATCTTATCTGAAGGCTTTCTCATACTTAGGGATAATAATCTCTTTCCTCTTTCCCAGTTGAGACCTTTTGCTTTTACTTTGCAAACAGAAAAATTATTTGTTTCAACCATTTTATACCTTCAAATTTTGAGGACTAACAGCTCAATGTTGCATCTGGCATCAAAAAGACAGTCACAGCATAAATAATGTAGGGATAAATGTGAACCAGTGTTAATGAGAACCAAATTTTGCTTGCATTTGCTATCCTTGTTAAAAATAGTATTTACATTTAGTAGACCATTCCTCCATCGATAAATTATATTCTTTGAGTTTGTATACTTTATTTATCTTTAGATTAAGTTAGTGACTTCAATTACTAACAGGACGTGGCAGAGGAAAAGATATTGATAATAAGAAGTTGGAGGTAGGAGCTGCTGTATGTCATTAGTATCTGTCAGTGACATGCCTTGCTGACTTGGGCTGGGATTTCTAAGAATAAATGTAATTTTTAGATGCCTTTGGTAATGCTTCTCTTTCTTATCATTGCTAGCTTGATCATCACATGTAGTAAAACCAAAGGCAATCGAGAATCCACAAAAGTAGAGAAATATCCACTGGAACTGACTGAAGAAAGGTTGAGATATTTGATGGGGAAGGTTAAGGAATCCATTGCAGATGTGTTTAACTGGAGCCAATGTCTAGAAAGCCAAAAAATGGTATCAGGGATTATATTTAGCTTGCAGCCTACAAAGCATTATCACAGAAATTCGTGAAATGTTAATGACGAGGGTTTGTTTTCCCAACTAGTTTTAAGGAAAGTTATCAAGTGATTCAACTAAATCAGTCTTTATATGGATGACATTTTAAAGTGTCCAGCTTACCTATTTCAACAATTTTACTTATTTTTTGGCAACAAATTAGATTTTGTCAATACCAGAAATCTAGTCTTTTCATCCAAAGAATTTATTTCTTTTCAGCACAGCTAAAGTAAAATTACCCAGTGACTGCAGTTAAACTGTTTCTTGTAGCCACTGTTTTATGTAGCCTCAGACACATAATCTTTTAAACAGATCTCTTGGATATATTGTACTCTCTGTTGCTGAAGTGGGAGCTCACTGCTTTACAATCTCAAGATAATTAAAATACTTGAATATTATGGAATATGCAGTGACTGGTGATGGTGTTTGGGACAAAATTTCAATCATAAATTTTGCAAGGATATCTTTCGAAAGTTAATTTGAAAAGAACAGCCATCCATTTCTAAAGGTTGATTGCAACAGAAATGCTGATTTCTGTTGAAGGCTGCTTAGAGCCTTTTATGTATCAATCCCACAGCCTGTGAAAAGACCTCTGAAGGATACAAGTCTGACCTGCTGTATCTCTATGGGAGTTGCAGAATCTACATAGAAACTGGGTTATGGTACTGACATGGTTTTGCCAATAATTTTAGCCTTGGTGTTTGAGGTTTGTTGCTTTGATCAAACAGACAGATCAGTCCAGATCTATGCTATAGTGTGGCATTGAATTTAATTTTCTTTTGGGAAAAAATGAAGTAAGGGTCTCATGGTCTCAGTCTTCCCCTCTGTCCACAGTGAGAGCAGCCTGTTGGACTACCAGGTCCACTTGGTTTTTGAGCAATAGAGGAAAAACTTCACATAGAAATAACTTTTTGGTTCTTGTTTACAATTAAAATACACCTAATCTGTGCAGCCTCAGAACAGATTTCCAAGATTCTTCAGAATATCAACAAGAACCAAGTTTGCTCCATTTGTTCTTCTTCAACTCAAAGTGATAGTTTCATTTGTGTATCTTAAAGAGGCTGATGTTACAGCATCGATGTTATCTTAGTGTTTGTACAGAGAAAGGATGTCAAAGGCAGCAATATTGCTAAAGTAAATTTATAGCACCTATCCATTCATCACACCCAGAGGTTGATTCTGATCTCACATTAACATGTATGACAGTGACCTAGAAAACAGTCCTGGAGCAATTATAACGTTGCAGCAACTTGCAAAAACAGGCAGTGCTTTTGGTAATTGATGATGCTTCACCTTAAAAAGAGGATAATTAGGATTCTTCCTCCCATCTCACTGCTTCAGTGTATTCTAACTCTAATTGCTATCTTCAATTTATATTGTTTGTTCTTGGGCCAGCATTGTCATACATCTTAAATGATTAATTTCCCTGATGTTATCTTTACCAATAGCCTTCATATTCCTGCCTCACTGTTATGATACACATTGATCTTTCTGTGAGTGACAAGAACTAGATCCTATTCCAAACAGGGACTCACCCATACCTGTAGGATGCCATCAGTGCTGTGCTGTCTCCAGTATCTCTATCTTTGATGGTGTGCTGTGAAGTGCTTTTGTCTTTTTCTCAGCTGTATCACACCGGGAAATTTTGGGTGGAAGCGGCTGCACTTTGTCTACCTGTCTCTTCGCACACTCCTCCAGGATGTCCTGTTACATCTCCATTCCTCTGCTACTCTCACTCTGCTGTCCAGGCATTGTAGCCCTTCTCTCCTCCTTCCCAGGTAGCTTTTATACCTCCCAGTGCTTCTCTAACTGTTATCAGAAGTTGATGTTGGGGTTGAAGTGAGAGCCAGAAATGGGCCAAGGCCTACTCCTGCTGCGGGATGATGTGGGAAGAAATGGACATGGAAGGATCCAGGACAAACAGGCTGCAGAGCATTTTCATCCCTCTGCTGCCATCTGGGAGGAGGCTGGGGAGTGCTAGTGCTGCCAGGGCTCAGCAGCTACAGGGAAGACAAAGCTGAGCTACTGGGACTAGCCAAGCGAGTGCCTGCCTCCTCTCACACAAGTCTGTAGTTTGTCACTTAGGCTGCTCCCTCATTTGCTCATTCCTGCCTACCACGAGCCTTAAATTCCTACTACATTTCCTCTAATTTCTGCTACTCTGTGATATTCTTCCTCTAAACTGGTGCTGCCTCCTGATATACTCGAGCACACCAGCAAAATTTGTCAGTTTTTTGTTGCAGAGCCTTGCCTTATACAACTATTAAAATTCAGACCCAGTCCTTGAAGAATTCTTGTGCTATTCCATTTTTGTTGATGAATCCTCTTTCAACACAGTCCCTCAACTGGATTTAATAGTATTAGTCTGGTGCAAAGTGACATCCAGGAAAAATAAAACTGTCCCTTCAATTTTAATGAAGGGCTCAGCCATCTGATCAGGTTGTTGCAGTTACTGAATGTCAGTGGAGCCATTGAGACATGTTGCTTTTAGTCTAGCCATTTGCAGAGTAATGCAGGACCAATTTAAACTGATTTTTAAACCAAAATTGAAAAAAGTAAACTTGGGGGGGAAAAATAAGAGTATATAACTGGCCAGTTACCATGGCTTTGCTCATGTACAGTTTTATTGCAACTTTAGTATGTGTCTGAGGATGTCATTAAAAGTGGAGGAACCCACTTCTGTGATATTCTGAGGAATAATTGTGCTTTTGACTCATGTTCTGACTTAGAACAAGTTCTACTGTACGTCAGCATGGGTTTCTCTTTAGCCATTGCCCTTATTGATATCCATTAGCCCTTTATATATACTTGTTTCTAGGCAAGGATCATTAAGTATGAGTTATGAAGTGCCTGGCATCGTAGCTGCTGCTGAATTATAAATTAGTACTTTTACAGAGTCAGTTAATCTTTTTTATCTTGTGTGTGTCTGATTTAATGTATATGCACACACATAAAAGAAGTGTATTAACATGGCAGGAGTGTATCCCTCAGTTGGAAAGGTCTGGAGAGTTGCTAATTTCCACAGTCTGTATTCCTCCTCTAAAAAGGACTGGGGTTTCAGTTTCCAAAGAGCACCTGGATGCAACAGTTTGCTTTAAAAATAAACAGTTAATATATCCTAGAGGGCATCTGCTTTCTCATTATTCCAATTATTTCCTTTCTGCCCATACTGTGAAATGTGTTGTCTTTCTAATAAGTTTTTGTCAGTGGCACAATTTAGTATGACATTTTCTAAAATTAATCCAAGCAAACACCACTTGAACTGTTATCTGTACAGGTGTAATCACTATATTGGGTTTATCTCATTGTATTCCCAAAACACTCAGTTCTACACAGACCTGTCCTGTCAGTAAAACTTCCTTCATTTGACTTCTGTTTGTGCTGAGAGTAACTTTGGTTTTTTGAGAAGCACCTGATGTAGCTTTCCATGCATACCTTGTCACTTGTCTAATGACACATCAGTTCCTCTGTTAACAGTAAACAATCAGATGCTTTCCTAACTTTCAGTGACACACATCCATCTTTCTTCCTGTGGTCTCTGGGAAATGTGTCGAGTCTCAAGATTTCAATCAAGCTGAGTGCTAACATTTGGGATTGAGTATAAGATGGACTCAGGACTAAAGGATTGATTCCTGTTTCTCATTCAGCTAATAGTGTATCGGTGACTTCAGTGAAACTGAGGCAGAGATTCACCAGCTGGAGGAGAGAGCCAGGCTCAGGTATCAGAAGCAACATTGACAGTATCATTAAAATTGCCTCAAAATTGTTGAGCTTTCAGAAGCAAAAATACCACTTTCAGAATCTGATCCTAAATCTACTGATACCAGTTGAAATTTTCACTTTTTGCTTCTAGTGTCTGAGTTGTAAGCCATTACATCCTGCATGGCTTTTTTAAAAAAATTCTTTGCATATCAACACCAGAACTTTTCCCATACTGAAAATTAAGCCTTAAAGACCTTCATTCTACTCATATGCACATTTAGCATTTCTCCCATCCCTCTATCGGTTTTATACATCACTCAAGAAACATTTGCAAACTAGAAACTGAACAAAATAAGTTCCTAAAATACTATTTCAAAGGCTGTGCTAACTTTTGTTGCTGCTGCAGACCGTAATGTCTAAGCATTTTGATAGGAAATATTATGGAAATACAATTGTTGACTATGTTCTTTTCTGACATAGTCTGCTTGGCAGCAGACACAGGTAGCTTTGATTGATTAGTCTGAAGGTCTTCCCACCTCTAGTACAAAGTCAGGCTTTCTTAAAGCTCTCCTAAAAGGACAACAAACACTAAGTTGCAGTGAAATATTTGGATGATGTACACTAAACCCTCAGGGGAATTGTCTGCAATCATCATATTACTGAACATGAAAGGATAAAGCATAAAGCAATTCCAATTTTTCTAAGAATCCCTTTTCCACTTTCTTTCACCAGAGATTCCCAGAATCTGGTTTGTACATTGATTAGACATGAACTGTGTTCATCTTCCTGCAGCAGTATGTTTAAGTAAAATGTCCCTGAGGATGCTAAACTATTTTTACAAGTATTTCAATAAAACAGTATGTCCTATAAAATTGGAATTTCACCATTCTTGCAGAGGTTACTTGGTGCATTTCTGTGAAAGTAGAAAACCTAGTCATTTTTAGTTCAGCTCGATCTACTGCATTGGTTTTGTGCTGTCAGTGCCTTTGTAGTGTTTGTGTACTGCTTGCTCTGTGGCAGCCTAAAGGTATTCGAGCAGAGCCGGCACACAAGGCAGGAGAGCGATGTATTTAACTGTAAATCAGCAGGAGCAGGGCTTTTTTATAATGTTTCCATTTACCGTACATAAAACCACTCCCTGATTTGAATAATTTGCTGAGCTAAATAATAAGACTAACAATATACCTTTAACAGGGAAGATCAGGCAATAAAAATACCCACAGTTTCAATCAGGATTGCAAATTACAGATGTCCAAGAGATGCTAGAATGTAAAGAACAAAACCCCGACCCCTGGAACTGATCAAAATTAGTGTCAGTCATTGATTTCTAGAACACACAAAGAGAGACGGTGAGTATAAATGTTACTTACAAGTGCTGAGGATTTTAGGGAATGAAAATGGAGACCAGGAGCTGGAGACTGCCTGCCATGCCAGCAGTGTTGATTTGGAAGCGATGGACACAAATAAACGTTCAGCAAAGCTTAAAAAGCTGCAATGCAAGGCTAGCCAAAAGTGTCCATGTCCTTACCGTGCTGTGGCTGGCAGGCAATCCGTGTCTGGGAGCCTTCAGTCCCTCTAATCAGGCTCCGGGGATTTTGTTTGCAAGAAAGATTGTCCTTTAAGTGATGAGTGCAGGAAAACAGAGAAATAAAGAGGAATGAGCAAATTGTACAAGGCAAATAGCTGCAGGTCTTTAGCATGCTCCCTGCGTTTTCCTGAGCTGCATCTGCAGTAGAGAAAATATCCCAAAAATAGCTCAGGCTGCCAATGACTTGCTGAAACCTGAGAAAGAATTGCTGAATTTAAAGATCTGGGTTGCCGTGGGTGTGTGATTAAAGTGAGAAATTGCTGGCAGGAAGAACCTAGGATGAAACCACATGCTTAAGGAGTAACTTGTGAGTTCACCGGTATCAGAACATGAGCTGACCTCTGATTTCCCCCTCCTCCACCCAATGCCAGTTAACCCTTAAGAGTTCAGCGTGGAAGAAAGTTCTGCAATAGCAGATGGAAGAGGAAATATGATTTAGAAAAAAATTCTTTCAACTGTAATATCTGTGATGTCATAATATTTTATAGCAATGCCCTGTTTCCTAGATTTCAGAGCTGTCAGGCAAGCCGATGTTTTGCAGAGTTCTAACTTCTGGAAAGCTCAATCTTGTGTAGGATAAATGCAAAATACCCCCTTTAAGCTGTCTGTGGTCCCACAGAATGAAAGGGATTTCAGGGAAAGTTTTGAGACAGGAAGGCAGGCAGGAAGGATGGAAGGAAGAAAGGAAGGAAGGCAGGCAGGAAGGCAGGCAGGAAGGCAGGCACAACATTTTAGGAACTTTTCTGCAAACACTGACTTTTGGACAAAATATCAAGAATTGTTTGGCACAGCCTTGGAGGGGACCCTGGTATCTCTATACTGTGCCCAGAACAAGTTACAGAAGCTTAAAGACTACTGCAGGTTGTTCTGGTCTGTAGGTGTTCCCTGTGGATCCCTTGTGCTTACACAGACCACTAGAGCACAGTGTACTTTAGCCCCAGCCCTCAGCTTGTTCCCCAGCACTTTTTAATGTTACTTCCCTGATTTAGAAGAGAACAAGAAGCAGTTGGCACAAAGCTGGGTACGTTGGCTTGACATCAGTTAAGTTTCCCAAGTAGCACCAAAAGCAATCCTCAGTAACCTACTTAGACCAGTATTAAAGCTGCCAGAGCATGGACTAGGAGCTACTCCCCAGTTTTCTTTGAAATGACACTGAAAAGGGAAAAGGCTTCAGTGCTGCAACTCGGTTAGATTCAAGCCACATGGGACTGGATTATGAGAAGCTGCTGCTTTGGAAAGCAATTGTGCATCTGAGGAAAGAGCCGAATATCACCATTACTTCAGAATGTGCTTTTGGTTTAACATCAGTTTTCTAATATGTGCCAAAGAATAATGGTATCACAGGGAGAACAAAATGCCTAATGTGCTTCAACCACAGTGGTGTGTGATCACTTAATCATTCTGGTAGGACTGTCCACTTGACTTGATGAAGCTGTACTTCTCTAAGAGTGTCTGAGCATTTCATCCTGAAGATGCTGTGAGTATGTGAATGTAGGTGCTTTGGAGGAAAAGGCCCATTATCAAGTCTTTTGTTCTATTTGCAGTTCTAACTGTTCTGAACATAAATGTTTCTCTAGGAGCTGGAAAAGTAGACAATCCCTGAAGTAGTCTGGTCATTTAATTTGTATTTATACCCCAGCAGGCTCTTTCTGAAGTACTTCTGCTGACCAAGAGGAAATGTAGGATATTAGAAATTATGGACTGAATAATTGTGACTCATGTTGCAGTATTCACTCTCAGACAGCAGGCAGGAAGCACTTACACACATCTAGTGCTGGCATATAAATATATATCATAAATTTCATGGTGAGCTCAGGAAGTCTGATAACTAATCTCCTAAAAACTCCTAATGCAAACCTCTGTTCCTGTCTTTGAAGCAGCAAGTGATAATACAAAAAACTTTGTAGGCACCTTTTTCATAAGTTAATAAAACCTAAAGCCAGTAGTAATGACAACTAGTGGGTAATTCATCATGTGTGGTGCACTGCTAGTGAAATATCAGCATAAGACTATCATTAGTGTCTGTGTGTTAGCAGATGAACTATGCACTAAAAAATGAGATTTTTTTTCCCCCCTCACAAATGAGGTAATTAATTCAAACACTTTTTGTCTCTCCGTGTTATGAAGAGGTTGCTAATGCAATGCAATAAAGCAGTGCTGCATCTCGAACAATTGGAAACTTAGCATTCAGAACCCTTCTCTCTTTGTTCTATTCTCTCATTGTTGAATTTCATTAGTACTGAGAGTCTAGATCATAAATTACATATATATGATAATGCATACATTTGTATTTTTTAAACTTAAATATAGCATAGGGCAAAAGTGAAAAGAAAAGAGCGTGACAGAATTCTGAGCAGTGAACAGATGGGTGGTTTGGCATGGAAACAAAGGCATTAGCATACATTCATCCTTCTTATAGTGAAACACTAATGCTTATGGTGCCTATCAAGTAGATGTATAGAGAAAGTACATCTTCCACTAAGCATGATGCTTTATGTCATGATACCTCTAAATTATCTAACACGCTCATGAGAATTAAATGTTTGAATGGTCTTGTTCTTCTTTTCTTCAACTGAGTAATTTCTTTAATATCATATGACTTGAGTTTTGCCTGAGCGCCCAGTGTAAGCTAAATACTGTCTTTTCCCTTTGATTTCCCTGGAAAGAAGTGGAGAAATACCTGAAACTAGTGCTATCCTACCAGGACTGACTTATCTGTGAGCCTGTCATGAGTCTGCTGTGATCTATAAATCATCTGTCTCTCTGCACATCAGGATTTGGATTTGAGCATCCCATAATGTGTGAGAGACTTGCCTGTAGTGTTGGCTGATCTGGAGAAACAAAATTCTATTTCTACCAGTGAAATTGAGTCACCAGACTGGTGTGGGTGTAAATGAGAACTCCATTACAAAAACTTGTTGAGCAAAATAAGCTGGAAAATAGAGGTGAATGTTTTACACACTTCACTGGGCAGGATGTCACCAATTGTTTTCCTTATGAGATAGTCTCTTGTTTAGGGAGCTCTTTGGAGCGTGAACTTCAAAATTATGTCTGGCACGTGTAAATCACTGAAGTAGGAAGATTTCCAGGGGACTGACAGATAATTGTCTTTATATGACAATGACAGAGTTGGTACAAAAATGACGCTTTGCATTGTCCAAAGCTGTAACCATGGTTGGAAACAAGGCCTCAAATGCCAGCCCTGGTAAAATCAGTGGGGAAAAAAAACACTGTACCTGACACTGCACTATGAAAACTTTAAGGATTAACTTACCTGAAGTAACTTGGGATAAAAAAAAAGACCAAGGAATATCATAAGAATAAGTGTTAATGCCTTGAAGACTGTGTCTATCTGAATTGTTTGAACAGTAAGGGTCCAGGTTTGGTAGGACAGGGCAACCTGAGGTTAATTACCTTGATTACTGCAACTGTCTTTTTCCATATTTCAGTAGCTAGAGCTGTTTCTGTAGGCAATGTGCAAAAATGTGCAAAATATATCATTTTATGACAGGAACCTGAAAAGTAAGATCTCTTCTTGTACCTGGCAACTGATTCAGAAGTGCTTGATAGAATATATTTCTCTCATTTCAGCTAAGGTTAATTAGACACCGTCAGTTGCTGTTATCTACCAGAATCTCTTCACTCATTTTTTCTCTTCTACTTTTTGCCTTTCTGCTCTACTGTCTGGGACATTCTCCTTTGTGTTTAAAACCCACTTTTATAACAGTTTCTCTTGCCAAGTGCATTCTGACTGTGGCTCATCCCACCCTACTCTATTCCAGACTCATTCTGTTGCCCTGTATTTTAGTTGGAGACCTGTTGTTAGAATGGATAAGTCTCATTCTGTATAAAAACAGGAAAGGTGCCAGTATAATAGAAACTGTTTGTAAAATTGATTTTCTTCTCTACAAAGGACTGACTGGAAGATTTTCCTTATAAAGATTCTGTAGCAATCAATGAAAAATAAAATAAAATAAAAAACCAAACAAACAAAATCTGAGGAAAGCCACAACCCTTTCTCCCTCTAGGCATTGAGTTTCTCGTCAGTTGTCATTGCAAATCTCCACAAATGCTTTTGGCACCATTTCAAAAATTCTAACTCTGTGCTATGCTTTGTTTGATTAATGACTAGTTCCAGAGATTTCCTCTGGTGATCCTCACATGAGACATAAAGAATTATCAATGGCCTCAGCAATGTCTGGGAGCAGAGTATGTCAAGGATATAGTTCGCTTCCCTGAGTTTATAATGAAACATCACATTGTATTCCTTGCCCTAAGGTATTAATTTGATACGTTCTGCATCTGCTTGGCCCAAGGATTGCAGGTTTGTCTTAGCAAAGTAAGAGGATATAGTCAGAAATTGCTATTAACAACCATCAAATCCACACTTATTCCCATGTTATTAAATGTTCAATTTGGCCTTACTGTATTTGTTCAGTTTTATATATACAATGATATAAACTAGAGTACTCCAAAGCAACTGACTCCTGAATACTAACAACTCCATTACCAAAAGTTTTATTCCAAATGTTAGGGAAAATAGTGAGTAAAATGGTCCTGGTTCTACTCCATTACACAGCTATAAATCCAAGTAATTCTTCTTTCTAAACTTACACATTTCAGATGTGTATAGAAGTTGAGTTAGATAATTGGTACATCCTTTCTCAGGATGAGCTTCACAGTGAGGAAAAGGAAAGATACTTATTCTCAGAGATGTGATTAGCCCAGTTTCTAAATGCACGGGCTTTTGTGAAAAGAGTTAGAGCTTTATTGTTGAACTTCGTTTTACTCTGAAGTGTACGAACCAGGAAAGGTTCCATTAAAAGTCAGCTGCAGCCTGAAGCCCATCAGTGTCATTCTGTTTGATATGTTGGCTGTGGGGAAAATTGGCTATTGTAGCTGCTGCATTGCCTTTCCCTTCTCTCACCATCATTATCTGTCTCCGTGCAGTGATTCTCTTCTACGATGGCTTAGAGGTCCCTCTTCTTTAAACATACTTTGTATATCTCTGCTGCCTGCAGTCAGACTGTCTAAATATCCTGGGCAAGTATGCATAGACAAACAGTGTGTCAGTGGGCCTTTGAGGTAGGGTAGTGAATTTATAATAATAAAGAAGAAGAAGAAGAGAAGAAAAAAAAAAAGCAAGCCAAACAAAGAAGCATAAAACACAATGTTTGAAATTAAGGTTTTGCGGGGTTTGCCATCATTCCAAAATTTTCCTTCTCCTCAGAGACTCCTTGCTACCTTTTCTGTCCCTTGGAGCATTTTGCTCTGTCTGATTTCTCCATGGCAGTGGTATTTTTATCAGCTCATGGTGTTTTTCCTCTGAGTGAAGATGTCAAACATTTTCTATAGCTACAAACACTCTTGAAGTTTTGAATTTCTCAGTCTAGAAAGTACTGTTAATAGAAGACGTGTTCATTAATATGTTGAATCAGGAAAGCACTGAAGCATGTACCTGAAAATAAGTATATATTGCAATAGGACTTTCTTTAGGACTATTAGAACTATATTTAACCATTCCTTTGATTCAGTGTAATTTTCATAAGTTTTTTCAGTACTAGGGCTTTCTAGTCTTTCCCTACATATGCAAAACTTTTGATTTCCAGAGATGAGATTTTGCAGTAGCTGAATCAGGTCTAATTGGGTCAGATAGTTTTGCCATTCCTGTCCAAATATCCTGCCAGTTCCAACACGAGTTTATCTGATGTGTAAACTGGCCAGCAGGGCTTCATAAAATTATTCTTTTCCTTCAACAGTTTAAATCCCTTGGTCTTTTCTCAAGAAAAATTTCTCATGACTACAGCAGGAATTTTGCCTGAGGCCTGTAGAATCCTACTTAAAATTTAACTGTGCTATTTCACAATTATTGGTTATAACACATTGAAAAATTATCCAGTATGAATCCCAGTGGTTCTAATTCTGACCTTTCAGCAAATTGGGTGTGGACAAGAAGCTGAACATTTCAAAACGTGTTGTTGTTTATATTAAATGATGGTATTTTTAGAATGTCCCACTGGTTAGTTAAAAAGAGAAACTCAAAAGTAATATTTAAAAGCAGTTTCACATAATCAACCTCAAAGACTGTGGTACGGGATTCCTGTGTTATGGTTAATGGAAAAGAATATTTGTTTGGACAAATGGAGCTGGAGGTTTTAATCTACTGATTTGTTCCATGTAACACATTTTTCCACTACTGCAGCATGCTTTTCAGTAGTGTCACTTATAAACCCCTCCCAAGGTCTAAATTTATGGGGAAAAGGTTAACGGAAATTCTTTGAGTTTAATATGAAGTTCTCAGTAGATACAAAATAGCAGTTTACTGTAAAATGAAATTTCAGTACACTGCTGTCCCTAAGGTAGATACATTACCCTGCCTTACCCCCATATGTTTATATCATGTTTATTTAATGTTTGATATTTAACAATCAACTTTGTTCTCCTATTTGGGCAATACAAAAACCTCCTCAAATACACAGCTGAGATATTCTAGTGCAAAGTGCTGTTCCTGGTAGTCACACCCCCTTCACTCGGGCTGTCTATGAAAGACATTGAGAAGAAAGAGAGGAAGAAGGCCATGCAGGTCAGGGTGGCCTTCCTGAGTCACCCAGCCCAGGGTGCTGTAGCTGTGGCAGCCAATTCAGCCTGGGGGGATAGCAGGGATGGAAGCAGGGACTCAAATGCATCTGTCTGACATCTTCCTCTCCATATTTCCTCAGCTCAATTCATATGACAGCAGTGATCTTCTGCTAGGTCCTCAGGGAATGTACTCCGTAAAATATGAATTTCTTTGCCTTTTGAGTTATGTTTCTATTGATGCCTGACCTTTACTTTGCTGTAACTTTCCAATTGTGCATCATTTCAAAGAACAGTTTGCTCTTGCAGGTAGCTGAAGAGCCTCCCTTAGCCCAGTGGCTGTCAGCTCACCCTTGTTTTGTCAGCATTTCTGGTGCTTTTCTTGAGATGCCTAACAGTAAACTTGTGTTCATTTGTTGTTTGTAATCATGGAAGCCATTTAATCAGAATATTTATTTGTGTTTCTCTCCACTTTAGGACTGGAGCCACTTTGGGTTAGTTTTAATTCAAACGAGATTTTCTAAATGAAGCCCTTTTGCAGCAGCTTTCAACTCAATTAGAGGTCAGAATCTGACCTCCTGTTTAGGTCAGGCACTCAGAAAAGTCTGTATGTCTGTCTGTAGCTCTTACTGACTTCTGTGGTACTGTTCAAGGTGCCTTAGAGGTGAATATACCTAGGCTTGAATATCATCACAGGCCTTGGGAATTTTCGTATGTTTTATCAGGCCAAAGAAGAAATGCAGTTGTAACTATTTGTTTTATAAGTGCCCTTAAAAATTGTTAATTTAATTTTTAATTTCAGTGACTGTATTTTGTTGGCATCTCAATTCCCAGGCGGATTGTGTTAGCAGCAGAGGGCGATCACAAATTATGGGGGGAAAGGTGTGGGAGGGGCAGAATGGATTAGGGTGTGTCAGACCCCATGAGTGGATCTGGTATGGTTGGGATTTATAGTTCCAGCCTTGAACTGGAAGGTGCCCTGTACAAGTAGTGCAAGAAAAAACTTACACTACTTAGAGATCCTCTGTAGGTTTTTAGGGACCTGTGGAGCCATTGATGAAGTTCACTGGCACCAGACTGTTTTCCTCACAGTGCAGTTTGCACTGAGTAAGCAAAGGGCTGGAGCCACATTCCCTGATAACATATCAGGGAATAAGGTGGTCTAATGGAGCAAAGATTAGTCAGGTATAGATATCTTTATAAAGCAGTAGCTGTCTCCAAATATGTTTAACTTTCACCATTGCAGGTAAGTAGCCAATTTTGCTGTTTCTATTAAACTATTGAAGAAAATTTACCAAATAAGAGCTTTAGAATGCAGTTCAAAGGACAGTTGAGGCAAACAACAAACACTTTTTGAAAAGAAAAACCAACCTGTGTTCTGAGCAATCCCTTCATGAATGCTGTGCAGTGGTTTTCAGTTGCTAGAGGGCAGCATGGTATAAACAATGAGAGTATGAGACCTTTAGGTCTGTGAGCATCTAATCTCTCTGGGTTTAAATGGTATTTTTCCTGAGCTTTAAGATCAGTGTTTAGTTAAAAACCCCTATTTCTACTCTGATTGCTGTCTCAGTGATGTTAACATTCATGTGCCTACATTTCCCCAGTTTCTTTTTGGCTCATCTTAAATGCATAAGAGACAGTTGCTTTGGTCACTTTTCTTGTTGCAACAGCTAACATAAGTAAAGAAATTATGTGATTTTAAAAACTGTTCCCTAAGTAAGTTATTTTATTTAGTACACGATTTCCTACTTCCCCAGTAGATGGCATCTGCAAAGTATTATGTACTGGCCCCTGAAACAGCAAACAGTAAGGTATAAAATTTGTGATGAATTATTTATTTATTACTCATGGGTGTTGCTTTGCTTTCTGTCTCAGAAGGGTGTGCCTCTGGTTTACAGTGCTCCTCTTTTGCTATTCCTTATTTTGCTCCTCTTTTGCTGTTCTTTATTTTGCTAATGCAATTCTTGCTGTAAATGCATTTTAAAACAGAGTATAGAATCAGTTTTGTGCACTGTGCTCATGAACAACCAAGCACTAGAACAAGACATAGAATAAATTTTCATTACAAATACTTGTACAATCCAATTTTCATTTATAAAATATTATGAAACATAAAGATACGAAATTCCAGCAATTTTAGTAAAATTACTGAGCTTTTTATGACTGGATAGAGCTTTTTGTGGTATAGAATTCAGCATAAGAAAATCAGTCTTTTAAAACGTGGCAAATGGGGCTTCTGGGTGGGACATCTTTCTTGGGCGTTTAAAAACTAATTGGGAGCTAGTTCTGAATATTTGATTATAGTTGCTCTGGGTGCTGCTGCTTTCAGCCTCCTGTGGTGATTTGTTTTGGTTTGGTTGTTGTTCATTTAACACATTCATAGAAATAGGCAAAAGTATCTACAGAGCTGCCCTAAGCTTCCCTCAGCCAGACTCGCTCTCAGGCACGTTCCCTGTGCTGGGAAGGGCCGGACTTCACATTCCAGCCCCGACCCTGACCGTGCACTTTGCACTGAAAAGCTGTTGGAGCTGGATGGGAGTGATTGCTTAGGCTGAGTTTATCTTGCCAGAAAAACCATGTTTCAGAGGAGAATTCTCAATGTCTTTTTAGGGAAGCTTTATGTGCTTGTAAACTAGTGTGGATCTAAGTGAAGATACCAAAAGTAACACCAGTCACAAAGTTTCTTCCATATTGTCCCAGATGCCGTCCCTGCATCTTTAAGCTCTACTGATGCCCTCTAAGATCCGTGAGGATCCACAAAAGAAGGTTGTAGCAAGGTGGGGATCGGCCTCTTCTCCCAGGCAACCAGGGATGGGGCGAGAGGACATGACCTCAAGCTGCACCAGGGAGGTTCTGGTTGGACATCAGGAGGAAATTCTTCATACAGAGGGTTGTAAAGGATTGGAACAGGCTGCCCAGGGAGGTGGTGGAATCACCATCCCTGGAGGTGTTCAAGAAATGACTGGATGTAGCACTTAGTGCTACGGTTTAGTTGGCATGGTGGTGATCAGTCAAAGGTTGGACTCAATTATCTTGGAGGTTTTTTCCAACCTAAATGATTATGTGATTCTGTGACTGGGATTGTCAGTTCTGCTGCTTGGGCATGAGGCACTGTGGTGCTGAGACAACCTCCTGTGACCTGCAGCTGCTTCTTCTACAGACAGCAGCAGTCTTCCCATTTCCTACAGCGGGAGCTGAAGCAGGATTTTGGTACCTCTGAGATCTTGTGGGTTAGAATAAACTTTCCTAGGGAAGGCCACCCCATCATTGTTGTGCAGTTTCCTCCTCTTCTCCCTTGTACCTGCCATAAACGAGCTTATGCTGGCAAGAGGGTTCTGGAGCAGGTACTGCACAGTTCTGATCTCCAACATGTTTCTGCAGGGATGAGCAGCAGACTTCAGTCTCTACAGGCTGGCAATCCTCTTCCCTTCACCAATGCTACAAACAGTTCATTTTTAACTCTATGCCTTTATTTGCAGGCTCTCGGTATGAAATTTCTTTTGCTTGTTTGTCTAGTTTTTAGTTTCACAACTAAGGAACAAAAAACACTTTTAGACCTTCTTTAAAACCTTTTTTTTTTTTTTTACTGTGAAGCAAAAAGCAGCCAAAAACACACAGTACTGAATAAGTCCAATTATACTACATTCTTGTGGTTGAGTAAGACACAGAGCAACTAAAACAAACTAACATAAACAGGGAAAGCCAAATTAAATACTTACATTTGTATAGCGCAAGAGGATCCTGGGCTCAGGAATGTAATTCAATCTTTATTTATTTTTTAAATAGGCAGTGCATAAAATAGTTGAGGATCTTTGCAATGCAACTCTAAGGTAGTGGAATATTTTTGACTAAAGAGTCCGCTCATACAGTATTGTAAGGGGGCTAAATGTTTGCTCAGCATGTGAGAGAGCTTTGACAAATCTAAAGAAAGGATCACTGAGTCAGTCATGGCTCTTCATAATGCAAAAGCAAATTATCAAATGGATACCTGACACCAAATGGGGGGAGAGAATTTCGGTGTCTAATTGGCACATACACAATCTGCTTAGCATTGGAAGTGTGAAGTTCTGCTTGAAGCTAAAATGATTGTGGTATGTAAGGAATGCAGATGTTTATCTATATATCATTGCCACTGGGCCTTCTCAGACCTCTCCTAATAACTGTGCTGCAGAAAGAGCTTTTGGACTTTTCCAAAACAAATCTGACCTTCCCATCACTCCTCACTTCAATATGCTTTGTACGAAAGAAAGTACATGAAAAAGTAGCTGCAGCACAATATGGGTGCTGGGAAATTACTGCAGCACATTATTTTATAGCTGAAGATTGGGGTAGAAAGATTTCACTTGGAGGCAGTGCAGTTCACTCACAGATTATTCACTCTATGCTGGTAGCTCCTGTGCTTCTAAGGTCTACCAGCGTTTTATCAGGTGCTGGCAATTGGTTCCTGAAGCACTGACAGACAAAAGAACTATTTCCTGCAGTTAGGTTGAATTGAAGAAGCTGCAAAATATTAAATACTTTACTAGTTACTTTTCTGTGCACAGAGATGCCAGCAGCCATCACTGGGGTATTTGGGGAATGAAGGAAATGTGGTACATATCCACAAATTAAATGGGAGCAAATCATTACCTGCATTAAGCAGTGGTCCAGTTAGGGACTGTGTGGGTGACCAGTACTTCCAGATTCATCTGCCTTTATGAAGGGGTGGTTTCTGTTGAACCTGACAGTTGATTTCTGCTTTAAGTGGAAGCTGTCCCTGCCCATGGCAGGGGGTTGGAACTAGATGATCTTTAAGGTCCCTTCCAAACCATTCTATGATTTCTTCTGTTACAGTTGTGTATAGAATTTGCCTTAAAAGCTGTCATAAAAGGATAGATCCATAATGGTGTAGTGTGTGTGTGTGGGATGTTTAATGGTGGGGGGAAGTGTCTCATGATGTTCCTTTGCTGAAACCATCACTCCAAGCATTGTAAATAGTCTTTGTAAATGTTTTTTATTTCTTTCTATCAGTTTCTAAAGGAAGATAGCAGAGGGTGGAACCCTTTGGTGTCCTGTTGCAGATCTTAAAATTACAGCATTCTGTGGCAGTAATCCCCATAACTCTGGCACTTTGACTTGCATCAGTTATGAGGATGAGGTACAAAATTCTCAAACTAGCAGGCCCAAATGTTTGTGTGGAATTAAAAAATATTGTCATCCTGAATTATTTCAGGCTATTAATCTAACAAAGGAATGTTTAATCGCCTGTTTTCCTTTCCCCTTTTTTATTTCTTTGAATATCTCTTTTCTTCTGCTCCTCCCTTCCCAACTGGCTGCAGCAAAGAAAATCTGGCAGGTTTCTCTGGAGTTTTTCCCCTTTAATATTCAGTCTGCATGGTCTCCACATAAAAGGTTACCAATCTTGGCTTTTGCTTATACAATTAATACTGATTTTATGTTCTAATCCCACTTCAGTTTACTGATCAGCCTTGTGCCATCTCCAGCTGTTACAATATGTAAACCAAAATATTAGGATGCTCTTGTTAAGAACAGTGGCCCAGCTTTAGCTATGCAAATGCATTTTTAGTCCCTTGTTAGAGAATTGATTTTTTTATAGCAGTTTCCACAGAAACTACTGGAGACTCAATTGTTTTGGAAATCAGGCCCCTCATTAGAGTGTCTGCCTATGGATATATAGGCACTTTGTTACAGCTGAAAAGAGGGAAAAGCTGATATTGGAGTTACTACTAGTTGTTTTCGCTCTTGCCCCTCTGGTTCATGTTATGTGCTGTTGCTTTGGTACCTGTGTTACCCAGCCAGCTTTGGTGCCTGAGCGGCTTCCCCACTGAACCAGGCCAGCAGTGAGCTGTCCTTTGGCAGTGATTCACTGGCGGCTTTTAAACAGAATCCAAGACTCTGGACTGCTCTCATCTGTCAACTGAAGGTCACGCTGTCTGTGTGTGTGTGCCAGGGTTACTGAAGTGATGGACTCCGATATGGATTTAGAAGTAAGGCAGTTTTGTCTACACATTTTTTAGATCCCACACAAGATTTCCCCCAGCTTTTTTTTTTTTTTTGACTGATTATGAGAACTTCTCCCAACATGGGGCCTTCCCGCAGGCTGCAGTTTTTCACAAACGGCACCCGTGTTGGTCCCTCCTGTGGGGTGCAGTCCTTCAGGAATTGACTGCTCCCACGTGGGCCTTCTCTGGGGTCACAAGTCCCGCCAGAAAACCTGCTCCAGTTTGGCTTCCTCTCTCCACAGTCCACAGGTCCTGCCAGGAGCCAATGTGCTATTACAGAAGCTTGTGGGGCTGCTTCAATTGTTGACAGGACTGTTCTCTATCTCTCTGTTTCTTTTTGAAGGCCAGAGACTTCTCATCCGAATAATCTACACTGATGGAGTGAGAAAGTCAGTGGATAGTAAGTGTCTTAAAAGTGTAAGACAGCATTCAAGACAGAAGGGGAAATGGTTTACTGGAGTATATGTGAGATATAAAAATTCCCAGCTTGTCCACCCTCTTCTCTATGTTCAGATCCATTGAAGAGCTGACAACATGAAGTGCATTGCACCCATTGACACTGCATGTGCAGTGCATATGATGAGGCAGGACATGGACACTCCTCTGTGGATACTGGAAGGGCCAAAAGTTGGTCTCTCTGGAGTACTCGGGTATATACTTATACACAGGCTGTGGGCTTCAGACTTAATGGACTTACTGGGCCTTTATAGATAACCCACTTTTTATACTGGGAGCAGGATGCACAGTTTTGCTGCTCCCTCTCGATGGGAAAAGAGTGTGCAGCACCTGACTTGTCTGGTGGCTCTGCTTCCTCTGCACTGACCTGCCTCCTGACAAGGGAACCTCCACATTCGACCCAGTGGACCATGGTAAAAATTAGCAGAGTAAATTTGTTGTTCGTGATTTCCCCCTCCTCCTCTGTGGTGTTCCTAGCAAATTGGGTACCTGAATTCCTAAAGGGCTCAATTCTAGATATAATTACCAGTTTGTGGGGGGTTCACAGGATGTCCAGCATAATCAATGCTCAAGGGAAAGCCCTGGGAACAGCTGGAGCCTTGCTCAGAGTGGGAGAGCTCTATTCTGTGAAAGGTAATGGAAAACTTTACTGCTCTGTTTTGGTGCTGAGGAACTTGATCTATGTGGTTATTTTTATTCTTTTCTGTTTACATTCTTAGTGTCCTTTTCTGAATTTTAGACATATATGTACTTTTTCCTTCTATCTCCTTTGAGCTCCTGGATAGAATTCTGCTAAAACCCTTCCCCCTAAAACCACAGACAAATGCAGATTAAAGGTATGTGCTTTTGCAAGAGGTCTGTATTCACACTGTCACTCTGTGGTTTATGTATGTGCAGCTGCTTTCTAATTAAAGCCCACATCTGCCCTGGCTTCAACACCAGTCAACTGTAGTGAAGCCATTAACCCTCTCCCTTACTTCCGCCCGTTGTCCTATGGGCACAGGAAAGGATAAGTGGATTGAGACATGAAAAACCATAAGCACGATTCTCTCTCTTGCTGGGTCTGTACTCAGTACATCTGAAGAGAGAAGGACATGGAAACCAGGTCTCTTTCTGTTTCCTCAGTCTTAATAATATTCTGGCTTTTAGTCTAATTTAGCACACATTCAAGGCTGGGCTGCAGTCCTTTATTCTGCTGCCCAAAGACTTTTTACATTATTATGTCTGCTCCCAATCCATTTAGTTGCTTAAAACCCCTGACAGGCCCCAGGAAGGATGTGCATTTGTTGAGTAAAGCAGGTTACCCTGTCATCCATCTGCCCAAAGGATCCCTTGTGTCAAGGGAAGGAATCCTCAGTAATTTCTCACTTGCCCCATGTTGCTTCAGCTGTACAAAAGGAGAACCCTGCAGTCTGGCCCTGGAGACTGTGCTTTTTGCTCACGTCCAGCTTGTAGAATTCAGGAGGCTGTGTCATCCAGAAGGGACTTTTATATGATTGTTCTGAATGACAGATAAGATAAATGAGTACAGATGAAAGCTTTCTCTCATTTCCTTGGGACCAAGCAATAAAGTAGAGAATCTGTAATCTGAATTAAAAAATCCACACCAACCCCCCAAAAAAGCTATGGAAAATTTTGCCTCTTTGACTCCCTGAGTGCTGTTTAGACTTTCAAAACTGAATCAGCCCAAGTTCGTGGCTTATTATGTGGGCTGCTCTTGATAACTTCTGAAACTTCATCCAAATGAACTATTCAGATCCTGGGTGGAGTAACACTAATGGTGATGTAACAGACCTGAGGTCAATGTATCTCCTCCCAGTGTGTGGTCTGTGAATAACGCATGGGCCTGTGGGTCCCAGGAGCAGTGATCTCTTTGTGAAAGAATTTGACAAAAAGGGTAGCTGTATCACAGTTAATACTCCCATTTCCTCAAACAATCCATTCACTGCAAAGGAGGAAGGAACATGCCTTTTCAACATTTGTCTTTTAAAGTGCACTGAAAAGAGAAGGCACTCTGGCTGACTGGAGTTGTGCACACCTGAAGAAAGTCTCTATTTGAAATGAGTGTCTGCAAAATATACTGAAGTCAGTGTATGATGCAAGTGGCTCATGGTTTCTAAAGGCAGATGTTTTTGTTTTGATGCCTACAAATGGATATAATAGTAATGTGTGAGCTCTGATAACCGCAGAATAGAAGAGAGGGTATTGACCTTAAGAACATCACATGTTGCAAATTTTAGTGTGTTGGACCTGGTGGTTTCTTCCCTCACTTGACAAATGTACTGCATAGAAATTCACAGAATCACAGAATATGCTGAGGTGGAAGGAACCCACAAGGATCATTGAGTCCAATCCTAAGCCCTGCACAGGACCAAATGGAAGTTTAACTTTCCTGTATATGTTCTATTCCACAAAATGCTGTTCAGATTTGGAATGTTAAGTGTTGAAGTTTAATGGAGAAGTTTGAAATCTCTCTCTGTAATACTGTCTCTTCCTAGGTATAGCAGAATATTGGTATAAATATCTTATCTGGTGGTTTTATTGATATCCTGAAGTTTCAGGTTGTGAACTTAGTACTGTAAAAATTATTCTTGACTCAGACGGCTTCCCGCTGAGATTTGGGCAAGAAAACTCTTGGTTTTGAAGGCGAAAAAGACCCTGAGAAATTCTTGCTGTGGATGAAAACTGGCAGCCTTGTGGCTGCTGGTTCTCATGAGTAGTCTGGTTTCCTCACATTAGGTAATAATTTAATTTATTCACTCAATTTACATTATCTGTTATCTGGTTTGATTTGGAACTGAATTGGATAAGCATGTTTTCAGAGATGAAAAGCATGTATTTTCATATATTCTTCCTGGTCTCGTGATAAATATGAAAATGAACAATGCAAAGCTAATAATCCAATGCAGTTTTTTTCCCTTAGTTTTAATAATTCATAATATGGCCTCTGACGTAGGAATTTATACACATAAGATGACCTTGGCAAGTTAGGTCTCTGAGGAGATGTGTCTGAATAAGCATGGTTTAATATAAAAATGTAAATGACTGTTCTAAATATTGATACTTGACTGAGAATGAACTGGAAGTGAGAGTGCACATAATTTTTGGAGGTATGGATGGGTTAGTCTGAATTGTTTTTTATTAAAATTATACAGTAATGCTTAGTCATACCTTAGATGCAGTTACTGGAATAAAGGTAGATTATGTCTGTGCAATGAAAACTTTATTGGAGCAATCATATTGCTTTAATTCATTGATGTAATCTTTGGACAAGGCCTTTCTCTAATTAATGAACAACCAGGCTTTATCTCCTAATAGCCAAGGGTGTGGACCATGTTACTGGGGTAACTAAAACACACCTCTTTAAATTGTATTAATTTTTTGTGTCTTACTCTCTTCAGTAGCTATGTTACATTTCCAGCCCTTGTTCCTTGTGAAACTGCAGTAGATAAACCAATCTCCCCTTTCTGAGCAGAGTGCAACTCCCAGCCAGCAATTTTTACTGATGGATATTTGAATTAGAGAGCAAAAACAAGTTTTGAGGAAGAATGCAAAAACACGCCTGCTACCTCAGTGAAGGATCCTAGACTGGAAGGGACTTACTTGTGGATGAATCCACAAGTCTTGGGACAAGAGCCACTTCTGTCTCATGGACAGGGAATCCTGCATGACTGGGTTTTGTGAAATTTTGATTGTATAGTGCCCTTTGAGAGTTTGCTGGTATCAGACTGCAAACATGGAGCTGTTTTTCCCCCAGGTCCAAACATTTAGAGGAATGTGAGTCAGTGCTGAATAAGGAGGTGAATGAAAAGCATAGCAGCAAGTGGTTTTCTTTTCTTATTTTAGATAACAACCAGATCAACCCCCACACCGTACAGTCACTCTATATTTGCAGAAAGGTCATTTTCATATTGCAATAAATAAAACTGACCTTAAACAAGGAATGAACCTGGCAGTTTGGAAGACTTCTGACTTGATATAGCAATAACAAAAGTCTATGTGAAAGTGAGAATCTACCCTTTAATTCTTCTGTGAATTTTTAAAATATTGCATAAATTATTGTTTATGAAACTTCATATCTTTTGGGGCTAATATTTATTGTGAGGAAGAAAAGTTCCTAGAAATTTCTGATGCTTCAACTAGCTAAATTAAGTGTGTTGCTAATATTGCTTTTTTTTGACCATTTAAAGTAATTTTGAAGACTTTTTCCAAGTCACATTTTCAAATTTTAAAAACTTATTGTTGCTCTTGATTCAAGTCTTGCCTCTTTATAGCAGATTATCAAATTGTATTTCAAATCTCCTATCCAGCATTTATTCACAGACTGACTTCAGACCAAAAATGACCCCTTTATTTGCCCCTTACTTATGCAAGAAAAGTGTATCGTTTTCCTAATGAACAGCTGCATTTTAATTGCATGTTCTGGGAATAACCATCAACTGCTGAAATACAGTCTGCTCAGCCTTCAGTGAATGAATGCAATCACCACTCTTTGGGCACAGAAACCCAAATTTTCTTGCATCTCTTTTGTCTGGAATGGTTGCAGCAGCATTCCTCAAAAGCACATGTCTGGAGGGAGTTTGGTCTCTAAGCCACCTAAACCAACAGAAATCGCCTTTCTAGCCTTATCCATTAAGAGGAAAAACCCTGGGCAAAAACCCCCTGATTTAACATGATTCTGCAGTCAGGGCTTTTGTAAATACCAAAGGAAACCTGCAGAAGTTTGAAATAAACAGAACTGAATGATAAGCATTATAAAAAGAAATTCCATATTTCAGAAAACTGATTTTCTTGTCGTTGTCCTTGAACTGCCACGGAAGGTAATTATGAATCTGTAGGACAAACAGAAATAACTAATTTTTAAAAATGATTTTTATCGTTTTTTTCCTAGGGCCTCAGCTGCTAGAATAATTTGATTCTACAAGTGTCTTAGTTTACAAAAGAAGTTCTTGAGCCCCTTGTTGTGAGAAAAACTCAGAAACACAAACCTCAAGGACTTGAAATCAGTTTTAAAAAGCCCAAGGTCAATTAAAAAGCGTATTTGGATTTGACTTATTTTTTAAATGCTTGAGACTAACAGTTCATAATATCTCTTATACTTTATTACTTTTTAATTATTGCCCCTTCTGAAATTTTAAGAGACACTGAAACTGTGGCAGAACATAACGGGTTCCTACTAAAACCTGTTGGCTCCACAGAAAATTTGTTCATGTACTGCCACGAGCAGTTGCTTTCCTGAAACGGGGCTGACTCCCAGAGCTGAGACACCTTCTTGCAGCTGCTGAATGCAAAGGCAAATATCCCCCTAACACTGCTGCTTTTTATGGGACTCTTCCAGTGCTCTTACTGCCAAGAGCAAAGAGCTCCAGCCTTTAATTGAGCTAAGCTCTCTTTGATTCTCGAGTTAGTTTTGCCTGAGCAATGACTGCAGAACTGGGCCTTACAAATAGTCCCAGTATAGATCAAAAGATTATTGTATGTAGATATTAACTAACATTATTGATATCAAGGAAGAGACACACTGTGCTTACCATCTGCAGATGTTGGAGTGGGTGGGTAAGACTGGGTTTTAGAGAATTGGAAACAGCCTGATTTTTTTTTTCCATTTGGTTAATTATGAAATGATCCTTAAAACAGATAACAGTGGCTGATTTGACCAATGAATGTAATGGGATGAAAGACTAGTATAGAAACAAAGCAAAAAAATAAAGGAGAAAAAAAACCCATGGGAGGTTTAGCTTATATTTAATGATGTGTAATTGCTGTTGGTACTAGAAGGAAACATTTTTGTATAACATTAAGGTCATTTTTTTCAGTTTTAAATGTTCAAATTTGAATCCGCGTTTGAACACGTGATAAATATCAATGGAGAGATTGTTGCTTCTGATTTGTACAAGGTGGAGAATAGTTATGTATCCTGCATGAGCTAATAAATCTGTGGTTCAAAGGAGGAAATGTATGTATGGGTGTTGTTACTGACCTTATATATGACTTATTATTTAATATTTTCTGTTCAGAGGCTGTTACATTTTTAAGTTTTTAATACAGAAAACAAATCCTCATGTATTTTTGGGGGGGAATGGCATGATTTTGTTAGTGTTTCTTTCTGCCTCTTGCTGAGAGAAAAATCTTCAGTATATTTTGTTACATGCCAACTGTGGCAGAGTAGCTTTCCTGACATTTTGCTTGTTTTGAAGAGGTGAACAGTCCCCAGCCCAAGAAAAATGTCTGTCAGCCTTGGCTGCTGCTAAAACAAGGGCCTACTTCTAAAGGGTAAGCTGACTGAATTTTCTTGGTGTTCTAGATCATGTGTCACCAAACTTAGATGACAGCAGATTTGTTTAAACACAGATAAAGAGGAACCATATCTAATTTGTGGCAGCTGCTGGCACGCAGGGCCAATTTATGATCCTCTAAGAGAGATTTTTGTGAACAGAGTCCACTTTGTCTTCCTTCTCTATGATTCCTCTTCCGTCATCAATCCTTATCTTTTCTGGACAACTTCATTTCAGCTCCTTTGTTTTTTTAATTAAGTTAGGTGTCTGTTGTTTTCTTTTTCGTCCTTCCTAGGTCTCGTTGGGACTGTGCATCCTGTGGCAGGAAGGACCCACTTATTGAACACAGGTATTGCCTTGCTGTGTTCTGCAGAGAACCTCTTATGTTCTAGGAGAGAACCAGTTCTGTAGTGACAGAGCAGCATCTTATGTCCTGGGTCTGCAAGGAACCCTGCGTCCTCCAGAAATGCCAGGACAACATAGCTCAGCTCAGCTTCAGCGAGGCTTTTCCTGTTCAGTGAAAAATGTGGGACACTTGGGTGTATGTGGGACACCTGTTTTCACCTCTTAAATCTCACATTGTATCCAGGACTTTTTTCTCTTCATGTACCAAGGTGAATTACCCCAGTACTTGCTGGTGTCCAAGTAGATCGCTTGGGTTACTCAGGAATTTCAGAATCACAGAACCATTTAGATTGGAAAAGACCTCTGAGGTCATGAAGTCTAACCCTTGACTGATCACCATCTTGTCAACTAGACCTTGGCACTAAGTGCCATGTCCAGTCATTTCTTGAACACCACCAGGGATGGTGACTCCACCACCTGCCTGGGCAGTTCATTCCAATATTTAACAACACTTTCCATGAAGAAATTCCTCCTGATATCCAACCTGAACCTCCTTTGGCACAGCTTGAGGCCATGTCCTCTTGTCCTGTTGCTGAAGGAATGGCACTAACAGACTCTGCAGAGGAACAAGCCAGGATAGAAGGGCAAACATAAGCTGGCCAGTGCTGTAACCCTGCCAGCAATGTGGCTCCAAAGAAAAAGCTGCTCTGTTCATGTTCTGAGGTAGCTGAGAGACCCAGGCTAAGAGCAAGGGCCAAACCAGTCCCAAACCAGCAGCAGAACACTAGAACTCTTCCTTCCTTGGTCTGCAGAGCACAAAGGAGATGTCACAAAAATGAAGTGACTTGTTTGAGGCTCCACAGAAAATCAGTGGCAGCATTCAGCCCTGATTCTCCTGTGGCAAGTGAGTGCTGGTGCTTTGAACCACAGTGCTGCTCCCTAGGCCTTCCATCAGCTCCTTACATAATGTTAGTTATTAACAATGACTGTTTTTATCTAAGCACAGCCAATGAACCTTAGACTGCTTCAGGGAGGAGGGATGCATTACATGGGAATTACAGGATGCTAGAGCTGTCCAAGAACATTTTAAGTCTAATGTATCTGATATTATGCAGAAATAAAAAGACTGCAGGTGGCTGCTCTCTCAGCTTCACCTCTTGACTTTTGGACTGTGCCTCTACAGAGGATTTTCAAACACTTCTATGCCGGGACAACAGACAATGGAAAGCTGCCCAGATACAACTTGTGTCCTACTGGGAGGAGAAGAAATGACCATCTTCACATTCAGCTTCTCTGTGCATGAGTATTTCATTTTGGCCAACAGACATGGAAAAGAAATAAACAAAAGAACTACACTTTCAGTAAAAGCTTCTACTTAAATAGCTTGTTAGAACAAAAGGCTTCAAGCAGTGTTAGTAATATGCAATAAGCTACTGATTGACTGTAGGAAAAAATGTTTAAAAATGTGGAAATACATTACTGTATATTAGAAGGATTTTTAGTTGATTACCTAAAAAGGCATGCATTATCCATTTGGCTTTATTTTCTTCTAGTACTGCTAGAGGGGTGGGACTGAGAAAAACTGTTTTGCATTGCCTTGTTTAAAATGATGACTCTCATCAATTGTGTATGCTTTTATCATATTTTATTGTAGGGATAATTTTAAGTTTTATATGAAAACTTCTCATATTAAACTAATCCAGTCTAGACATTGATTTCAGTGGGCATTGGAACTTTCTTAAATAGTTTCCAGAAAGTTTTCTTTCATCACTGGTAAAGTTGGACAGCAGACAAATGAAATGCATGAAAAATATGTATTTATAGCATGGCATGTAAGAAAGGGAACTCAGTACAACAGCCTGTCACCAAGATCTTTGCTTTTGAAGTAGTTATCTTTTTAGAAAATCCTTAACTTGCTGTAAAATGTATTAGTGAGAAGCTTCAAAGCAAAACATTCTTACCTCCTACTTTTGGTTATTTGATAAAAAAAGGAGTCAACATAATCATGTGGTTGAACTGATTATGTAAAATAGCTTTTTAGCAATTAATATTTGAATGAAACCGTAATGGATCTTTGTTGCACTATCAGATTTCCTAAAGAGACTGTTTAACTAGGCTTCTTCTGTACAAACAAAATAAAACGTAAGTGTGGAAAAACTCATCATTTTAGGACTCTTCTGCTATGGAATATCAGTCTCTTTGCTGATACTGGGGCACATTTCTCTATAATTCCCAATCTTCTATTTTGGAATATTTTTAACATAATCAATGCATTTTCACTGTGATCATAAGGTTTCATTATTTTTTTAAAAAGCAGTTAAAAGGGAGAGTAGTACTTTCACATGGATTCACAACAAGCTTTGATGAGTTCCAGAAAAGTGACTGTTATACAAATACAAGGAATGAAAAGAACTTGTTATCTTTAACAAGACCTTGATTGGATGTAATAAAAGTTCCTTGTTAATTTACTGAAGTTAGCAGCTATGCTGGTAATGAATTTATAATCAACAACATTTGATCTTCTGCGGAAGCTTTTGCCCCTTTCTCCCCCCCCAGAATGTTTCTGGAGAGAGTCCAGATAATTTCCTTTAATAGGGATTAAAACTTTAAAGGAGTGTTGCTTTATAGTGACCCTTTTTGGCAGTTTATCAGAACACTTATGCAGCTGGTAAATGTAACTACAAAATTCTGTGGAGGGATGACTACTTTTCCTTAAACAATTTCTCCTCTCCCCTCCCTGCCATGGGCAGCACATTGTTTACAGCAACACTGACAAAATAAAGAATCACAAAAATGAGTTACATGAACAGGAAAGTTTTGATTCTATGGGAATAGCTCCAAAAATGTCTTTTGTGTAATGCATGTTAAAAGAAGTCATTATCCTAGAACTTTGAAATAATTCTACCCAAATAGACATAACCTGTTTTTTTAAGTAATTATGTTCCATTTAGAGTTCTGAGAAATTGTCTGTGTTTTTAACGTGAATTAGGACTGACATTCACACACGTCTCACACAAAGGCTATTGAAGCCTTGTGCTGCATTTGTGGAGGAGTTTTACTGTTGAGTCATTTTCATTTTACACTCCTTGTTACAAACTGGTATTGTTGAAATCGGTGTTTTAGTGGGGAGGTGGTTCTATGTCTGGTGTTGTTTTGTTATTTATTTAAAAGTCTCTCAATCACCTCCGTATTCCTTTAAGTTCCAACCTCTGTCAAGTACTATCCTGGTCTGTGGGGGTGAACACCAATAGCAGAGTGACAGATGGACAGGGTAGACAGACAGCCCATATAATCCATCCTATGCTGCTTTTATAAGTCTATAAAAATGCAATAAAGAAAAGGGTCTCATTAGGTAGAGGCAGGGGGCTGATTGATTTGCAGGCCACACTCAGTTTATAGCTGCCTTCTGTGTGAACATCCACCTTAGAGTGTGAGTTTACTCTGTTTGCCATGGCTTGTTTAGTTAGACTTAATTTACTTCTGGTAGTGTTGAACATTATTCATGTTTTTGTGGTGACTTTCACCCCAATTTGGCACCTAAGTATGGACCCACTCTCATTTTATTCTGTGGAAATAAAACCCTTAAACCAGAGGTCAGAGGAAAAGCTGAGTGAAATGCTTCTGCCAAGTGTGGGTTGTCTGAGAAGGCAGGAGTTGTTTAACTGAAAAGGAAACTTAATACTGTCAAAGCTCCCATTTCATTTCGTGTGTATTTTTCTGCATTGCAACAAACACCACCTCCAAATATTGAAAGAGGCTAAAAGAAAAAGATTTTATACATAATCTCAAAAGAAGCCATTTTATCTTTTGTTGTGGGAGTCTTTCTAGGAAAGAGTTTTCTTCCTATGAATGAAGCAAAAGCACGTGATTTTTAAATTGCAGTTCATCTTCAGTCTCTCGGTGGGGCTGACAGAACTGGCTGTGTCGGTGCTGCAGCTTTCTCCAAAGCAGGCCCATCGTTCTCAGAGCTGCCCAGCACTGCTGCAGGGGGAGCTGGGAGAGGTGACAGTGCCTGGCCCTGCACCACAGAGCACGAGAGACACGACAGCACCGAGCCCCGGGATCTGTCCTGGTTCCTCCTCGGGGATGTAGAGGTGGCAGTTCCTGGCTCTGCTGCTGACCTGGGGCAGTTTCCCAGTCTGCAAAACAGGACCAAGGATCTTTGTCCTCAGGAGGTTAGAAGTGTCTCTGTTTCAGATAGTTGTGAAAGAAGGTTTTATCCTGGATAACGCCGGGGAAACAGAATGGGTTGCCCATACTCAGTGTATTTTTTGGGAATCCCACCGAAAGAAATGATAACAAATTCCTAAATATGAACTGTTGATCCAGTCTTACGGAACTGTTGATATTTTCATTCATGTACTTCTTTAAACCTTTTCTTCAAATATGTCCTGTGTCTATAAGTTCTAGCGATTCTTGTTCTGGACTGAAGTTTATCAACTTTTAAGTTGCTGCCTCTAAGTTTTATTATAGAATCAGAGAATCAGAGAATGGTTTGGGTTGGAAGGGACCTTAAAGATCATCTACTTCCAACCCTTCTGCCATGGATATTACCAATTCTTAGTAAGAACAGCAGTTCATAAAAATAATATAATATAAGGTCTTAAATTAAAAATACATTTAAAGTCCAGGCGGTGGAAATTGTTTCAAAGTGTTCAGAATTAATAATGTTCACAAAAAAGAAATAATTAGTTCAACCTTAATGCAGCTGTTATTTGGATAGTTGGAAGTTCTCACCACTTACATTCACATTTAATTAATTTGGTTTCTTTCTTACTATCTAATAGCTTGTCTTTAACCTTAAGAGAATAAAATGAGAATATTGGAACACTTAAAAATAAGTAACTGTGTTCTAGCCAATAATACTTTGCTACATTGTGTCATTACACCCAAAAAAATCTGAGTCTTGAGTTCAGTCAGAGAATTCCAGTTACCATTATAAAACCTTCCACAATGTTTAAAGTTATTAAAGCCCATTGGGAAAATCTATCTGGGTATTTAGCTCAATCTCTATTATTATTTTTGCTTCATTTTTATTCAGATGAACAAACAAGTGCCTCCCATGTGATGCAGTTAACCATACAACTCATCCCTGCTCTTTGATACTACGTAGTACCCCCACGGAGTTGATTCTTCAAAGCCATTGACTGGGTTTGAGGAGCCAGTTTTTGTTAATTTTAATGGGGATTAGACATCCATCCCCTAAGGCAGCTTTGAAAAATCTCCACCAGATTCTTTATGGCTCTTCTTGGAGGCAACAAAATGTTTGGCCAGTTATATATCTGCATTTCCCAAAACCCTACTGACATAAAAATAGAGGTCATCTTACTCCTGCAAGTTTAAAAAGCCCCATTTTTCTGTTCATTTTTCAAATTTTCTATTTCATTTCTACTTAGTCCTCTATATGACACAGTTTCAAAGGGGAATGACAGTTTTGGAAAGCAACTAGTAGAGGATCCTTTTTGCATGCAAGGAAAAGCGATACTTTGTTTTTTGACATGCACCCTGTAACAATCAGCTTATACCCTGTTCTCCTTTTCTGGAGAACACTGACAACCTTCTTCAGAAAACTGATTTCTTTCCATCCTGCTCTGAACTATGTATTTAAAATATGTGTCACCTTAAATATTCAGGCTTTCCAAACAAAATTGCTGAACGAGTGGTAGGGAAGAGGAGAATTACCTATTCCAACAGAACCAAAAAGCAGCAAACCCAAGTCCATTTTTCATTCATTGAAACACATCTCCCAGCAGCAATCTGGATTCTCTTTCTCATGCACTGCTACCCTTATCTGAATAGACTCTGGGAAATAATAACAGCAAACCTCAACTCTTATGTTAGGCAGATACTTAGAATTATCTGCTCTGCAAATATTTCCTTTGAAAAAAGTAAGAAGTTTGCCAGGTATATAAACAGAGTAGTTCTTCGCTATAGCAACATGGATGGCTGCTAAATTGCATTTAAATTGTCCTTGTTTAATTTATGTTCTGTGCTGTCTGCCTTGTATATATCCCTTAGTTATATTTTTGTCAGTTGTGTTTCTTTAAGTGTATTATAAATTTGTATTTCCCTCATAAACCAGTCTGGAAAAGGGCATCTGTACTGGAAACTGGTTTTAGTGACTTGACACTTTGGCTCTTTTATGTTGTGAAACGAGTTTTAATTTTCTTAACATAGGCCAGGCATGGTACATAAACCTCTTCCCCCCAGGGAGGCTTTTATGTTTGATTCCTTTAGTGGGAAACCTTTTGAATTTCTCCCCTTGATTGACTTGATTATGATCTTCCAAGTATATATCCTTCATGTTGATGAATTCCTGGTAGGGATCCTCAAAGGATTTTACAAGCCTCAATGCTAGATGAAACAGAAGAATTAAATGATTTTTGCAAAAGCTGCTACTAGTGAAAATAGGAAGCTGAATGTTAGTGCTGCAGATTTATTAATTCTTTGGGTGTCTAATTTGAGATATTGGGGAAAGATTCATTTTTAAATAAAAGGTGTTCTGAGGTTTCTGCCAGGTGACTCTGAATCTGCACAACCAAAACCCAGTTTGAAAATGTAGGACAAAATCCTTGTAAACATTGTCCTGGTTTACTCTGCTCTTGTCCTTTGTTAGTGCAGGGATGGAGTGGCTCTGACATCCTGGATGAAGATCTCCGCACTTAGGAAAAAATCATTGGTGGAATCTCACTGCCACAGTGAGCAGCTACTTCAATAGTCCATAAGAGAACTAAGCAGTGTGTAACCAACATCTTACAGCCCTGAAAAACCCTTCTGCCAGCAAGGATGCTGCTTGGAGTATATGCATGGCTGGCAGTGCCCCTGTGCTGTGCTACTCAACATGCTCCATCAGAAGAGGCTGGATTTTGCTCTGGGAGATATGTTCACATCTTCAGAATATGATTGGCATCCTAGTGATTGGTTCTCACAGGTGGTTGCTGCCCAGCTTCCATTGGGCTGTCAGCATTACACACAAGAGGACAGCTCTGGTGCCTCCCTCTTCCTTCTTCTTCCCCCCAGTTTATTGCTGAGCACGAGGCCGTATGGTCTGGAATATCCCTTGGGTCAGTGGGGATCCGCTGTCCTGGCTATGTCACCTCCCAAGTCCTTGTGCACCCTCAGCCTCCTCACTGGTGTGGAACAGAAAAGGCCTTGACTGTGTGTAAGCACTCCTCAGCAGTCAGGAAAACATCCCTGAATTATCGACATTGTTTCCAGCAGAAATCCAAATCACAGGGCCATACCAGCTACTATGGAGAAAATTAACTCCATCCAAGCCAAAACCAGCACAGTCAGAAAAGGAAATGATGTGGAGAGAGGCAGGATGAATGTAATATTTTTCACAAACTTCTTTTTATAGAGAACTATAGTTGGGGCTTTTTCAGAAGTACACCCGGATAGGCTGGAGTTATTGAGAAAGAACTGGAAGGACAGGCAGGAGAGACAGTATAACTGCCTGAAAGCAGGCATAAATTTAGGGCTGGATGTCTATGTGTATAAATTCTTTCTAAACACATAAAATAGCAATAATACAGAAATGCAAATACAGGGAAGCATGAATCCCTCAGTGCAGAGCTCTCCCTCCCTCCTACGCCGGCTTTACGGCTCTCAGCTGTCATTTGTCGTTGTTAGAGCTGGCTGAAAATTGTCCAAATTTTATGAAAACTGTCATGACCTTTTTTCTTGACTTGACAAATAAAAGGATGTTTTTTCAGGGTGGGGAGAAGTGTTATTATCTGTAGTGAAAGCAAGTTTATTTTTTTAAACTGCTTTAATGGTTGTTGTTTCTATTTTGGTAGATCTGTGTATGGAAAATGATGCCAGAATGCTAACACTGCATACTGCCAGAAATCAGTTCATATTTGCTTCTTTCTTGCTGTCACATTATAAAAATGAAATGATTAGGGGTTTAAATATTGATTTTCTTACATAAGTTTCTAATCTATTTTTAACACTCTGGATTCCTGTGTGTGGTCTCCTGCCGCAAGATTTCAAAGACTGCTGGCAGAAGAAATTTTTACCAGTTTTGAATCAGTCACTAGATCAAACAAGCAGAACAAGGAGAAAAGCAAGGTTTGGTTAAGATCTTGGGGTGTAGATAGTTCCTGGTGGTAACTGTTTGACATTAACATAGTGGCACTCTTACATCACATCCCTACCTGTTTTCCTGGGGAACCTCTTGCTGACTTTCTCTGCGTATCGAGGCGAATCCACTACAGAGAATTGGGATTGTCTTCCCCCCAAATCAAAGGTGATTAATTCTAAAATTGGTTCCAAATGAAAATCAGAATGTGTCTAATACAGAGCTATATTTTCAGATGCCAGGATTAATAAATGAATGTGAATTACATAAAAACAACTTGAGTGGGAGAACTCTTCTGTTAGCCACAGTTTTTTGGAATTGCAAGCCAGAGAAATGGACAAGTGTGAGAAAATACTTCTCTTTGCATTTTCTGGTGAAGTTCTGATGTTTCCAGAGCTTTGTGGATATTTTTGGACCCCCCAAAATGAAATCTGGTGATCCAGATAAATTCTGGGATTTGCATTTTTGGGGTGACACCACAGTGAAGTTTGAGATGTCTTGTTTGTTTGTTTAACCATGTGCTGGGGACAATCTACTTGAAAACAGTGAAACTTGAGCTATAAAAGCTGGGGCTTGGCCCAGTATAGCTCTTAGGGTGGGACTGGTAGAGATCTGTTACCTGCCCTTCTTCCCAGAGGCATCACGGCCTTATATTCGCATTGGAGAACAGTTTAAGGGAATAGGTTTTTTTGCTGTGACCAGGCATGTGGCTGTGAATATTTCATGGTCCACTCTAATTGCTGTGGTAATGGAAACATGTCTGGAAGTCAGGTTCACCCTACAGAGGAAGTAAACCAAACGTGGGAGCCAAGACCACAGCTTGCATGAAAGCAAACAATGAAGTGCTGCACAGGAAACTGCTCAAGAATTTGCAAAGTCATTCAACCGTAGTTCTGCAGCAAGGCACAGGACAAGACTGGTGTGGTGGTTTCTTCACCCTTTCTTTTCCATTGTAGAGCCTTCCCTCATGTTTGCCATCTGCACAGCTGTAACAGTTCTGCTTCCTTCCTTCTGACCATCTCCTACCAGGAGTGAATGTCTGTGTCTCAAAAGGGCAGATTTGAGGAAAGCAAACTAACCACTCACAAACATCCAGCTCTCTAAAACCACAGGTGCATTGTAGGAGTTTCAGTCATTGTTTTGCCTCATTTTATTTCTCCTTTTATTTTTCAGGCTTTTTAACAGCAATCCTTGCCAATAAGATGCAGAAAAAAGCCCCACAGTAGCTTTTGGTATTTCTGAGTTGGTGGCCAAAACTAATTGAATTTGTGGAAGGAGAAAATAATGAGGAAAAATGCAGATGAGGCAAGGGAAAAGCTTCAGAGACTGGACTAGAATATAGATGAAGGAAGTAAGATCCTGTGAATAGTCAGTTCTAGCATGGCTTTGACTTTGTTAATGAGTGAGAACTGAAAAATACATATTTATTATTGACTTGTTTAGTGATGTAGTGTGTTAACAATGTGACTGTCACCTAGAGATGCTTTCTTGAATAGCAGGACAGGCTCGTGGGATTGATGCCTCCCCACTGAACAATGTGACAGCACACTTTCTCCCTTCAGCTATGCTCATTCTTTTTGGCACAAGTTTATTCAAAAAGATCATCCATCACCACTGCCTTTTCACTGATATGATCAACTGCATAAATAAGAAGTTTGAAAGGAATGTGCTTTGCAGTCTGAGGGGCAGAGGAACTGAAAAGCAAGGAGGAATGATAAGCCTAAGGAAAATGATAAGACCTGTTACCAGGAGCGATAGGGACAGGGAATGAGGGTGAATGTATAGGGCTGAGACAGCTGGGCAGCACCAGAGGCAGCAGGCTGAGAGCAAAACAAGAGGGCAGATTCAGGAGTAAACGCTACTGAATAGGAGAAATATCACATTGATACAGGCTGGATGTGTAATTGAATTAGGTGGGGTGGTGACATGGTGACATATAGTGCTACAGCTTCTGCTCAGTCACGTGGATGAAACATATACTCCACGGGGTTGCCTGCAAGTGGAGCAGTCCTCCCTGTTCCCCCCAGTAAACCTGCCTCTCACATAATAAGCTAATAGGTTTTTAGAACTTCCTGAATCCTTTCTTGCTGTATTTATCACCAACATTTTGGCAAATGGGATCAGAAAGTACTTGGACTTCAGCTGTCACAGGGTACCAGAGGGATCATGTCTTGTTGTAATACACTGACTGTTGGTTTTCTTTCAGAGCTTCCACATTTTATGTGGAAAGTTTTTACAGTGGCAGGATGTTTAGCTTTTTAATCAAGACGTGTCTTTATTATTGTTGTGTCTTATTCTGCACAACTTTCTAGCATTCTTGGACTCTTTTTCCATATACATGGCTAGATTTGGAGGGTTTACATGGCTAGCACTGACCTGTTTCCCAGGGCCCACTAAAAAAGGAGTGTATTTCAAAACAGTCGGCTTCTGTTGGGCAAAGGAGAAATTAATGGTAAATGACTCCAAAAAGTGAAAGCTTTAACCCTTTGGTCCTTTAAAACCCAGTTCCCATTGGTGCTAACTTCCCTTTCATTGCAAGATAATGAACCTTCCCTTCTGTTCTGCGTCCTCACCTTCAGCGTGGGTTCTCTGCATAGCTCCCGTCGGGGTCAATTATCTGGCAGGAGAGGCCCCCAAGAGCAGACTCTGGTGCTTAATTGTTACTGTGGGATCCTCGGGCAATGTGCAGTTGCTGGGGCTCATTTACAATTCTAACACATCCAGCACACCCTGCATTAGGAGCCCTGTGAACTGGACAAAAGTTAGAAAGTGGCAGCGCTGTTCCTGGCCAAAAGCTCATTAAGATAGACATCTCCTGCTAGTGAACATCACACAGATGACACAGACAGCTCACTCCAAACGAGAAACATTCTTTTGTTCTGTCTTACTAGGGCTTTCAGATAAAAAGAATTTGAGGCCAGCTGTGATATGAAGGGAGCAGGTTTAAAATAGCTCTCAGGGGCAGTAAATGCTTAATGATCAGATCTTTCATTGCTCTTGGAACATTTGAGGAAACTCAGC
This sequence comes from Pipra filicauda, assembly GCF_003945595.2. Classification (NCBI taxonomy): domain Eukaryota; kingdom Metazoa; phylum Chordata; class Aves; order Passeriformes; family Pipridae; genus Pipra; species Pipra filicauda. Next base: position 4,931,795 of record NW_024104742.1, read on the forward strand.
CAGCTAAAATTCTTGTTGATTACTTTAACAGAGGCCCTTTGTTCATATTATCATGCAGAATAATTAAGCCAATGCAAGCAAATCTGCTTAGCTATATACATAATTAAAATGTTAGGCTGTGATTAAACAGACTGTATTGGCACAGACAGCACCTATTCACTTCATAAAAGAGTTCCATCACTGCCTTAAGCTTGTTTTCACCTTATTTTTATTTATTATTTTTGAAAAATGAGTTTTATCAAGATAGTGGAAGATGATGTTTTTCCAGTGAGGAGTTAATGAGATTTTATAATGGAGAAAAGAGATGTAAGCATATCCAAAGTAGTTAGCTTGTAGGGCAAAATTAAAGGTGTAAGAAAGAGCACAACAGTCTGTTTTAACTTATTTAAAAGCTCATTTTGAAGGGTTTATGTCAAATTTTCTCATTTCCTCCCCAGTTTTGGCATCTCTTACACAACAGTCAAATCTTCAAATTGAAGAGTTTATGTGGCACCTGAAGCTTTTGTTTTATAAAATATTTTATCTAAATGCACTTTCAACTTGTTGGACTACCTGCTTTGAGTCAAAAGCTTATTGTCAAACATTACATCATTCTGAGCTCTCCAAAGCCTGATCACCAACTTTCTTCAGGGATTCTCTCTCAGTTGGCAATTAGTGACAATAACAGTTATGCTGTTGGCAGGGGCAGGCTGGCTTTTCACAAGTTCTTTGCAGAAATGGGCCAGGATCCTTTGTGATTTCCCTGGCAGCAGTGCTGGAATTTTCCCGAGTTTCTCCCAGCTAGGTCATCAAGAGTTCTTAGGAAGCAGATTTTGGCTCTCCTGCTTTTTTGGGTTACAAAATCTCATTTTACCAGAATTTTTTTCAGAGTGGAATAGGTACAAGAAGGTGTCCTTAGCTCTGGGACTGGAGGGCTGCTGATAGAGAGGAGATGCTCGATAGAAATCAGGTTATTTTGATACCAGTGAGAAGTCTACAGTTTTTATCTATTTATTTGGTAATATATGTTAGGTAACATATTGTAGAACAGTAGCAGTGGATTTAAGATGCACTGGCCGATTGAGGCAGCCCCAGAAGAGGTCCTGGGTTTCACCTTGACTACCTTTCATGTGTTAGACCAGAGCAATCTTTTTTCACAAGCAGGATCTTTGAATGTGTTTTCTGAGATGGAAATAAAAGCTGGTCCGCTGGGTTCAGCCCACTGCCCTGAAGTAGAACTCAAAGTGACAACTGCTCTACCCTCTTTACTAATCCTCTGGGCTAAGCAGTCCCCTGGGAACTTCAGTTTGGAAATCTATTAAGATTTCACAAGTTGTTCAGCAGGAGTAGCATTGAATGATATGCAATGGCTCTGAAAACTGCAATTTAAAATGAAAATGGGAAGATGAGAAAAATATTTCTCCTTACACTTATAACAGACAATATCATATTTTCCCTAAATTTTTTCATGTGCCTTCTGTCCAGATTGAAGTGCTCATTCCTCTGTTGGGTCAGATGTCCCTCTAATGTGGTTACACAGAATTTGATCTGATAATTTCCTTTGAAATCGTACTTGATGTATCTCTTTCTACTGAGTTTCACAAAAACCTTCAGAGACTATTATGTAGATTTACAGGGAAATGTATTTTAAGGGAACAGTTGACTTTCTGGTATGTTTGAGCTGTGTAATCTAAGAAATGGGAAAGCCCATTTGCCTGTTACTGGACTCATGGCTTCAGGAATCTTTCAGTACATTGATTTTGCCGCAGCTTCATTCTAGAGGGACTGTTCTAATAAATGATCCTTTCAACATTTTAATTATAGCCAAAACAAAAAAAAATAATTGAGAGACCAGTAAAAAGAGCTGCAGTTTGCAACATTCAGTGTTCAAATGCAGTCTTTCAATTGTCAGGAGTTTCTCTACTCCTCAGTTTCTCTAGTGTTTGCTTAACTTCTTGCTTGAAAAGTAAGTCAGTGACTGCATTTTCCTAGGCACTCTATGTGTTAGTGTGAGTCGTGGTCATCATGAGCATGGTAGTTATGATAGTTTTGTCTCATGTTATGATAGAGTGATCTCATCATGGACATGATTTAGATGGGGTAAATAATTCCCAACACATGCAGACTATAAAGAAATTGGGAGCTTGTTATAAGCTGATGTCATGGGAAGCGCCCAGTCCCTTCAGCAGGGACTCATCACTGCAAAGGTCTTTAAAAAACGTCTGACTTTGAAGTAAGAAGAAAAATCAGGGTGGGAAAAGCTGTTGTAAGTTCTTAAGTCTCCATGGGCTTTGACCATTATTATCAATTGAATCTTTCAGTTGCTTATGATTGCAAAATAACAGACTCTAGGCTGAATTAGTACAAGAATCTGCAATTTTTTCCTCTCACTTGTGAAGACAATCCATAATTTATAAACTAAGTCTTTCAAACAAAATAGCAGCAGGGGTTTTATTTCCAGCACATTTGCTGAAGCTCAAAATCACTTTTTTTTCAATTTTGACTTGGTTATCATAATTTACATAGTGTGAAGTGAGTGAGAAGGGCTACTGGTAGGATTTGGTTGCATAATTTTACACCTGGTTTGCATTAATATAAATGGCAAAGTTAAACTTAGTGGATAATCAGTTCTGATAGTAAACACCCTCTAATGCTTTTTAATGTTGTCATTGGACCCTTTTTGAAAGGATGTCACTGTCTGGCTAGACCTAAACCCAAAGATTTTGTGAGACTTAGCTTATGTGAATATATAATAAGGCATTCAAAGCAAGGAAATATTTTCTAATAGTACAGAATTGAAAATATGATCTCAGATACAAAAACCCAGCCTTCTGGAACATATCATCACTTGGAGCTGTACATGTGTCTCTAAGAATATTTTTTTTGTTAACTAAATAACCACATTTAAAATCAAATCTTCCTTTTTCTAGGAAGACCTTTCTGAAGATTGATTAGTTGGTGACTGTTGTCTTTTAGTTTATGGATAGTTATGCAGCCATAACTATAAATACTTCTACATAATGTCTTTTTATTTCACTGAGGAAAAAGCTGGCCCAAGAGCTCACTTTTCTTGTTTGATGCTTCTACAACACTTCCCATTCCACCCTGGGTACACTAAGAAAAGTTTATGTAGGAACTGTTTCAGTCTCTATTGAACTGCAGCTACCACAAACTGCGTATTTAGCAGGATACAACCTGGCTGTGCTGCACAACACTTTAGTACAGGAAATGATAATAAATGCCATGTTAATGTCAAGCTGGATTTGTTAAGAGGAAAGTCTGACTCTTCCCATTTAGAGATGTGGAACAAAAATACCCCAGTACATAAACCTTAAGCATCACTTGACTCCTATTTATGCCTCTAGAATTAGAACTCAAATTCATTGTCCCATCCTAGCTGCTGACAGAGGGGAGAACTGGGCTGGGGAGGAGCAGGCTAGAGCAACAGTTCTGGCTGAGGAACATGAAGTGACTGGGAACCTGCCTGTGAAAAGTATAAAATGTACCTTTGGTACACATTAAATATTAGAGCACATTACAGTGGGTTTAATGCCAGTACAGTGTGTATCGGTACGAGTCCTCCGGGGACCCTTCTTAAAGAGACTGGGACTTTTGCTGTTTACATCAATGGGAATAGAATGCAGTTTTAAGTTATCATAGCCTTAACACACCTGATTTTGTGGTGTTGATCCTGAAACAAACAAATAAAGAAGAGAGAAACAGGAAAGTAAAGCTATAGGAGATAGATTTGATTTTGATGTGGAGATCAACTAGCTATGGGTGCTCTTTGTAGCAGTCAGCTACACGTAAAACTTAGTGTGATGTACTATCTGTGGATCTTGAGCTGAGGTCACTTGAGGACAGATTGGGAGTTTTTACTTTAAGTGGTAGTGCAGTCAGGCTCACTGCACTTTGTGAACATGCTGAACTATCATCCAGTGGGTCTACATTAAAAACTCTTTTACCAAGTTAAAATCAATTATTTGTTTTTGCTTTGGATGCTTTGCATTCTTGTTCACGGGTTGGTGTTATGTGAGAAGGGAGGGTTGTGGGTTCATATTCAGTATACTCATGCAGTTGCAGACATACTTTATCCAAGAAGTAAAACAGTCCAAAACCTCAGATCAGAAGATGAAGGCATTTTTCAAACCTCAAACAAAAGCAATAAATGGAAATAAGGACTAACTTTGTAAATTTTCACCCCTCCCACAATAAATTACAAAAATCTTGGCTTTTATCTTAGATGGATAACACAATAGGCACCAGAGCACACCAACATTACGCAAATACTTCATGTGCTATCAATTATTTTGGAAGGAGTCATCATCTGAATTGTGAAATGCTTTGACCTTTTTTTTAATAGAGAGTGTAGGAAGATGAGAGCATTAGTTAGGCTGACACATTCTTTCTCTTGTACTCATGTAGGTACATTTAAAAGTATTTTCAGAAGAACACAGCAGTGAATAGGGGTCTGGTCTCAGTACCCTGCCTCTCTTGGCCTGTGGAGTCATGTGGAGCCAGAGATGATCCCTGTGACATGAGAGGGGGATAGGAGTGAAGTGAGAAATAAGATTTAATGTGCTGCTAAGAAGCATTTGGATGTTATGAAATCAAGAGTATACATTCAATGGGGATGCAGCTGTGCAACCCTGAGTGTTACTGACTTTCAATCTGCAACCAGCAGGAAGGAGAACACCCCTCACATAGTTAAGGAAGCAGAGCAAGTACATGTCCCTAAGGAGTGTTCTCATGGAAAGGATTCTTGTAGCAGATTCCTTGCTAAAATGAAAAGATGGTGAAAATAAATATGAAGGGTGTCATGAAATAACAGAAATGAATTTCATTAGGAATTTCCAGAGACATCCTGAATTTCAGATTTGATGTACTAATTGATGTACAAAGTGATTTACTTTGAACATTCATCTTTGCCAAGGCTGATACTCTCCATTTTAGTTACACTGCTAGCCATGTGTGAGTTAATGTTTTACATCTTTTTCTTATGTTTCTGAAAGCCTTCTCATTTTAGTCATTACAGCAGATTGATTCCATCAACATTTCCCCAATTATTTTGAGCTTCAGAATATGTATTGCCCAGAAAGCAGTATGTCCTGTACTGTTCCCTCTGTTGTCAGAGAGATTTCTTCTTGAGTAGGTTTCCATATAAGAATGTCAGTGCTTTGATTTCTAAAATTTAGCATGGTGGGTAGGTTAAAGCTGAATTAAATTGGGTATTTCCCAATCTGATCGTTCCATAGCTCAGTACTGACTTCCCAGCAGGCAGCCACACACTGCACCCAGCTGGGCATGTGGCTTTACCTTCTCTGAGGTGGCAGCAGCCAGACTGCAAACAGGGAACTGAAACCAAACATCTTGACACAACAGCACCATATGCAAACCATCTTGTTTTATTATCAACGTCAGGGTTTATTAATTTATCAAACCAGGTCAAAGTGATACAAGTACATAAATAAGTACTGTAACAGACATACATCTCATGAAGAGAATGAAAAACATGACACTGTGTATTTTGTTGTCTTAAGTGACCAGAAACTGGAAAAATGCACTGCTACATTTTACTAAATTATGCTTATGATTGTTTTTGCTTTTCTTAAAAAGTGTTTATTATAAAATAAATATACAATCTGGATTCCACCTGTCCTGTCACAAATACAAAAAGCAGGTTGCCTTCTTCATAAAAAAAAATTACAAACACTGTACACTTTCCACTTAGTCTTTTTTCACCAGCTACTGCTACAAACAGACAATGCCTGTTAGGTGAGAAATCAACTGCTGATTTTCTCACCAGATGCTACAGTTCCTCAGAACCTCTTCCTAAAGATTTATAATAAAATTCTACACTTCTGCAGCACATTTTAACCCAGTAGATGCCACTGCAATGCGTGCTGCTGATGGCAAACTGCTGCTTCCACAGTTACACTGGTGCAGTGAGGTCTTAGGACCTTGGTTTGGATATGCTACACCCCTGTCCAACACCAGGACAGGACTTATGAAAGCTACAGTCCCCGTGGAAAGGTGGTGGGACAGTTCAGTTAGCTCTCCTTTAATGAACAGTGATAGAGGACTTCTCATGGCCAGGTGTTCCTGCATTTCAACTTGCTGTACTTTCAAATGGCCAGTATTCCCAGATTGTATCTGCTCTCTCTCCAGGCCTAGGGACAGCAGGGTGGTCCTGAGATCACCCTGTATGTATTCTCTAATTCCCTTCAGCCTTTTGTTCACCTTCATGTCTGTTCTCCTCATTTGCTCCTCTTGCTTGAGAAGCCCTGTATCCCACTCCTCCCGAGGCTCAGGCGGCACAGGCAGGACCTGGGTGCTATGGAGAAGCCTGATCCTGAGGCCTGTGGTGCTGATGGAGGCTGCCAGGGCCTGCTGCTCAAGCCAAGGATCGCCTCAGGATGGTGAGGCTCTGCCTGAACAGGCTTTTGGCATCCAATACCAACCCCTGCCACACCTTCATCCCTTTAGGAATGGGGACACCCTGGAGTGCTGTCACTGGCAGAATAACAAACCTCAAAATCTTTGCTCTCACTGTTGATTTTACTCCCTGTGAAGCCCCAGCCCTTGGCTCAGGCCATTTCCATAAAGCTTTGTTTCCTAGCATGTGTTTGAACAGCAGTATTCTTGTCTGCTTGTGGAGTAGAAAATGGGAGCAAAAGCAGGCAGAGTCACTTGCATCTTGGGATTTAATCCAACATTGCATCCATAGTGCAGTGCAGGATTTTGGTGACTCTTCAGAGAAAACAGTTTTTAAATTATACTTACACTTATTCTGCAGAATAAGTAGACACACTGTAGACATGCTATACTAAATTTAACAGACTCAGATTTGTTTTTATTCACAACAGTTGTCACAGAGCTCTTGTGCTCTAAAGGCCTGCTGTAGCTGTTTGGTGTTTGTCATGGCAGAGAGATGTCCTTGAAGCGTGAGAAGTGAGAGGTCATTCTCAGAAAAATGCACAAGGTTAGGTTTGTAACAAATCAGAACAAATAAATTAATCCCTGTCACAACTTTTGAGGAGTTATTAATTGTGAGGTTTAACGCTCTAGGTGTTTTGAAAACACTGCTAGTACTTCACTACCTTCTGCCCCATCACTTTAGAAGGTGGTTTATCAGCCAAGACCGTGTGTTAATAGGGCCCAGAATAATGAAGTTATTAGGGCTGTGATAGGGAGCTAACACTTCACATTTTTTAGAGAAGTGGGTGGAGGAAACAGTGAAAACCACTTAAAAGCGAACATTTGCTCCAATTGCTACAAAAATATAGTGATTGCCACTAACACCTGCTGTTCAGTTTATGGGCTTTGTTTGCTCAACTACAAGACATCATCCCAAAGGCAGGCTGCTTAGGAGTTTGTTAGTTTAAATCTGCTTTTTATGTTTCCAGCACAAGTATTGTATCACTTGTATTTTTCCTCCACTACTAAGTCATTTCAACACCAGAAATGGTATAAATTTAGCACAGGAAATAATGCTCTCTATAACTCCTGCACATTTATTAGGTATCCTTCTTTTCAATAGTTTGAATAATTTGCCAAATAATAATAGTAATAATAATGTTCTGTTTTCTCTTTTTAACTCGTAAAGAAATGCAACTCTGGGAAAGCACAGTCTCTCTTTCTCCTTCCCCCACCAGTAATACAGAGCCTCCTAGTCTTTGGGAGGAGATATTTGAATGGTTGACACAGACCACTACACATAAAGCAGCAAATTTGCTGTGCATGATGTGAATAATTACTGCATTATAGTTTTGGGTTTTAGGGCAACTGTTGACTTAAGCAAAATAAGCCTGCAGTCCAGCTGCAGATCCAAGTTTTCATAAGTTTTCTTGTGTTTTTCCCTCCAGTGCTGTCTCCCTTAACAGTGACCCTTTTCAGACTTTTCAAGGTACAAAACCTTTACCAAATCCTCAAGCTCAGTCCTGCACACTCTGCTTTCACACATTTGGCTGATCTGAGCTTCTCCCTCGCTGAATATTTTCCACTGGCCTGAAAACAAAAACACAAAGGAGACAGATACTGACTTAGAAAAGGGCACAGGGAACTCTGAAGACATTTATAAGCACTCTGCAAACCAACTGATTCACAATAGTCAAAGAGGGAATGTCCAGTCCTCCCATGGAAAATATTCAAAGTATCTTACAATCACGTAACATATTCCATGAAAAATAACCTTATTAAAAATGATAAACAAGGACCAGAATATTATTATTATTTTCTTTAATTAAGTAGTCCTGTAAGTTGGCTCTATTTATTCAGCCACTTATGACAATGGATATCCTGGCAAACCAAAGTATTCAGAAGTGGGAAGCAACACGTCTAAGTGTTTGTGTGCTATGAACTCTGTCTACGTGCCTGTAATTAACATTTTTGATAATTTTGATAGGAATGCATGCTGTCCTGATAACTAGAATACTACATTACAGATAACAATGGCAAGCTAAGGAAGGCTGACAGCAAAAAATTAGGGAACTTCTTCTATGAAAAGATTACTGTATCTCAATAGGCCTATATTATTAAGAATATATTATCCCTGGGAAAAAGACTTAATTAGAAAAAAAATTGTAGAAAAAATTACAAGTTATAATGCAAAAGAACTAGGAAATAAAAATATCTGTATCTTAGTGCAACTATTAAATCAGCTGAATTACTAGTTGCCAACTACTATCAAAATCCCAAACTCGATGAAATACAAAGAAGAAATCGCGGAGGAAAAGTTAGTACATCCATTTCACTGTGTTGAGTAACAGAGAATGTTTTTCACTGCTATGATAATATGAAGAGTAGAAACCTCAAGAGGTCAGAATTTTACTTACTAAGGGTTGTCCTTGTTATCAGCTTGAAGTAAGGAAGTTCTTCAAATTCTCTTTTGGACACTTTTTCAACATAGAAGTGACGCAGAATCCCTTCGGCAAAGAAATGAGAAAGGCATGTTACTGGAAATGTGCCCATTGTTCTAAACCTGCCTTTTTGTAAAATTTTCAGACTATTCTTTCTTTTTTATTCTGTTTTCCACCCTCCCCCACCCATTTTTTTGCTACTCCCTTGTAAATCTTTCCATGGATTGTGAGGGGTGTGAGAATCAGCCAATTCTTTTCCAAAATAGCTGAATCTTTCCTTATTATGCATAAATGTAAGATTACAAGAGAAGCCAGAAATCCCAGTGTCTTGGAGAAAAACAGTATCATTTTGCAGATACCATTTTGCCTGTCATGAGCCAGCACACAACACCACTGTCAAATCATTATGAGGCTTTGTGGTTTCTTGAACACTCATGGTACGTGTGAACCATCCAATGTTCTGTGACTTCTTTTCTGCTCCCACTTTGGCCTTAGGTTTCTGCTTTAAAGCACATTCTAGAGATGTATCATTTCCATGTACAGGGCTGCACTATGTGAGGATTTCCTTCGAGGATCATGTGCTCTTTATTCAAAATAGATTAAGTAGATTTGATTTTTAGGAGGCTGAAGATAATTTTTATTACACTGAAAGTTCATGATTTGCACCAGTGCTTCTCGATGCTTTTCTATTTTGTTCTTATTTTACCAGTTAGTCTAGTAAAAGATATTGTTTCCATCCTTAACACATTTTTGGCCCATATTCTAGGCCATCATGGATGTAGCATCACTATGACAGATAGGATATACTGATTTCAATGGAAAGCTTTTTGGTGCATCCTAAATAAGAGCCTCCAGGCACTTGGTTCAAACTCATTTCTCTGAAATAAATTACACAGAATATTGCTGACAACCTGTTTGTCATTGTGTCTTTGCTCCCCATGAAGGGTAAGAGTTTGCAGAACTACACCTTTGTGTGTTTCTAGTGGGTTTTATTCAGCAAAATTTGTCTGTGTTGGAAGTGGCTGTAACAGTGATATCCTAAAGAGCCAGAAGAACAGCAGTCTCAAAATGTTTGGATCTCTAAACTATTCTGGGATTTTAATGTCAGATTATACACTGTTTAAAGAAAGAACTTGTTCAACTCACCTTTTCTAATTGTCCACACATGTATTTCTATCTGAGGTGGCTTTTCAATCTCTATTGCAATTTTCCTGATGGTTTCTCCTTCTTCTGTGAAAACGGATTCATAGACAGGAAATGTCTCTTTCCCACAGAAGTAATCTTTGTTGTCAAAGGTTTGACTTGGCACATCTTCTGTTAAAGAAAAAAAAAGCACAAAACACCTACTACAGCTGTAATCGAGTCCTCCAGAACTTACTTGGCACCAATAGCCAAGCAGGTTTAGCTTAAAAGTAGAATTTTCATTTGTATGGCCACTCAAATCCATCTCCAGCTAAGCCCCAGACACTTAACAGTGTTCTGGTTCTGGTGGCCTGTTCATGGAGGCAAGACAGTATTCATAGTTATAATCCAGTCTCCTAAGGAAACGAGCTGTAACACCGTGTGGTCGGGGAGACTCCTCACAATTTTTAAATCTGTTGTCCCCTTTTCAAGAATATTTGAAATAATGATAGAAATCTCAGAGGTAATAACTAAATGAAAATTGGTGGTTGGTCAGAGTGAAGAAAACCAAATTCATGCTTTGCTGAAGAGAAGGGCAGGCAGAATCCAGAAGGTTTGCACTTTGCTCAGCAGCAGCCAGCTGGCCAATGCAAGCCTGGGCTAGCCACAGGGCACATTATCTTTTGCCCACCTGGTAAAGTTGTAGAGCATATAAGTAGAAATTGTAATTATTCTGTTTGCAATTGGAAGTTGGACAAGAATGTAAGAGATGATGCAACTCAGAGGCTTAGACTTCTGTTTGTGGAAACACCTAATAATTCTCCACACATACAAGACAGACAGCAGGAAGAGATTCAGCTTTCTTTAAAATGGGCACACAGAATCTCAAAGAACAAGACAGTAACTTTCTTTTTGCCATTAAATTTTCAGTTGAAGCCTGTTAGCCAGGTTTTGTTGGATGTTCTTCTACTGAAAGCTGTGGATCTCTGCTTCCAAAAGCTCTAGATAACACATCTCCAGCCTGCCTACTGGCACTGCTTTTTTCCCCAGTAAGCAAGGCCAGCAAAAGATGGGAAGTGTGCATTCTATATATGGCTGAGCATTTCTGCCCAGTGCATCAGCAAACAAACACAGAAATGGGCTGTACAGATTAGAGAAGTTTAAAGGCACATAAGGGAACTGGACACTCCTTTACCCTTTGTATCACATGCAACATGGCTGGTCATTTGGCAGACCCTCAGCAGATTCCTGTTAGCAGATTTTTCACTAGCTGTAGGCATTTATTTTAGTAATGTCTACATAAGTTTTATCATTAGTGCAGAAAAGACACAGTGCTAAATCTGTGATAAGCTAGTATTTATTTTATGGGTTAAGTTACGTAACTGACACCAATCAGAGTTTTGTATCCTTCTGGTACGTTTTAAAAAGCAGAAATGATGTTATCTCCACACAAATTTCACAAGCTATAAAATGATTTGAAAGTTCTGTGGGCACTGTGGTGGGGGAAGGACAGGAGTCTTATGACAGTAATGAACTTTCTGTATACATTTCTGCAATACTCTCTTTGGAAATGAGCGCTAAGGAAGTCGTGCTAACAGCAGAAAGAAAGGCAGTGACTGATCAGAACACATGTGCCAGGCAGCATGGCCCCTGTTTGAGGAGCAGCAGTGAGAGCAGAGCTGGCCAGGCAGCTCTGCCTGTCCCCCAGTGAGACTTCTCACACACCTTAGAGCGGGCACAGCTCCTGCCGTTTGCATCAGTTATTGTGACCGGAAGGCTTGAGCCAAGCCCCTTAACATGCACAGCAAAAAGATGGTCTGTGATCAACTTTGTTTTACCTGGACAGACTTTACAGCATTTTCCTTCTACTTTCTGAGGGTATTTGCAGGGATATTGTTCTGGACAGTGAATTTTCTTACATTCTTGTTTGGTGATGTTGCAGGTGCACAACACACACTCTACGATTCCAAAGGCCCGGAGATTAGGATGCCAAGATTCACCATGAGAGTATGTTTTGCCATTTGAAACACAAACTACGAAAGAAAACAAAAAGAAGAAAAAGTACAACTGGAAAAGGTATGTTCACTGCCTACCTCTCTATACACATTTGTTTGATTCATGCACATTTTTTTAAAGCAGTGTCTCCATATGTCATCTGTTAGTGTCTGGCTCATTTCTCTGCTTGGTAATTTTAACTTGGAGTTTTGTTACTTAAAATGAGTCTGAGCCTGTGATCACCCTTTTCTGAACAGTTTTGCCTTGATTTCAACTCTGCTGATGCTGATGTCCATTGCTGTTTTGAGGAAAACAGTGAAGGTGGCTGAGTCAAGTATCTGACTGGCTCCCCCCCCGTGCATTTCACTTGTGCACCATTAACCAGCTCATAAAACTCACTCCTCCTTCCTCTCCTAATCTCAGTCCACACACAGGACACAGCCTGCTACAGTGGCTCTGACTGCTGGAATTGAATTTGCAGATGACAGAATCATGTTATTTGCTACTGAGTCATCTGCACAGCTTCAGCCATAAGCTGAAGAGAGCCATGCTATCAGCAGGATGGATTAGTGCCACCTGGGCCTTTTATTGCTTTTGCATGAGAGTTCTGCTACATAACACACAGAACAAAGCAAGGGAATGTTGCAAAATGAAGTTTAATGTCCTCTGTGGAAATATATATGTCTATAGGTATACAGAGCCATTTGGCTTTTGGAATCACAAGAAAACATTAACATGAAAGGATGCATATGGGACTGAAATTTCATTCTAATAGCATCTAAGAGCCTCAGAATATTTATTCATCAGAGCCCTTGGGAGTCAGAGAAATACAGCTGACACAAGGAGAGTGGAAAAATCTATGCCTGGTAGAAGCCACTTTGGGTCACCCAGCAGTTGATGGGAATTATATCACTTTACACCATGTTTGCATTTGTCCTATAAACCCTACTTCTTATTTTTAAATATTTTATAAACACAAAGAAAAATGCAAACTAATCCTAACAAGGTGAAATAAAGGACACAGCCTGATTTCTAAAAGCAACTGAAGTGAAGCTGGGATATGTTGTAAATATTTCCAATTCTTCTAATATGCCATCATTTTTATTAATGTTTTTATTTGTAAAATATGTTCCAATTTTGCCTGTAACTTTCAAAAGCAATTTAATTTTTATCTGTAATCTGAAATTTATATCTAACTGGTAACAGATGTAACCAACTGCCTTATACTTTACTGAGTTACTGAGATTTATGGGGAGTGTTTTTTGCAATGTATTTTCTTTCATGGGGTTATGCTATCATTTGGTTTCTAAATTGCTACTTTTTAACTCTTTCTTAAGACATGGTTTTATTTTAGAGGTAGGAAACAATTTTGTTTCTCAAATAAAAAGCCGTGTTTTATCTGTGTACTAAGAACATGGGAGAAAAAACTATAAATGAGAAAAACGGTAAGTACTCAGCTGCTCAGCAGGCTTCTTGCATGCTCAAATATCATATTATTAGTTATATCTATGCTTATAGGGATTTTTTTCCCCCATCCAGAGTTCTCCAGATCCCTTATGGACATAAATACTCCATGATTTCTCCCTGACAGGTGAAGGGATAATACAGGACATTGTGTGATACATATTTTCTGTCTTTTAAGGGTTGTTTAGCACTGAACAGTTAAATAATTACTCTAAGGGAGAAGATGAAGCCTCTAGTAGAAGACAAAATACAGCAAATAACTCCTGGTTCCCTGATACCCTGTTTTTAGTGCTTTTCATGTTCAGAATGGTAAATCTGTATCCCCACAACTACATAGTATTTCCACGTCAGGAGAGTTGTTGTGTGTTTATTTTTTAACTTGTTGAAATGCGTCTCAAGGGGCATGTGCATTAATTAATAGAACACTTGTTAATTGCACAGGAACAAAAGAAAACATGTGGTCAGCATTCCTGTTTCCATCATGGGGATCTCTCAGACACTCTCCAGGCAGTGAGTGTCTGAAATTATGCTGCATCCAGAACTATGCTATTCGTCTGTATGCTCTTTATTTGCTGAAACAAGTCAGTTAGAAACTGCTTTGATGATGTCTTCATGTGTGAATTACATGTCAAAGACATTGCCCTGCATGGAGATTCCTGCTCCTAGATTCAGCATAAAACACTGGCATGATCTGAATGTTTTTTCATGCTTGTTCAGGTGGATAACAAAGATCCTATAGCCAACATTCCTTCTGTTAGTTAATACCTTAAAAGATTAGTTGGCCCTAATACAAGGGCTTTTAACTCTTTGTGGGTAGTTTCTAAGTGCACACTGACTGGTATTTGTGGATAGATGCTCTTTTGAGCATGTGTTTGTACAGTTATTTTTTTTATGTCTTCCTAGACCTGTTCCTGCAAACCTCTGTTCTCCAAGGTACACCCACTGTGGGAACTGAGCATCCCACCCTTTTTATTGTACAAAACCTGCTGCCCCACTAACTGGTGAATTGGTATTTTCCCTTTATTTTTGTCCTTCCTCTAGTGCATGAGGAATATAACTTGAATATGGTTTGCCATATGGGCTCAAAATTCTGCTGTCCACATAACGTAGTATGTCCTATATTCTATTAGCAGAGGGCAATAAAGGATTCTTAGAGTGAGATTCATTACCTTGGTTAGATTTGCCTTTTCACAGCTCAGGCATCAAGTACAGGCTAATTGCCTGCTCTGCCTCTTATATGGGGGACAAAAAGCATCCCCTCCATCCCACTGTCTCAGGCAAGAAGTTTAAGGTGGGGGAAGACATGATACTATCTGGAGGCAGAAAACCTCCTGATACTTTACGGTCTGAGATTTGTAGGGCAGTTTAAATATAAACTGTTTATGACCAGTAAAGTTACAAAATAGGACAGAGTGTAAAGAAAATAACCATGAACAGTTTCCTATGGGATGAGCCATTGTGTGAACAAGTTGTTGAATCTAAAGGCATCGTGGTGTCCTCTGTGGCACAAAGCACTCACTCCCCTGGTAAACACTGCATGAGTTCTCAGAATTGTGTAGCACAATCCCACAAAGTAACTCAGAGAGCAACACAGTTGTGTGGTGCCTTTGCAGAGTGAAATGCACTGTTGTCTGTGCAGGCAGAATTGATCTCGCTCAAGAGGGAATTTCATACCCTGAATAGCTGATTGCTTTCTGCCTCCCTGATTTGCACTGGCTTTCTTGATACCAGTGTGAATCCCCAAGATTCTGCTGTATATTTTGAGAAGTCTCTCTGAGCTGTAGGTGATTGATTCCTGACCCAGAGCAATACTGTAAGAAGTACTTGTCTTTACCTCGTCCGTGCTTATGCTTGTTGTTGATGACGATTTGTACTATTGTGCCTGAGGCTTGCTGGGGATCTGGCAGGACTCCGCGGTTACTCCTGGCGTTGGGAAATCGTGGAATATTGACTACCTGCCTCACAGAGCCGGGTGACAGGTCGTAGTGGGAGCGATGGTATGAGTGTCTCTGTTTGGGGACAGAAAGAGAGCAGGAAAGTAAATGTCTCGTTCCAATGAACATGGGGAAAGGGGCTGTACTAGGGGCTTAACACAGGCAACAAGTGTGACCACTCTCATGAGACATCATTAACCACACGTGCAGATCTAACTCATCTCACCAGTCTTGTATGTCAGTGTAGGTGTCTTTATCTGAGTTGGTCATCTGAAGTCCCTAATTGTCAATGGACAGAGAGGCAGTTTTAGAACTTGACCTGGTGTGGATCTCTAGAGCATAAGAAGAACCACAACCCAGATGTGCCTATTTTGCTCCATTTATTCAAAATGGTGTTCAGAGCTAGTTATCTACTGTACTGATTTAAGAGTAGATGAGAAGAATTTTAAGCTTGTCTAGTTTTTTTCATAAAAATTGCTTTCTACCATGGCTCCAGTGGCAGAGCACATCCAAAATGACTGCCCAGATTCTTCTTTGCTTGCAGCTTGAAACTGTCATGCAAGGCCCAAGTTAGCCTTGCACAGCCTGAGCAGAGCCTTACTAGAATGTGTTTTACAGACTAGGAAATCTCATTCCATTTGCAAAGGAAAGCAGCAGCAGCAGCAGCAGCAGCAGTAGTAGTAGTAGTAGTAGTGCACAGCATGCTTTCTAGAGCAAAAACACTGTTTTCAGAGAATCATTTTTCAAAATGGCCATGGACCTGAAGGAATAGTGTAGATTTAGTGCACTCCTTTTATCAGGCATGGTTCTTCCCACTCATCTAAAGACCTGTTGGTTCATGTATTTGGGTAGTGCTCAAAAGGTCTTCAGATTCTCTCCAAATGCTGTTATAAAAATTATTTCTTGAGGAGTAAGTTGTTAATGGAAACTCTTAGCCCCACAGATAATGAAGCCCCTAGAGTAAATACATATATATGTATGTAAACTGGGAAGGAAGTGTTTGCAATTATGATTTAAAAACAATGCTTGAATAGCAAACAAAATGCTGTTGAATTTTATTTTTATACAGCATATACAACAAAGACCAAATCCAGAATCCACAGGAGCTCATGGGACTTTATAATTCAGCAGGATTCATGAATTCAGGTTGAGTGGAAGAAACCTATTTTGGGCTAGATTCACAGAACCCAGGATGAAACAATAGGTATTCAGACCTGTTATCATCCTTTTCTCTTTTTCCCCCAATGCACTGTCATGCACAGCACAGCAAGAAAATATTAAATTTAAATTGTAGGTCCCACTTACAGCTTCCCTGTTGGCTGGCTGCCGGAAGATATCTCCATCAGAATGTTCCCATGATAATTCTCCATCTCCTGTACGTGAAGCAGAGCAGTGTCAGTTAGAGGAGTAACTGTGAGACACCTTGGGAAATACAGAGGGGAAAAGTCTCACCCGGCTTTACAGCTGTATTTAGGGTCTGAATAGTGGTAGAGGAATGAATATGAAAATCAGCAAACTTTAATATATTAGTCTATTTGGCCATGCAGGGAGCAGAAACTGACTCACAGTTTCCTCCCCATGAGCTGTGTTAGATCTCGATGCAAACATTTGGTTTAGCTTTTCATTTCATAAGAATCACAGAGGAGAGATAAAACAGCTTATGCCATATTGAAAAGGATAAAGTTGATTATGAGATAAATAATCATTTTAACATTTTTAAATAAGACTAGTAGACAGAAGAATGCATTAAATAAGCCCTGCATCAGTGGAGACAGTGGGTCGCCTCTACTGCATAATCCGATTTAATCTCACCTCTCACATGGAAATGCAAATGAACTGGTTTCTCATTAGTGACTGGCTGAAGTGACTGATTTCTCCAGTGTAAGGCTGATTTACTGTCTAGCTATGTCTGACAGTTTATACTTTGAAAGTCAAATTGATTTTTGTAAATGGAAGAGTCTGGTTTCCAATACAGCTCAAATAACTACATGGGAAGAGAAATCAGATGATTAACAAGGATTTACTTTAATTAACTGTCAAAGTATTATATTTAAAACAGTGTATCACTGTATTTCACCCTGGGAAGCCAGGGCTATCACCTTGCCTGATTGAGAACAGAAAGCTTTATAAGCAGTTTGCCTGGCAAAACATTTCAAGATTTGTGAAGATACTGTGGACTAACAGCAAAGCAGTGGGACTGAGGGACAATCTCTGGGCAAAGGAGCACTGCACAGAGATCCTCCTGCTCGTTCTGACTGAGCTGACGTATTTACACAGCACACAGCCCTCCGGAGAGATTAGCTCAGGTCCTGCTTGGTGCCACAAGTAAGTTAATTAGCACTGCACCTCCCCAGGGTGAGTGGCTGTGACAGCCTGCTGTTCTGACGTGACTACACAGCTTCTGTGCAGGACCTTGTTCTGTCCAGGACCTTGTTCCCTCAGAGCATGTGGTGCTCCCTCTGCATCGTGCTTCATTATCAGCACTGATGAACTTTGAAGTACCTTCTTGCTGGCTCAGCCCTTCCCTGCCCAGAGCTTTTGGTCCAGCGTGTGAACTCAGTCAACTCCTCAGGTCAGGAACTCTGGGACTATGCTAGCTTGTGTTTCACAACTCTTGCACCACAGCAAATATTACACAACCAACTATATAATACTCCTTATTTTTACCACGCAATAGCAGTGAGTTCAGACAAGCAGAATATCAAAAGAGTACAGCTGCACAAAAGTGCAAGCAGAGGTGCAAGAGTTTTTCAAAGCATCCCGGTATCACTGGTATCAAGAGTGGTACTTCTGAAAACCAAAGGTACATTTAGGTGCTTATCTGCATCTTTGAGAACAGGCCATAGATACTTAGATACCCTAGAAGTGATGATTCCAATGCCACAATACAGATATAAAATACATTTAGAAAATCTCAGACATTTTGATGGGCTTTTAGACAGACATTTAGGTTTAGACATTCAGAAAGGCTGGGAAGGCCCCTAGAATCAAGTTCCCTGTGTGTACAAGATCTAAAATGCAATTGCTAGTAAAATACTGAAGTCACCTGAATATAGGTTAACACCTAATTTAAACCGGAGTAATTGCCCTTGCCTTTGAATTGAAATTCTGCACAACTTGAGCAGGTCTTGTAACCTGTCAGATAGAAGCTCATCTTTTATTATAAAGCTTTTCTACCGAGAGTAATGGCAGCTATTTCAATACCTCATTTGAAGCCTTGATTTACCTCATTATGGGGATGCAACTTTATCATCAGTTCTCTCCTTGTTTCGATTTAGGAGAACAAAGGTAGCCATGTTACCCTGCTGGCACTCGTGGTTTAATTTCCCAACATGCATTGGATTGTAATTACATGGGAAACTTGCAGATAGTGTCCTGAGTGACAGAACTGCTGCACAGACAGGGCTCTGACATGGAAAGGAGTAAATTCAGAGCCTGTCCTTGAACTTACCTCTGCAAACTGGACAGCAGGACTCCGGAACAGAAACTGGGAAAGAGCAAGTTAATTTGGGACAAGTCTTCAACCCACAGTACACATTTCCTTCCTGCCAGTAAAACACAAGGGGAATTTAGAAGGAGTAATTGATTTTTCTGTATATTCATTTTTTTATGGACACGCTTAAATCCATGTTTACATAAATGCCACTCTATGCAAAAGCAGAATATTAAACCAATGAAAAGTCTGAACAGTCTGTTAACTACTTGGCCTGTTAAATTCTTAGTTAATGAAGAATATGATGGTGATTTGATAAGAGGAGGTACAGAGTTGCCAATAGTTGATACTGAAGAGCTGTTTGGATTGGTAGGGATGTCATGGTTCAGACACTGGCTCTGAAGAGTCACTGGGTGAGTGCTCAAATATACTGGATTTGAATTGGTGACATCTCAGGAATGGCTCTCTGGCCCAGTGCCAGTTCAGAGCTGTCCGCTCCCAGCCTTGGGACCCTTTACTTATCAGCTCAGTCCAAATGAAATCAGTCATTGGCTTAGTGCTACATTTTCCAGTCAGGTTGAAGCGAAATATTCTATATATGCCAAGCAGCAATATTTTACCTGCTGCCTCTGCACTGTAAGCTCCCTTAGAGCAGATGTTTGACAGGATATGCTTTGTGCACTGTGTGTAAGAGGTCGCCTGTCATTTACCAGGTGCTGCACACTGGCTCTGAGCACTCTCATGAGTTTCAGCATTAATTCTCAATTCCCAGCCTTTGCTATGTATTGCTTATAATTCAGTGTCATGTCTTCTAGAAAGGAGAACTGGAGCATAGACAGAGCAGGGCTCTGTCAAATTGTGTTACTTACTGAGCAGCTGCACTGGGCACACTGGTTTGCTTGCCTATTCTGGAAAAGCCCCTCAGCCACAAACATTTCGCCGTGATGGTAGGTGGTGCCATTGTATTCACAGGATTTCCCGGTGATTTTGCTGCTTACTGAGAAAAGGGAGTCCTCTGGAAGCAATGGGAAAGGAACACTTCATGCAAATGTTCTTGATAACTTGCAATATCATAAATATGGGGGAGGAAAAGCTTCCCTTCTCCCTCATTTCTCTTTGTTAAGGAAGGACAAGTTTTGTCATCTTACAAAGTACAAGTGATATTCTCATGCTGCTATCTTGCTGAATTTTAGTAATTCACACTTTGAGTTGACTGTCCCAGTTAATCTTAGGATGCTGATGATCAACTGCAATGCCAGCACTAATGGCCCTGTCTCATGCTGCAGTATTTTCTCTTGTTCTGTAGCATTTGGTATCAGGACAGATGGGTGCAGTTATGTGCCCACTTGTTACATTTACATGGCTCTTTTAGGCTTTAATGTAGAAGGCATTAGGTGCTGTATACACACAGAATCCCACTATCAATAGCACTGTCCTGGCATGGTTTCCCCCTTTTTAGTACTGGTGTCTCTTTTTTTAATGATTTGTAGTCTTGTAGCCCATAGGAGACTTAATTGCAGGTTAGCAGGTTGTGCCACAGGGCATGCATGATTCCATGCATGGTTCCACACCATCCATAGGCACAAAAGTTCTGGCAGAGGAGCAGCAATACTGATGATGGAACTACGTTGAGAGAGTTTATGCAATAAGCAAGTGTTTCTTCCTCACTATTCATTGCTGCTGTTGTTTTCAAAATGGGCAAAACTTGTCTAAGGCAGATGTCAAAAGCCACCTGAACGTTGATTTTCCTCTGATATGCATGTTCTAATGTCAGATGTGCAAATGAGTGCACTTTGTTGGCAGAACTCAGGGCATATGACAAAGTGCACAAGATGGCAGTGTTAATTCAAGCCCTGAAACCTCCTGTTTCACCTCAGTATCACATTGAGTTCTGCACCACATGGGTTAAGTGTTCTAAGACACTAAGCTATCCATATCTTATGCTAAAACATCCCCTAGACTGTTTAACTGTTAGCAGTTGATAAACTGTGCAAAAGGATTACACTTTACCTATGAAATATAAGCCACTTGATTCTGCTTGGGCAGTGAACCTGGCACTATACATTTACATTCACATGAATTTAGTATCTCAGCAGGGGAAAAAACATTTCAAACAAGAGCTCTATGGAAGTAACAGTGAAGTGTTTGTTCTCCGGAGCCCGAATCACTGCAAATTTCTAGGAATGCAGCTGAAATTTCATGCAGTGGGTTTGGGCTTTCATGTAAAAGAAACTTGACCTAAAAATTCAGGTTTTGCTACAGCTCCTTTCATTACCTATCAGATAAACCTGGAGAGATTTTTTTGTGAAATCATGATACCACAGAATGCCCATTTTTCAGCTGGGAGCTCAAGTGAAAGAGCAGTTTTCTGCCGCCATGCACTGGCATTAAACATTAACATTTAGTTTTCCATAAAAGCATATATCTAGTTACACTGGTCCATCAAATGTTAATAATATTTTGAATGGTAAATGTCAAATCTGGCTGTGGAACATACATGTACTACAGTGTTCCTTGCCCGACATTTCATTGCCTGACACACGTTATTTGCACTTCCTCCTTTGAAACATCACATATATCGTTATTTCAAGTGCAATAAAGGGTGTCCAATGATACCTTTCCAAAATCTTATAAAGAGTACGGAGCTCTGACAACACCTGTGTTTGGCATAGAAATGCAGTTGCTTTTGACCCTTTCTGTATGTTTGCTAGTACTGAACATTCTGGAATGGCAAGATGTGTGCTCCGACTAAGACACATCCTTTGCAAGTCATCAGCAAAAGATTCCAGTGACAGATTCAGCTACCACTTAGGCACAAATATTGGAAAACATGGATAAAGAGGCACATCTCAGGACTGTGCTACCTCCCAAAACTTGTATCTCCATAGTTTCTTGGGCTTTCTGAGAGTCAGCTCACAGAAAGCAGGAGAGATAGACAAACCTTTAGTTATCTCCTTGCCCCTTGGGCAGCTGGGAGAGCAGTAAAACTGGAAAGAAATGAAAATGGAAAGAGAAATGAAAGGAGAATACAGATGTTTCTTGACTGGATATGAGGCCCTGTTCACACAGCCTCTGCAGGACGTTGCTGTGCCCATGTGGGATGCCTGTCCAAAAGCAGCGTTTGGCTTGTGGTCTGACATTTGCAAAGACCAATACCTGAATGACTCATAGTGACTTCTCTGGGTATTGGATGAAGAGAGTAAATTTTACTGCAGACATACCTTGGTATATGCCACATCACTCAGCTCAGTATGAAATCACCAAATGCCTTTAAACTGTGGCTTCTAAATAAAGAAGGAGGATGGTGAAGCTTCTATTGCTTGGAAAATGATGGTAGAGAGTTGCACTAGGTAGTTGTTTTCATCTGTATTTCTTTTAAGTTGATCATAGAAGTTAGGCCTGTAATAGCTAAATCATGTCATGCAGCCTAAAACACACATGCATCTCCCTATCTTTGGAATATGGGATGAAATTCTATTGCTATTTTGAATCATAGCATCATAGGATCTTTGGGGTTGGAAAAGACCTTTAAGATCAAGTCCAACCATCAACCCAGCACCGCCACCATGTTCACAATTAAACCATGTCCTCAAGTGCCATATCCACACATTTTTTGAACACTTCCAGGGATGGTGACTCCTCCACTTCCCTGGGCAGCATGTTCCAATGCTTCACAGCCCTGTCCATGTAAACATCCTACCTAATACCTAACGTAAACCTCCCCTGGTACAACTCGAGGCCATTTCCTCTCATCCTGTCACTTGTTACCTGGGAGGAGAGACTGACACCCACCTCACTACAACATCCTTTCAGGGAGTTGAAGCCTTATTTGATGAAATAATTGTAAGAAAAGTCAAGTTTCAATTACAGGGAGTAAGACCATGGTTTAAGTCCTATGCTGCACACACCTGTCCATATGATTATCTATTAGCACATTAAGTGACAGGACCTATTTCATTGCTCAGAATAAGGTTTAGAAGAAGTTTTCAGATCAAGACCACACTGCTGCTATTGCAAAAAAATATATACAGTCATATATTGGAAACAGCATATTGGAGAGCACAACTGATCATCTCCAAACACAGCATCGGCCTGAACCTGCAAGGAAGCTTTGTTTATATTCTGTGTCTAAATATAACTTGTGTCTGCTGCAGTTTTTCTCTCTCTCACTTTGCTAGTGTGGGACTGACTTTCTTCAACTAGTACTTTCCTTTGTTTTTTTCCTAGTGCTCTTTAAATCATGGCTAATTAGAGGAGTTCAGACTCCCCCATGATATATTCTCCTGTAGAATGTGAAATTAGAGTCATTGTGGATTGTTTTAATAAGTGCCACATTTGAGCTTTAAAAAATCTTGTCATTAATATTGGTATCAGCATGCACGATTCTGTGCCTTAGTTAAGACAGGTTAGAATTAGAGTAATTAACTGCAAATACACTGCATTGCTCAAAGCTCTATTTGTAAACCTTGCTGCCTAATCAGGATTGTTCCAAAAGCTTTATCTGGCATTTTAATGGTGCTGACTAACATTGCTTTAATTAGCTGCCTCTGTAAAGTACCAGGCAAACCATCTGTGTGAATCCTTTTAATTAACTGGGTTCAATATGAGCTTTTTTTCTGGCATTCTTCGCACGTCAGTGGAAGCAACATACAACATGCAGAGTAAAGATGTTATAGCTTCAATCAAAAAGGAATTATCTCTGTTTCTGTCATTGGCATTTATTCTATAAGGGCTCAGGCTTCTGTAGAGAGGCTGAGAGGCCATACTTACATTTGCCTACAATTTTAGCACAATCAAGATAAGACCATGAGTCTGCAATATGGAGAGCAGACCTTTCTCACCAGCATGAGCATGAGGGAACTGCAGGGGCCAAGATGTAAGACCTGGGCTTCCCATGACTTGCTATGGATTTCAGTTTATCCTGTAAGTAACTTTAAAGGTTGAACCTGGCTGAAGAAATCTTTCAGATTTTACAAACAGACAACAGAATACAACTGTATAAAAAATGGTTTATCTTAAAAACATTTTTTTTTTAAAAGCAACTGGAGACTATGGTGGCTATGCTTGAAACCTTATATCCAACCATTCCTCTCTTCCAAACATGGGATTCTGTCCAGCTCCTTTGCCTACCTTGGCTGTTTTTCATTGATGTCCCACACACTCAAGGTAAATTCTAGCCCCAATGAAGGCAGTAGAAAGGTTTCCTTCAGGACTCAGCCAAGGTACTTGCTTGAATGCCACTTTTTGAGATTGAGATAGATGCTTGAACTATGAGGAACTGTTGATCCATACAAACAAGATTTGTATCAACTAAGATCTGTTGTACAGCCTGATGTGGAAGTTCACTATGAACGTATAGTGCATGTATTTCATGAATTGTGGTTCATTTGACAAGGCCTGTGAAGAAACAGTATGGCAAAATGTTTGCCATGAAGGGATGCCACCGTGGTGTGAACTGCAGCACCAGTGCTTTCCTGATAGTCTGACAAAACAGTGTTAGATGTGAATTTGATAAACCACAGACATGTTATGGAAATTTTCTGGTTTAATGGAATCTGCTCCAATCACAGATTTTTTTGTGGAAGCCTTTCTGGGTTCCTGATAGTCTGCCCATGACCTGAGGTGGCCAAGGGCCAAGGTCTGAGGGCAGTCATACATGTACACAGACCATGCCTTCCTCGCTTCTGGAACTTTCCAGTCTCCTGGGAGAAACAGAAGCCGTGTCACATGGATCACAGTCAGTTTTGGAAACATCATCTTTTAGCTTTTTCTGTTTACAACTCTATTCCTTCTTGGGTTGTTATAAATTCTTGATCCTGAGATGATTTACCCTTACTTGGATATGAAGCAGAAGAGCATCATTTATCTGCAACTAATCCCTTGAATAGCTTAGACAAATTCCATGAGCAGTTCCTGATGTTTGAAACAGTGGTTACTTCTGTAAAAGTATTTATGTGTAGAGAGTGAAAAGCAGTGACGAGCTATGGGCAAAGTAGCCTTTTGGGAAATGGGGGCTGACTTGCTTGAGGAAGGGCTTTAGGATTCAGGCCTTACTACAATCAATTAAGTGTTGAACTTGGATCCTTCTGGACAAAGACAAGAGGTGCAGGTACAATTACTAACAAACAATTTAGACACTAACAAACTGGTAAAACCACCTCAGACTCAGTACAGTCATGGCATGATAATCAGTGAAGTATTTATGATGTGACATCTGACCTTCAAATTGAGAAAATCAATTGCTTTTGGGTGTCTTTGCCATTGTGGACAATGAGACCAAGCATCTTGGCTTTCTGAAAGTCACTGTGCTGGGTTTTACTGACCTGCAGACAGTAACAGTGGCAGTGAGTGTCCTCCTGAAATGGGGACTGCACAAGTTAGACAAGGAAGGTGCAGGCAAAGCTCCTGCTACTGCATAACCCTCAGCAGGGTCTGCTGGGACCTGCACAGCACCTCACGAAGGGTCTGTGAGGTTTTATTGCATCTCTGTGAGGTACTTTCTTATACAATATTCTGACCATTCGTGTTAGTATTTAACACTCTCACCATTGCTTATTTTAGTATCAGAACATCTGGCAAAGAACATTTTTTAAAAATCCTACAGACTCTTGGCTTGCTGACTTAAAAACTATTTTTAAACAGCAACATTCAGAATCACCTAATGTCATTTACTGAAAAAGATAGGCTTTTAACATCCAGCAGAAAGGCTGGGTGTTCAACCTGGCTTGGGTTTTACAGTTTGTCTATTTTATTAACCACCCTTATAAAAACAATCAAGTGCTAAACAATATGAAATCAATCACAAGGTCTAATGCCTTAAGAAACTTACCATACTGGGAACTGTTTTGCAGATAGTCTGGGTTTTTTTAAGCAGACAGATGATAGATTATGAATTTGAATCCAGAGAGGATTTTATGAAACATGTTTTCTGAATCAACACTGAGCATGTACAGACCAAGAGGCTGAAGATTGTTTTGGAACCCTATTCACTAGACAAGCAACTGATTTCTGCTGTAACTCCAGGACACTGGTTTGCACTGACATCTCTCCTGTACATTCACTTGTATTCCCAGGAGTTTTGCTACTTAATGAACACAATTGGGAGAGTCAGTTTAGTTGCAAGACGTACTTTAGAGCTCTCTAGACTGTATCCTGGTGCAGGAAACTATCTTTGGACACCAGCTAACTGGTCATCTCACATGCTGCTTCTGTACAGAAATGAGGTCACCTCAAGTTGTAAAAACATCACGAGGCCATATCACTTGCTTTCACATTTAAAACTGGCCTAAGAATTACAGGTTACCTCTTCAGAAGCCACACATAAAGAGCAACTATGAAGATCAAAATAAAACCCAATTCTTGGAAATGTGCAGACCATGAGCATTTCTAATGCCAGAGGGGAATATGATTAGAATATGAAAAGTACTTGTCCCCATTTTGCTTATTGAAAGTTTTATAAGACCTGAATCAGCTCAGGCACACACACTGTCCAATACAAGTGAGCAGCACTGATGACCTGACATCTGCTTTTGGAAAACTCTTTGCTTGTGTTGGAGCTGCACATACCCCTAGGTATCCTTGTTAAAAAATAGTTAATTCTCCTCCTTCATGGAGTCCAGGTCTTTTACCTAAAAGCAAATCATTCTGAAGGGTAATGTACATGTAATTCAGTAGAAAGATACAGGGATGATTCTTGCTTACTGAGACTTTTGGTGTTTTTCATAGCAATGTTAAAGGCCAGCACAATGGGCTCCATGCTCCACTGTGAAAGATTAATTCTAGGAGGTCCCAAAATACTACTTGAACTAGTCTGTAATAACAGTAATAGGATAAGTTATTAATGTGTAGAAAATTACATTTCTGGATAAAAACCTGAAGGTGGAGTTACAATCTACAAAGTGGACTGAAAGAAATCCAGGCAGCAATGCAGAATAAAAGGCTACCTTGCACTGACTGCAATATCTGTGAGGAGCTGGATGCATGAAATGCAGGGAAGAGAGAGTTGAAGATAAAATGTTGGAAGCTTTCTTTATGTTATTCACTTTGTTACCTCTCTAGCTTTCTTCAGCTACTCCAGAATGCAGGTTTCAGTTCTCAAAGGCCAATGCAATGTAAAAAATATTGTGTTTTCCTCCAGCACTGAAATGTGTTTAACATGAAACAGGCTGTCACCCACAGGAGTTGTGCAATGAAATTCACTTTGTGTTTGTGTATTACGAGACTTTCCCAAGTTGCTACTTCTGAGCACTATCATTCATAGCAGGAGCCCTATACTGAGCCAGAGACATGCAGAGTAGGAACTGTGCCTCCCAGTGCAACAGCTTTTATCTGAATGGGAAATGGATCCAAAGTGAAAGAGAGCAGGTTTATATTAAATATTAGAAAGAAATTCATTACTGTGAGTGTGGTGAGGCACTGGGACAGTGCCCAGAGAAGCTGTGACTGCCCCATCCCTGGAAGTATTCAAGGTCAGGTTGGATGGGGCTTGAGCAACCTGGGCTAGTGGAAGGTGTCCCTGCCCATGGCACGGGGTTGGAACTGAATGATCTTTAAGGTCCCCTCCAACCCAAATATTCTGTGATTCTGTGAGTTTACTTTTCTAGTTACTTTTGCTTGCACAGCCAGTTGGAACATGTTTGGATCCTCTGTCACCCTGAGGTACAAGAAGAAAACAGAAAGCGAGTAAATCACATTACTTCAACATTCATTTTGAGAGGACCAGGGCTAAACTCCTCTCTCCAGCATTTAAAATGATATGTGCCCCTTCCTGTTGCTGGAACAGCCACTTTGACAGCTAGATAAGCATGTAAAGATGTGAGCAGCCCTGGAGCTGCTCTGATTAACAGTGACCGAACCAGCTTTCTTTCACCAAAGGAATCAGAGCTCTGAAGAAGTGGTAAGGAGTCCTTTGACCACTCTTGCCTTGGTGATACATTCCAAGGGGTTCAGCCAAAGATCTTACCAGTCCTGGAGAAATCTAAGTGCTAGTAACATTCCAAGTAAAAGATAAAGAAGCCTGCCTCCAGGCAGAAATCATCCATGTTAGGCTCTTCCCTCTGCTACACACAAGCTAAAGGAACATGGTTATTGTATATAAGAAACAGCTATTCAGTATGAGACGTATTTGGAATGCAGGAATAAATATGTGTTGATAATCTGATCCTTACAAATTCAAAACAGAGCAGCCTAAGACTTAAAGAGGTGAGGGAAGCATCCTGTAGAAACGGATTATTGCAGCTCACTGGGAGAGTGACAGTCAGTGAGATTTTGATCATAGTTATGTTGAATAAATCTGGAACAACTCTGTTGATTGAACTAACCCTGATGCTACGTGTTCAAACCAAACTGTATTTTATAAAAATTCTTTAAAAAAAATCCTTGTGTTTATATGGAAAAAGGATTGCATAAATTATATTCTTCAGTGTTTATGCAGAGCATTTCATGCAGAAATTATATAATACAGAGAACTTGCCTATTTTCCTGCAGTTCCAGTGAAACTAGGGTACAGTAACAACAGTAGGTTTCCTTTGTACCCAGAGATCCAACTAATGCTGACCCATTTGTACCAGAAGGCCAGTGCAAAGAAGCAAATAGGTGAGAATACGGATTACCCCATTCTGCTGCTGTGGCTCACTTCTCCAAAAAGGCCTTCAGTGCAGGAGACATTCTGTGATCACATTTTGGCCAGCACAGTAGGAGTGTGCTATGCTGGGACTAATTGGTGAGAGTGGCCAAATGCAGAGGGGATAAAGAAAAGAGAGTAAGGAATCTCTGTATCACAGGCAGCAAGGGACACTGCAGAGCACAAGTGTCATGGGACCTGGGATAACACATGCTGTTTTCTTCAGAAATGTACTTTTTACTGAACTTTCCTCAGTATCTGTGAAGGTCTTTGCCTCAGAAAGACAGGAAACTTGTGAGCACCATAGACTCAGTTCTACAAATCCCAGACCTGCTCCTAGTGCAGCTTCAGGGCTGGGTATCTAAACAGCCTGGAAAGCCATCAGCACGTGGGGGGAAAAAGTGCTATTGCACACTGGCTGTTTTCAAAGTCAAAACTACCACCTGCTGAAAGGATGTTTTTACCCCTGTCACATCAAGAAGGGTAAACCACAAATATTCTAGAGCTACTTCATCACCAGAATGAAGTCATTATTCATCATCTCATGGAAATACAGGAACCTCTGACTGAAAACCTATTACACTGTTTTGATGCAAGGTTATCTTCTAGGGGTCAGCTGTTATTTTAAAAAACCTTTGTGGCTGGAGGTCCTTGGGGAATTATAGCACAGCGTAAGAGATCAAATGGATTTCTTCCCTGTGAAAAATTCTTTTGCTTAATTTCTTCTCTCTGCTTTTGTTTCCACTCTACATGAACATGTCACCTCAAGGTCTGATCTGAAGTCCATTGAACTAAATAGATTTGGAACCTGGCCCAAACACCTACTCTGTGTGGTATAGCGAAAAGGCAGTTTCCCCGTTCATCTCCTGTCTCATATTTCTACCATATTACCTAGTATTTCTAGAGAGGTGACTATATCACAGTCAGTAACTGCATCTATTTTCATAGAAGACTTAGTCCAAAGACTGTCAATATTAATAGAAATTTGTTGATTGACTATAGTAGACTAGTGGATCAACTATCAGTCTGTCTGCATTTAGCCTTTTCCTTCAGTCATGCATCAGAATCCAAATTATTACGAATCTGTGATTTAAAAAAACATAGAGGATGTGCACAAAAGCAGTGCAACGATGTTGTTTTAAAAGCAGTGGCCGAGGCTGACAGTAAATGTGGATGGAAAAGTTGTGCACTATCCAAAAACTGCAAACACAAGCTCTAAACAAAATCCATATGTGCCTCTTGGAGGTGCAGGTGTCAACGATATTAAGCCACAAAATGCTTTGCATTAAAATAACTTCAAGGACCAGGTTAAGCTCTAAAAACTCCGAGGTAATTCAGAGTTAATCACCACAGCTAGTCTTTAATATGGTCAGACGGTAGAAGGTGTATGAAATTCATTGCTTGAAGGAACTAGTAGCACCTTATCTAGACAGTATGAACTTTCATACAGATTCAAGGCAAAGATGTAGTTTCAGTTAAAACATTCAAAAAGCTGTTGGTTGTTTTTTAGCTTTCTAGGGCTAAAGTCAAGCTCTTCACATTATTTTAATATATTTTCTGCAGCTTAATTTCCTGTGTTTTCTTTTATAGTGGCATACAAAATTGCCCAGCAATTGCCCAGCAACTCTGAAGGACTCATAAAACACTTTCTAGGTCGCTCTACTTTAATTCCTGCTCTCAAGTTGAACTATTATGTGAGTCTACCAATCACTCTCCCGCCAAGGGAACAAATTGAGTGGAGCTTTGGTGCATTTTGAATACTCTCTGAATCCTCTCTGAAGGTCTTGGAAGTTATCTTGGAAAAATTCTGAGCAGCTTATCCTATCCTATCATGTCAGTCCAAAGAATGGAAGTTCTGTCATCCACATGGGAAGATATGTATTTTTCAGTGTATTTTGGATGCTGATGTACAGATGGATTTTTGAGTTTTTATGGTCAGAAAAGCAGAATGGAAACAAGCGATAACCTCAATCTGGCTGTGACAGCAAACATTCCTTATGAAGCTGGTGACAAAGGCAAATCCCAAAACAATCCAAATCATCTGAGCACACATCAATAGGAAAAAATTCGACATCTCCCTGGAATGTCGGTATCATTGTATTTCTAAATCAGATTTACTTCCAAATAAATAATTTATTTGAACTATCTGACAACTACCCATTTTTGGGACTCTCTCACTTGGTGATATGAGAAGGATAAGTGGTAGTAAAAAGACCTGCATAAAGAATGGAAGAGTTGGGCACAATATGCCTTCCTCCATCCCAAAAATGTTAGTGAATTGAAGGGTAAGAAGACCAGCACTGAGAGCCTGGGAGCTCTGGTGTGTGACCTGGGTGGAACCCAAAACCTCTTCACCAAATGGTTTATTGTATGTGCATTCTGCAATGGAAAATCACTCCACTGGAGCACTCCAGCTGCCAGGGTTGGAATTTTGGTTGTAATTCAGTGCAAGATGCACTGCATCACACACATGCTTCTGTGTTTGCTTACACGACATGTATCAGGTCAGCAGGTGCTTTGCATGCTCTGCACCTTGCAAGGCTGAGTCGTTGAGCACATCCTCCCTGCAGAGTGCAGGGTGTCCCCTGGACTAGCTCAGTTTGTGGGAGTTGCTGAGCAAAGGTCACACTGAGCTCACGGCAGGCGCATTTTTCCCGCTTCTTAAGGGAGTTTTGCAGTGCAGTGAGTTCTGCACTACTGCCTAACTAGGCTGCTCCCAGGATCTAAAGCAGCTAGTTCAAAGATTCAGGTATTACTGAGTCATGCTGCAGTCTACTATGCAGACATAGCCTCACTTATTTTTAGGTGATATTCTCAGACCACTATTGTCAGATACCTCATCTGGTCGATCTTTAGACCAGCTATGCATACAGGTACCACCTGGCATTTTTTTGTTATTTCAATATCTAAAGAACAACAAAAGTCCATCAGAAAAGTGGTTTGAATTTGATAAAGAAAAATCATAGTACCAAAGAAGCTCACACTTTAATGTGTTACTAATAATGAATGTTCTTGGAAGCCAGTGTGTTTAGTCAGGGCAGCAGGCTTAAAAAACACTGGAGCCAGATGGACTGGTTCATACATCAGCATGTAGCCTTATCTGCTGAGAGATCAAACCAGCAAGTGGAATATAGAAAGCCTTTCTAAATCCTGCAGTCGTGAATCTTTGCTTCTGATGTAAGCTTTTCCCATCTTAGATTTACATATTCCAGAGTGTACTCAAAAATTTTATCTTTGACCAGACTCTAAATGCTTTCATTTGGAATTGTTATATGTAGAAATTATACAATCTACAATAAATGTTCCAGTTTTAAAGGCACTGTCTGTAGTAGTGCCATAAAAGACAGACGCAGATAAACGCTTGAAGAATTTGCACATGAAGGTTATTTTCATGACAGAAGGCAGGAGGTCTGAAGTCCACTCTAGATCAAGAGCTGATCCAGATCTAAGAATGATGGTGAATTCTCTCCCTGACTACAAATTACCTCTCCTCTGATGATGCCTGGAGCATCCTAAAGGTGGAAGGAAGGAGTGCAAGCTCAGAAGCCTGTGATGTCCTTTTGGGTCTCATCACCGTGTAAAAAGAGTCTCAGTGAATGTGAACATAGTATTTTTGGTTACACATGTGTCATGATAAGAATGCAATTCAGATGGTAAAATACTTTGCAGAGCTGCAAAAGGAAGGAATATCTAGATCTATACAAGACACAAGGCATTTTGCCAATTCTAGAAAGAATAGGTTTCAAAAAAAAAGAAAAAGTTAGTGGTGAATCTGGGGTAGAAGCTGGTAGGATCGAACCACTGGGGAAAGTAGAAGATGCTTCATAACATGTCTGACAACTACTTAAGATTCATAGTGTCTGGTGCCAGGGAGACAGGATACAAACACTGCATCTCTTTGTGTCAGCAAGTCCAGTGTCACTATGGATGCAGGAGAGATTAATTCCAGGGGGAGAGCAGTGCCAACTTTTCTCAAAGGAATCCCTTCAACAGCTCCTCCACTTAGGTAGCTAAGAAGTTTGGTGTCCAATAAAAGTTGCTGCCTCCTGGCATTACCTCTGCTTCATTAAATAAGGAGGCAGTGATTTGGGCAGTTACACTCTACAAGGCCTGCAGAGAGGCAAGAGAAGAGAAGGTCACTCTGACTAGCACTACTCACTTCTGAAATGCAGCCTGAGAAACGGAGGGGAAACATCACGTGACAGAATATAACGAGCACTTATGAGGGTGATTCCAATTGATGGCCAATGGCCAGAGCTCTCACATGTTCTATTAGAAAATAACCAGGGAAACCAGAGAAGTGAATTTCCTGCATATCATAGCATGTTGCACAAAAGACATTGTATGCCAGACACACAGGAATGGAAAGCTGGCACAAGATGTGCAAGAATGCTGGAGATTCCTGTTCAGATCAGGCATGAACATTACCACTGAAGATGGAGCACCAAATATGATACACATAATCACTGCAGAAAGCAGAATGCAAATAACTCCTGACATCACAGGAGATTCCTGGTTCTCTCTTGCCTAACATTGGAGCAGATCTATCTGAGTTACAGATTCATGTAGAGTAAAAATAGACCTTAGCGGGACTCTCATTTTAATGAGATGGTGCCCAGTTAACAATGTAATGGCCCATCATAGGTAGCCAATAGACTGTAGGGGCAGCTAAGAGAAGATAATGGGTCACAATTCAAGAAAGGCTCATTCTGATAATTTTCTGTATTTATCAGTTTAAACACAGAGTACAAAATTCCAGCTGAAGTCTATTATTAGCAAGAACTTAATTTGATAAGATGGATTTGAGAGTTTACAGGGGCCCCTACTCTTCCTTACTAGGCCATTGTAGAATGTTTTAAAATCTTGGTATGTATCATGGCATTTACAACCTTATGAACAGAAGAAAAGCCAAACAGTTCACTACCAAAGAGCACTTGAAGAAAAAACAGTCAATCTAGAAGAATTATGTTTCTATTGCAAAGATACTAAAAAATGAAAAGAAAAAGTTCCTGCGTACAGATGCCAATTACATACTGAGTAGGACTTCTGTGATTTATCTTAAGCTGTCAAAAAAGTAAGCATCTAGCATAAGCTATTTTCTTGTGCTCCCTCAATAATTAGTGGAGAGTGACAGACATCTCCAGGAAAAGTCTTCTCATTCTGGGTAACAGGATGTCACCCTCTCAGACATCATGTTTCCAACAGCTATAAAGGGTATCTAGATGATTCCCTTGCCAATTAATGCCTAGATTACCTGGAAAAACAGGCCAGATTTTGGGCACACCAGTCCTGCTTTTGATCTGGAAACAGAAGAGGGGTTTGTGTTCCCAGCATCTAACCATTTTAACTAACAGTAGTAGTTGGCCAAAGAAAGCATACTGCCTTACAAACTTTCTTTCCAATGTATTAGACCATCATAGATAGAACTCTATCATCAACTAAATGCCAAAATGTTGAATCTAGAGTTGAATGGGCTCAATCTCATCCTAGGACACAACAGTGGCATCGTGGCATCAGACGAGTTATATGCTTGAAATGGTTCTTCCTTGTCACTGATTAAAAAGGGATTCTAGATACCTAGATCAGATATTGATATACGTATCTGAGAGAGAGTGTATATAATTGCCAGGGTAGATGAATCCTACCCCAAATTGATGGGTGGATGCCCTTTTTACCCAGTAAGTGCAGTGAACACACTCCCATTGCAGCTGAACAGCTCCCTTCTCGTGCACTCCCGTCCCTCCGCCATTGCCTCCTGCCTTCAACTCACACGTTTTGGTCAGGGAACAGCTCTTTTCCTCAGACAATGAAACTCTCTGAAGAAAGTCAAATAAAACCCCTTTCTGTGATGCTGCATGAATACTCTTTTATAAGTGGAAATGTGGGGTGCCACTAAGACAGACATTTAGGGGAAAAGCTCCAATCAAATCTACCAGCCATTAGACCATGTCGGGAATGCTGTAACAGCCTCGTGAAAGATTCTGCTTAGCCTCTTTCATACAGTGGCTCTTAATAATGAGCATATAATAAATGTACAGTCTGGAAGAATTTACTATACATATCCAATTGGATTTATATAGTCATAAACTTCTACAGCACTACTTCTATGATTTACAACAGTCTCTACTAATTATGAAGCTATGCCTGGACTTGAGATGTAAAAGGCAAATGTTACCAGACTGGTTGTACAGTGATACTGTACAAATGCACATTTGCCACAGCTATTTTCAATCGCTTGTCAACAGAGAACCATTGCAAATAACCATAAATTTTAGCCTGCTCTTATGAAAAGCACCAAAAGCAGAAACTCAGGAAGTTTGTGGGAGGGTGTTTTATTGTGATGGAGTTTAGAGATAAAAGTGGGGAGTGGACAGTCAATGAAACTTCTGCTATCTTCTGCCTGGATTGCAGGGAACTGGACTTGGTAGCTTACCTGATCCCATCCCAAATCTATATTTCTGATTTCCTATGAAGAAACCACCATGGGAAATACTATAACTTATGTAGGACAAGCCTCTCATGACCTTAATGGATATAGGAGGATGTTTACTTCACAGAAGTTTTCCAGCACATACATTTAATTTTGCTGTTATTCAACATATTAAATAACTATTTCAGAAAGGACTGTTTGTTTGTCATTAATAGAATTACCTGGGCATCGTGGGCAGCACAGCTGTGGTACATGCACAGGGGAAGGACAGTGTAGACTTGGGCATCTTATTCTGCTGCACAGTACATTTCCATTCTGCAGGTGGAACATAATGCATAATACTTTAATGAAATGTCTTACAAATTTCTATGTTCTCTATTCTGTGTCCAGATATTTAAAAAAAAAAAGACTTTTTACAACATTCTGTTTTCACTCATGCCAAGCTAAGCCCAGACTACTTCTACTTCCTTTTGAATTTATGCTGAAGGTCAGAAATCCATACAAACCTTAAAATCAGAGGAAGTGTCTAAAAATGGATTGCAACAATCTCAATTTGTCTTTTTCTTTTGAGCAGTTACGCTTAGGAATTGCATTTCCAAAACTAAGACGTGGATAATTAATGGTAGGTCTCTGAGATATCCCCTACTGAGGGTTAGTTCAAGACCACAAGAGACAATAGTGTCTGTAATTGTTCCTGAAAACTGTGGAGAGTCTTTTGTTTTCATTTTATGGGTTTCCCAGTAGACAAAAACACCAGTTGGTAAGTAGCCATTTTTCTAAGAAATATGAGTAAGTCTTGGGAATAGGGTTCATTATTCATGTCATTAACATAATATTCTATTTGACCACATCTAAGTTTGATTTATAATTAAAACACAGGGAATTTTCATTCTCCGGTGTGTGTCACCAGAAAAGACTATCCATTTCAAATTCCTACTTCCCATCTATAATTCATCCTTCTAATTTAGCTCTGAGTTGCTCATGTTTATAGCAAGAAAGATCTTTCAGCATGAACACTGATACCATGCTATGACTAGTTTTAGGTGGTGTCAGGACCAAACCCACTTCATTTTCATATGCCTTCTAGAACACTGAAATGTTTCCAGGGGAGGTGCAGACTTCCTTAGACAGCAGATGTGTAGGCCTTTCTAGTCATCTCTTTCAAAATAATTCATTGACTCCTAAATATCTGCAGACCACAGGCTGGAATCATACTGTTAGATCATTGCTAGCCACGAGCTACATTTGTGCATCTGCTTTGGAAAGAGACACTAAAAATGGTATCACCATCTGTTTCCAATGATGACTGAAATTAAATATACTGATTTTGTTGCGGAGGAGTAAATTTGGGGCTGTAGGACCTTCACAGGATAGGGACTATCCCTGGTCCACACAGCTCCTTGCCCAGCAGACTCTCACTGGAGAGCCTGTAAAGCACTGCTGTGGAAGAAAGGCTGGCACTGCCTGCTGACCTGGCTCCATGCTGCTGACTTGTCCTGTTCCATGACCTCACTCCCTGTTTCATTTTACGTCCTGCGGAATCTCCTGAGGTGAATGTTTACTTTCTGTGCATGATCAGCTGTGACAAAATTCTGCAGGCCAACTTTGCTGCTCTGGTCTGCCAGCAGGACTCCACTGTCTGCAGCAGGACAGAACTGTTTTAACTGATCTTGTGCTTAGTGAGACTGATCTTACACTTGGATTCACAGTGGTGTTTGGGAGGCCAAGCCCTACTGACCAGAGCAGGGCTCAAGTGCCTGTTGGTCCCTGTGAGCCAGGGCCATGATCAGCATTTCTGCATCAGGTACCAAAGAGTGCCAATGCACCTCTTCCCGAGCTAGGCTATCAGTGCTGAGTGTGGAGAGCAGTTGGCTTAGCTCCCGAAGTCTGCAGATCTGACTATGAACACAAGCAAAAAGTTGCTGTATTTTAGAGAGTAAAATAATGATCTAACAAATTGTGAGTGCTCAAATTTACTTGACAGTAACAGTCAACAGGCTCCCCTGTGAACTGGGGGTGGGAGGAGGGGTTGTAAAAGAAAGGGGGAACAGGGTGAGAACACTGAATTATGTTTAGTTTTACTCTGGCTTAAGTATGTAAATTCTAACTTGTAAAAATACAATACTACATACACACAAAAACAGGAAAGTGTTTTTTTTTAAATTCCAGGCTGAATAATTTGGTCTCTGTTTAGTTAGTTAATTTGTTTCATTTTTTTCTTAAACATCATAATTGTGTGTGCTGGGGGATGGACAGACAGACTGTTGTTTAGAGACGGAGCATGGATCAGAAATCTCTGTCTGTTGCCTGGCTGATATGACTTGTTTTGTGCAGAGATCATCTGGATATGAGGTTTGAGGCCAGCAAAGACATTTTGATCACACTGATGATGAAGATCCCTGGGGATTTTTTTGCTTTTCTCTGCAGTGTGAGGGAATCAGTTGCTGCTTCAGACTCTGTACATACCCTTTGCCTAACTGAGGGAATCATAGGTGGGTTACATTTAAGTGTCTCTTATTTGCTCTCTGTGGCACACTTTAATTTTTTATGCTGGTTTATGGTTTAAGGTCTGTCCTTGTGCTATGTCATGGCATGTTTTCTAATGCCTTTACTTTGTTAAAATTATAAATTGTTAAGGGTCCCTGAAGGAATCAGGAGCTTTTACTATAGGTCAGTGTTCTGAGGGCATGTTTTTGGCCAGGACAAAGCTCAAATGAGTGGCTGGATGCTGCAGTTGTTATTTGGAGTCTTCCTTCCAGACAACAAGAGTCACATCCCAGAGATCCCTCAGCATCTTCACTGCTGAAATAACACCAGGTCACTTTTTGCATCCTCACAGTACACCAAAGGTAAAACACAGCAAACAAGGGAGTAGAGTCGAGTTCACTCCTGAGCTGCATGTACTGGGGACTACCATCAGCAGTTTCCATCTTTACTAAACCTTCTGCCCTGAACTGTCACTTTGTTTTCTGTGCCCAAGTGTGAAGGAAAGAAATAAAACAGACTCCATTTGCTGGAGCCTCACGGTGCGTGGGTGTGTGTGGGTATGTCTGGGTCCCAGCAGTGCTGTTCTCTAGAGGAGCACACCATGCACTTTCCCATCCCTCCAGACTGTCTGGCATCTTCCT
This sequence comes from Pipra filicauda, assembly GCF_003945595.2. Taxonomy (NCBI): domain Eukaryota; kingdom Metazoa; phylum Chordata; class Aves; order Passeriformes; family Pipridae; genus Pipra; species Pipra filicauda. The sequence goes on from NW_024104742.1 coordinate 4,969,760, forward strand.
AAAAATCACCAAGCAATGATTTGTATCCAGATCACTAGGGTTTCCAGTTAATTTAATCCCCACTCAAGACATATCCTTACAGCAATTTAATGAGCATTTTACTCCATGCAGACTCTTACAGCTGCATTCTGCTGCATAGATCTGAGCTGCAGCCAAGCTCGTGGGACTACTGTTTGTGAATCTCTGCACTAAATTGTAGTAGCAGATTCCCTCAGAGCAAATGCTGCACAGGGGCCCAATATTTTACACTTGCAGGGAGGGAAAATAGCCAGGAATATTTTATTTTGCATTAAATACAGCAGACAAAACTCAGCATCTGGAGTGTCTCGTGTTAGTGACTAAGATCCCTTATTGTTTATTTTAAAGTACTCCAAGGGACATATTCTGCTCTCATTTTCCTGCCTCTCTCCACCAGCTGTATATTACATACTATGGGGACCTCTGACTGCTGTGTTTTTGCATCAGCCATCTACTGATGGGAGTCAAGGACCTGTCCTTTCACATTTTATCCAATTCTCTGTGCTCCCCATACCCTTTTCTCATGGTTCATCATCTCATTCTTCTTTCACTGACTTTACTAACAGCGATATCCAAGCCTGTTCCTTCAACACTTTAAGGCAGAAATGCTCCTGAAGATGTTGGTACTGTACACAGATCAAAGCACCACCAAATTCAGGTTCAGCATAATCATCCATATTGATGGAACTGCAAGGATTGTATGTTGGTAGTGGGGCCTGACAAGTCAATATGTAATGCTCAGCATTGACAAGGCTTCTGGCTAGTTAAGGAGCTGTTTTGTTTATGCCATGCAAGTATTTTTTGCCAGTATTGGCCTTCTCTGTTAATTTTTTTCCCTTTGCTAGGATCACCTGCCTCTATTTCCTGTAGCATGATCAGGACCCACTAATGAAAACAGGTTTGGGCTTTGTCAAATTGTAGCTGCAACAAAAAGGATTCTAGTCAGTGAAGCAAGTAGAATAAGTTGTAAGATCAATAAGTCAGCAGTCCTACCTCTGAGCAAAGACAATTAACGCAGTAAACAAGGCCATAGGGTTCTAGGTAAGGATGCCATCTTTCTCCTACACGATACTTCTTATCTTGAAACACACAGTATGTATCTGAATCTGTAAAAAAGAGTTGAAAGAGCTATGAATGAATGTTTCCATTCTGTTCATACAAAGTGTATTTGGGCGTGCAGAGTTTTCTAAACTATTTGTTCTTTCCCTGGAGAATCACACAATGGAAACATCCTTAGTGCTGTTTTTTCTAACCTCCCAAACCAAAGTAAATGATGTGGCCTCCCATCTTTCCAAAATTTCAACTCCTGAAACAGCTGATAAAATGGCTTTCATACAGGTGAGTTTATCCTTCCACCTGCAAAAACTCAGGCTAAGATCCTGTTTATGTAAGAAAATTAAAGTGCCTGATCACTCAGACAGACTTACAGGAAACCAAACCTTTTTAGGGCAAACCCAAAGCAATTGGCCCAACTCTGGGATATCCCACTTTGTACCACAGAGAGATCTTGAACAAGGGGCCTGCAAAGGGAAGATAAATGCACTGTGCTTACACTGCATGTTCAGTAACTCCATATTTTAACAATGTAATAAGTTTGTGCTAGTATTTCAGAACAATTTGTGCTCATTTTTGTGAAATAATTTATGCATCAGCTTTCAAAATATTTTAAGATCTTTCTGTTCATTAAGCACTTTTAATCTCACAGGTGCAGTTTTGCAGGTACCCATATGTCTGTCAGACATTACTGTCCTGTCTCTCCCTGTCACATTATGGTTTCACATTGAAAACTCAAATCTCTTTTATAAAAGGGTGTTTCTCATGTGTTTCCATGTGAGAATTCCTTCCTGTTGTCTTAAGGATATCCCAATTCTATGATTCTATGATTCAAATTCAGTTTATTTAATTAATCTCAGTATAGATGATACTTCAGGGTATCTAACAAAATACTTGTCTTCCACGTGATAATCCAAGCAAGGGACATTATTCATATTTACTGGGCTAGAAGAAGGTAGCAAGAGCTAGGAACTGTTAGAAACTGTGAAGTGATCTGCTTTCCCTTCACACAGAAGCATGACAAATGAAATGCAGGATATGAAAAAGCAGACAACTGAAGTGGAATTTGATAATTTCTGACTCTGTGTTTTTTTGAACCGGGATACCTGCACATGGTTTCCCTGTGAGTGAGTTCAGCAGGGCAGGGAGCCTTTCTGCAACTCATTCTCCTTTTTCTTTTTTTTTTTTTTTCCAATCTACTTCCTTGGAAGCAGAAGCTGCTGAGACTGAGGCTAAAAACTTTAATTACTTCTCAAGGGCAAACAATGTCCTTTGTAAGAAGAAGGCCAAAAAACAACCTGTGCAGGTTGGAAGAGCATTCCAGAAAGCTATTAAGAGGAGCAGTCAATAACTCCTAGACTTATTTGGGTAGTTGTTCCTCCTTGCCATGATTTCTGAAATGTGTTAACATCTCCCGTGGATAACAGGCTTTGTAGAAATACTCCCTTTGTTTTGTTTGTATTCTTTTCACTTCTTCTCATCAAGTTTTTGACAGTGCTTAGACTCTTAATTTTCTCAAAGGATGTACCTAATCCAGTTCATATGAGGTTGTTTTTACAACACAACAGAACAGTCTTGGCCGAGCTTTACACTAGCTGAAAACTTGAGCACAACAGTCTTACACATGGGACAGATTCCAGATAATCTGTCAGATGTTTATAGAGGTTACTAAAATGGAATTAAGCACACTCTTGACTCAGGATATTTGAAATAAAACAGATTCTCCAATTGATGTTTTATGTTCTTTATCATGCAGTGTAACCTGTGCAGCTTTAGGAAACTGCCCCAAATGTGGGTGTGACCTGATTCTACTAAATGCAGGATTAGAAGGAGGAAGAAAGTTAGAAGGTACAGGACATTCTTTTCTGAATGACATCTGAAAATAGAAGGAAAATGTCCAATTTAGGTGAATATGACAGCTTTGTTTGAAGTCTACTTACGTTTTACTTGTTCTAGTTTACCTCCATCTATGAAAAGGAGACAGAGCACGCCAAAAAAGATAAAATGAAAATCCTCCAATATCCACTTTTTTCTCATCTTTATCAGCAAAAGGAAAAGAAAGAGCCTCCAAGTAGAGAATGTTGAGCTGTTGTGAAGAAAAGATTAAATTAATTAAAATAAAATCTTGTAAGATACTTAGTGATTTCATCCAGCACACAGAAATCCTAAACTGTCAGAACAATAAAATCTGTCTGTATCATGGATCTTCCCTTCATGGAAACAGCTTTGCCTTCAGATCATTTCATTTTTAAAAGGGGCCATATTCCCATTCATGAAAGCTGAAAACTGGATATTACTTCTAAAAAAGTCCTTATTTTATTCCAAAGCAGAGAAATCTGGCAAGTAAGCAACCTAAATCCTTAAAAGTTCTCTTCCCCAAGAAATTAGTTTGGAAGATGCTCTTGTAGAGCGTGTCTTTTGAGTGTGTCTCAGGACATACAGGTCTCAGTTGTGACATGTTTGCTTCATCGTAAAATTAACTTTGGGTGTCCCTGGAGTCCCAGCCCTGCACTATGGGAATCCCTGCTCAGGGTGAGCCCCTGGCCACGCTTCAGTCACTGGGAGTTTTCCTCACCACATCTAATAGGCTTCCACCACTATTCAACTCGCCCCTTCGCCCCTCTCCCAACCACTATTGTTCTGTGACTGTGTATAATTAATTTTTCTAGACTTAACCCTTCCGTTGCCTTGATAGCTGAGAGTAGAATGGGGGAATGACAAGTCATCTTCATTCCTGCAGATCTTTAATGTCAAAATCTTGCATATAGAGCAAAGCTTAATGTATTCTTCTCTGTGTGGTGCAGATGTGGTATTGTACTTGCTGCATGTGCCATTCTGTTTATCTTTTTTTTCTGGTTTTTAAAAGGTGAATTATTTTAAAGAAACTAATTAACTAAAGTAGAATTTGTTTTTGATAGCAAACCTAAAATTCTAAACTGAGAACTATTTTGGTGCTTTGCTGTTTATCAGAATTCATTACAAAAGCATTATCTTCCCAGAGTGCACTTGTCCATAATTTACAATGTTGGAAAGAGCTGGGGTTGATTTTAAGAGCCTTGATATGGATTCATTATTAGTTTTACAAAAGTTTCAAAAAACCAAAAAGAGTCAGTATTGGAAAGATAAACAATGTGTTTTGTAAACTGATTGGACCTCTTCAGATTTCATGTAAATAACAGAACTGCACAGGAATATGTTTCAGGTCACAGGTAATCAAGGCAGAAATAATAATTTATATATGTATGGTCAAGACTAAGTTGTGGATAACTTAGAGAAACTCACTGAACAGTTAATGAGCCCTTAAAATTAAAATCTTCCTATTATGACTGTTGAGAACTAGGATACTGTAATAAAGGGTGAGTGATCTGATTTTATCAGTGGTTTTATTGCCTTTTGTCTATATTCCCCAAACACAAACAAAATGGACATCTTCCTTAACTAATCAAGCCTGTGCAACTACTCTGTCTGTACTCAGAAATCTCATTCAAAATACTGCAAATTGCATCTGAAAAGATATTAAAAAACAAACCAACACAAAACCACTTTTTTTAAAGCACACTCCCTGTGCAGTAACAAAACATAACTTTCCATTTCGACTTTGGAAGCTGAGAATAATATTTCAATTTCAGAAGAAAGGTTTAAGTCATTTTTTTTCCTTTCAACATATTCAAATCACATAGGACATTCTGAAGCCAAACATCCTTTTAAAAACCTGTTTAAAATTAAAACCTCATAATTTAGTCCCAGGACATCATGTGTACATTGAGAACAACAGTAGCACATCACTGAGACTAACAGAAATCTGAATGTTTAAATATTTTGGCCTTCTTGGGGGTTGCTTAAGCAAACAATAATTATCAATGGCACACAATTATTCTTTGTGCAGCACTTTACCTGTTAGCTAGGTTGGTTAGTTGGAATAGAAAGGCTCAGAAATCCATCCATTTTAAATGTCAGGTTTTCAAAAGGAAGAACATTTTAAAACTTGGACTGCTTATGCTCAGAAATGCTGCACGGTAATGTGAGATGGAGGAGTTAATAACAGAAAGGGGAGACTTTTGATGTCTTTCTTAATTCTCTTTAATTTCTGTATTGTTGTTACTCCAAATATAAACACATACTTTTCACTATTAGCACACTCCCTTTATTTCCCCAAAGGGCAATGTCCTAAAAATATTCCTGTATTTAAATAATCTCAGTTAGGATTAACCTGTTAATTATTGGTGTGTTTTCTGCATAGTAGAAACAATGAAAGTGATCCCCTTCTTACATAAATTACTTAGTGAAATAAGGCGGATGGGGCTCTTTTTAACGCCTCGCCCTCCAAAGATCCCAGTTTGGTAACTGCAAGAAGCAGTGTCCGGTGTCGCCACGTTTTATGATTAATGAGAAAAAAAAACCCGAAAAAAGCCAGAAAAGGCAGTGCCGAGGGTAGCTGGCAGAGGCTGCGAGGCGCGGGGTTGCGGCGATGGAGCGGCGGGGACAGCGGTCCTGCCCCGACGGCCGCGCTCCCCCTGCATCACCCGGAGCGCGAACCCTCTCCCTCCGCTCTCCCCGAGGCTTTCTCCCTGCGAGCCCCGGCGCTGCCGTCGGGGGTGGCTGACGGGGTGTCTGTGAGCGGGCGGGTCTCGCACTGAGCCGCGGCCGGAGCCTCCCGGCTCCCGCTGCTCTGACAGAACAGCCGCCCCTTGGGCGCCTGCCCGGAGAGCGCCCTCAGCCCCGCCCGGGGCCGGGAGGGGAGCTCGGGCCGGGGGCTGCCCCCCTGCCCCGGCCAGGTGCCCGCGGTGCCCCCGGGGGGCGAAACGGGCCGGATGGGAAGCCCGGGAGGCGTCGGGTGCCCCCGCTGGGCTGCCTGTGCCGCAGCTCCGGCAGCGGGACCGCGCCTTCCCCGGGGCCGCGGCTCGGACGGCAGAGCTCACAAACCTGGGGCAGGGCTGGAGGCCGCTCCGCTCCGCTCGGGGACCGCCGCGAACAGCGCTGGGGCACCGCGCGGCTCCGCGCTCCGCTCCGCCGGGGACGGCGGGGCTTCGGACAGGCGGCTCCGCTGCCCGCTCACGTTGCCATCGTCTTCTCCAGCGGCTTTTAGGTCTCTCCTTCGCTTCGGTGGCGAGGGGGCGAGCAGGGGAACGACGGGGTCCTGCCGCCGCCAGCCCCCGACCCCCGACTGATGGACGGGAGCGGAGAGGGGGGGATCCGCTACTCCCGAGCTGCGGGGCCGCTGCGGGGCGGGCGCTCCGGAAAGTCCCGGGCTGGGGCACCTGCCACCGCCTCCTGCCCCGGCGGGGAGCGCAGCGAGACCCCGCGGCCGGAGGATGCTCGGCGGCGGGTCCGGCCCCGCAGCCCCGGCGGCGCTGGAGCGGCGGCGGGAGGCGGGGTGAGCGTGGCCGCCTCCCGCCCCGGCCCCGCCGCGCCCGCGCCCCGCGCCCCGCGCCCGGCACCGCGGCCTGACTGACACGGCCGGGGAGGGGCCGCTCCGCCGCGGGGGGCTCCGAGAGGGGCGACCCCGCACAGGGGCCTCGGAGCCCGCCCGCCCTCCGCGCTCCCCTTCCTCCTGCGGGAACCACCTGCGGGCAGCGGGACCCGCACCCGGGCGGCGGGACCGCGCTCCGGTGCCTTCAAACGAGCTGCGGGCTGGGTGACAGAGCCCCACGGGCGGCTTTCTTGGAGAGAGGACTCCACACCGAGACGGCTCTTTAATGGGATTGTCCCAGGAGGGGTGCCCTCCGGAGCAGAGCCGACCGGAGTTAGCATCCACTGGGATCTGCCAGACACCTTCTGCTGATATCCTCTGCTCTGATTTATTGTGTTAGAAGGTTTCAAGGTCACATTGAGATTCTGGTGGAACTAAATTAAACCCATGACTCATTATATGCTTGGTCAAACATTCTTTTTCTGTCTTCTTGTAGCCCCTGTAACTAATAAGAAGAGATCAGTGAACTCTTGACAAATGATCTGAGAAAAAGGGTGAGGTATGAAAAGACATCATGTGGAGAAACAAATTACAACCTATTTCCCCTAGTTTGGGACCAGGGTGTTTGGGGAGCACTGCTAGGAGGTCATACACCTCTCAGGCTTGAGAGATATTTTCAGAAGGCTGAAAATTGAGTAGAACTTTAATTTCTTCCATTGTATCTTAGCTGGACAAAATACTGAAGGTACAGTGTATGGTGAAATCTTATACTGCATGAGAAAGGGATAGATAACTTACTAAGGGTTTTGTAGTGTTACTTCATGAGTAACCAGGGCTGTGTGTTAGTCAAATGCAACTTCATAACCCTTAATAAGAAATAAGGAAAAGAGAAAGTCCTGGAGCTAAGCATTTTGAAAACACTGCTCCATGCCTACTTCTGTGTCACTCTGATACTCTTTTCCTTGCTGTGCACTGGCAGTAATCCATGTTCCTATGGAAAAATCCTCACTTAAAGCGCTTACTCCTGAATGTGATGGCTACTGTTGCAGGCTGATAGTTTTGGAAGAGCCACTGTATGAAAGAGGGACGGACAAATGGAGCAAGTAATCAGAAATATGACTGTAATTTGCACATGAAAGCAGAGAACCTGTGCTGTGCAAGCTCTGGTCCTGCAGAGGTGTATTCATGTTCATGGACGGAAGGATTAAGTGTGTGCACACATGCTTCTAAATCATGGGGCTGTAGTTATGTTCCTTTAGGTGTTGTGCTGGGTTAGACTGTGCAGGCCCAGCCTGTGAGATAAATTGTGCATGAATAACAGACACTCAGATCTATGACTGAAATGGTGCTGTTGCAAATCTTTGTGAGTAGGAATCCACAGGTCTTTGTAGACAGTCTCGATAGTCTGGGTTTATAGCATCAACATGACTTTGGTAGATGCAGCTTTGGGCCTGGGCAAAGCTCAGTTTTACTGTGTAGACGTCCTCCAGAACAACTCATCCAACAGAGCTACCCACCTCTGTCAAGCTTCCTCTAGACGGTGGTTATCCCATGGATTTCCTTCTCTGTGCTGAGACACTTCTCTGTGTAAAGACAGCAGTAATTGTTACAGTACTCTTTATGCATAGTCAGTGTAGTAGTAATGAGAAATGAAATATTTTCTATAGACTGTGTGACCTGAATTCTTTTGCAGAGAGATTCTTTGGAAAGAAATTCCTTATTTGGCCTGAAGAGTGCTTTGGAAAAGTTGCTACAGATGCCAGCACTTTCCACTGCATTCTGTAAGACTATTTCAGAAGATGATGGTGTCTAATGGTCTCTGGAGATACTAATTCAGGTGTAAGACCTTTGCTGAACACGGAGATATACAAAACAGATTCCTTTTCCCACTCTTTGTCAGATTTAGGCTGTAGAGAATTGGCTGAAAGAGCCTTTCTCTGAAGTGAAGGCTTGGGACTCAATGAATGGGCAACTTGGGGGAAACCCAGACTTCCAAAGGCAAGCTGCCCTAGTCTGACTCCTAGTCCTGATCCTGCTGCTCAAGCTGTGCTGTTCATCAGTTGCTGGGATGTCCCTGAGGGCTTTTGAGTGATGACGCAGTTTAACATTGTCAGGATCTGCCTCCTTCTTGGTCACGTACAAAGGCTGCCTCTGTGTCTTGTCATTCATCTTCCCATGGCGTAGTGTCACAGCGAGGGTTACGGTTGTTAGGCCAAAGCATAATGTGGCACATGCTGGACATTGTGCCTGAATGGAATGTTCACAGGTGGCCTCTCAATGACTGATCTTTGCTGAGCTGGAAGGGTTTGCCAGTGCCCATGGATCCTGGTAGTGCTGCACCCGTGCCCAAACTGTTCCTCTTTTCCCAGCTCTGCCCAAGCCTCACCCAGGAGTAAGCACAAGTACAAGCCACTACTCTTTGTGTCTTACCACAGCCCGTTATGCTTTGTCCTGTCTCACAGCTAATACAGCCCCATGTTAGGGGGTCTGTCTTATTCCCCTTAGACCACAGCACTGATGGGACTTACAGACACCTTGCCCCATGCTCTTGCTCAGCAGTGGGCTGTTACTGCAACATGTGAAGTTCAGGGCTGCTGCACACATGTGACACAGGGAGCTCTGGAAGGCATCTGATATGTACTTGTTACCCTTCGTGCTGCCCAGAACTCACTGCTTGAATATGCTCTGCATCCTAGTTGTCCAGACAGGAAAGAATTGCTCCTCATAGTGAGCATTAGAGATTCAAGGATGCCCTAATTTTTTAAAAGCACAGAGATTTAGCCATGTAATTCTCATCACAGATAATGGAAGTAAAGCAGCTAATAATGGGACCCTGACAGTGGAAGTCTGTGTCCCTGTGCTGTGCCTCACAGTGACTGAGCAGCATGTAGGTATCCTGCTATTATTTCTCAGTTTGTGTGAGGGGGAAAAAACAGGATAAAAGATTCATGCCAATGCTAACATGCTTACACACCATGTGGAATTTTCTTAATTGGAACAGACATTGAGCTCTGAGAGATGTTAGACACATGACACAACTTCCATTAACTTCCCTGTCCTTTTTTTGTTCTGTTTATATATGGTCAAATTTTCACTCTAAAAAAGTATTAAAGGAAGTTCTTAATGTAATGAATTCCTTTGGGTTTTGCAGTCCTATAAATTCAGTGAAGCTCTGTGGAAAATGAATCTTAAGATGCTAAAAATTATTCCCAGGATTTTATAAAAAATTCTAAATTAGTTTTTGTGGTTTGGATCAACCCTCCCAACTATTATACTGGGAATACAATCTGGATGTTCCCCAAGCAGACTTCACATATACTGTTCAACAAAGAGGGCTTCAGATGTGCATAATTTTGTGATTATGGCATAGGATGGTCATGAGCATTCTCCACCCTCCTGTTCATTCTTAGCACTGACTTCATCTGCAGTGGGCTGTCAGTCCTCTAGCACTAGAAATTAATTTATTTACCAGTGAGACAGATGGATGAAATGAACCTGAGATTTCAATTCAGTTTGCTAAACAACAACAGCACTACATAAAATGTCAAATTGCAGCCCAATTCCTCATTACTTTGATGTGGATATATTCAGCTGGGACTGAAGATTAGCTGAAAATCTTTCATTGTTCTGTGAAAAAATGCAAATAAAAGACAGGTCTCTAAATTCCCCTTCCAAATACCCAGGTGAGAAGAGAGTCACAAGAGCTGCCAGCAGCAAACATGAAAATGCGGGAGAAGGGAGCCACACAATTTTCCATTCCATCATAGAGCAAATGATGCTTTGCTGGGTGGGGTGTCAAGAATCCCAGTGTGTTGGTATGGAATAGATATATGCACTCAGAAGTGAGGCCCTCCTGAATTTTGCATTGATTTCGAAGTGCTTATCTGCAGGTGTTTCTTTTCTAATCTAATCTAATCTAATAATAAGGTACCTATTACCACCACAGAGTGCATGCAGCTGTAATTCTGATTCTATCATTCTCTTTCATATCTGTAATGTGAAAGATTCCAAGGCAATTTGTAGGAATATACATTTTTTTGGTATGTTCATGAGCTGCATGAGCTTCCCTGTTGTGTATCAAAACACTAGTACTCAGTGCTTTAATGAGAGTGCAGTAGTAGTAAAGTGTCATCACCAAGATATGTAGAAGCAAATGCTACTCAAACTCTCAAAAGACCCCAAGGAATCTACACAAACTACATTGAAATTGTGAAAGGGCTGATTTTTATTGCATTCACAGAAAGTTTTCCTCTCTGTCATCTCTTTTCTTGTACCTTCTTGCCCAGAGAGTTGAATGTCCAATTCAGAAACTCTCGAACAGGTACATCTTACTGTCAGAGGTACAGTACATGGTAATCTTTGACAGAAACCAGTGATTTCTAACCTATTCTCTGTGTTAATCTAATTTACCTGTTATAAAAAAGATTATGTAGCCATGCCAGATTTGGCTTTTTGTCTTTTTCTAGCATTCATAGTAGTAATGAATTCCTTTTGTGTTATTTAATCTTGTATTGAATGTAATGAGTGTTGGAGGCACAACATCAATAAAATAGTTGAGAATAAAGCTCTAAATTCCTAGTTGATTCAAAAAACCGAAAGGGCCATTTTTTTTCTTGAGACAGGAAGTCCAAACCTTCAGTCCAAACTCTCATCTATAATTCCTGCCTGAACAGCATTTTGTGGGCAGGAAGCCTGCACTACTTACAATTAATGCTTCCACCAAAGTGTAAATCCAGGTAGCATGCAACAACATCTCAGTGACTATTTTCAGCAAGTGAAAAGCAGCATCAAAGAATCTGTATAAGTGATTATTTCTGATTTCTGGGAGCAGCTTCACCTTCATTGTTTTTTCACTACCACACATTCTTGAAAGCAGCAGAAGATGGTATAGTCCACATAAAAACAACAGACATTCTTTTTTGCCATTGCAATTGTTGACTAGAATCACACCTGGTAGAAATTTGCTGGAGTTTTGCACTTACTGAGGGTATAACCATGCATGAGAAAAGCAGGAACAAATCTTACAGATTGATCATACCATGAGAAAGATCCACTTGCTGAGGCATTTCTCTGCAGCTGAGATCCACCAGATAAACCCAGTCAGTCCTGTCTCCCAAGGCATGACAGAAGGAGTCAAGGCAGGCTGAATGAGGCTCCAATTGCAATTCAAATATACTTTTATAAACCGTGATTAGTGCTGCTAATCTCGCCTTGGTAAGCCAAAGACAATAACAACGAGGTTACCGAACACCTCGGGTATTATGTAATTCTTTTGCTTAGAAACTTGCTGGTGTGAGAATGCTTTTGAAACCCATTAGTAAAACTGAACTTGCCAAATGAGCCTTCTCTAGGGAGAACAAAGTCAAATATGTGCCAGCATGGAGCCAGAGCCTGCCAGGGGCTGAGCACTCGCAAATCCCATTGCGACCAGCGACAGCCGAGGACGCAAAGTCCTCCGTGTAACTGAGCTCAGTTGTAAAATGAACTAATAGCTGTGGAGCTCTCTTTGCCACTGGTGACAATATTGTGTGCTTACTCATAACAGACCCAAATGCATTGACTAACACTAAACTGTGACTCCAGCCTGCTTGGTTCTGGCTGCAGGCTTAGGAAAAGCCCCGCTGTCCTCTGCCTTGCAGCATCTGACTGACTGAGAGGGCACTCACCAGCACTGAGTTAGACCAGACTGGGGGACCACTCATCTCTCTTGTTTAGTTCATAAAGCCAGTCTTGAACTTTTCTTCACCAGAAGATGGTGATCCTTTCACATGAACAACATGAACATGTAGAGAGAGGGGGTGGAAATAGCCGAGGTGTGTCAAAAAGTCACAATGAATTTTCAACAGAGGATGGGAACAGTGGAAACGTCCAAGAGGACACTGGTGAAATTAGAAATGGCTCTTTGTGAATAACTATCTACAGAAAAACGTTTAAAATGAGGAAAGGGGGGATTTCATTTCATCATTAAAAGCATCAGTATAAAACACATGGAGTAAAACAAACAGTGAAGACACTGTTGCTTGTGGGCTGGCTTTTTAAGTATTAATGGAACGTCACAGAACAAGAGTTTCTTTTATTCTTTTTTTATCCCAGCTCCCTGCTTTCAAGGTTCTTGTGTGAACATGCAGCAGTTTGCAAGGCTGTGAAATTATCAGACCTGGACCAGTGCCAGTACAAACCAATTTATTGGGGTCCAGCAATTAACTAAAACCTAGAAAGCTTGATTAATTGTGGCACTGCTCAGCAGGGAACATTGAGGGGAAAAAAAATCAGACTTAACTCCATGCAGTGTCTCTGTTCCATATACCAATTTACACTATATGTAAAGAAAAGTTTCTTCTCTGTAAATACCCTTAGTATATTCTTTAGCACCATGTACAAAGAATAATTACAATGCCATGTGACAAAATGCTAGTTAGTGGCTCTCTGGATAATCATTTCATAGTACCTCTTATCCTATTACAATTTTTTTGCTGCTGAATTAATATCTAATTGTAACTCCAACAATGGGATATATTATTTTAAAACATTGTTTTGTTAAGCTTCTCTCTGGAGGGACATATTGAGAATCCAGCACTGCTCTGCTTCTTTATATTTCCTCAAACATTTATGTGTACAAAAAAGATGAGGATTTGGTAGCTGTTCAGAATTATTTAGGATAGAAAAGCAGCAAACAAAAAAGTTGAGCTGAGAACCAATTTACTAGGGCAGAGTATGTTGACTGAAATGAAATCCTGTAGTCTGAGGAGACAGACATTATGAGAAGCAATTACAAAGTGTAATTTAGGTGTTAGCTGATTTTATTATGATAGTGTTAACAAACAGTGTCCACACAGGTTGTTTTATTGTAGGGCTTATCATAAAACTCTATGCATAAACCAGAATTTAAAAATCTCATTCCCTTAGTGGCACATGAATCACCTTTAGTATACATTACTGGGAATAAAGCAAATATTTCAGCTTAGTGTAATGGACAGTGTATTGCAATGGGTAGTACAAAACACTGGATCTAGTGATTCATCTTAGTTCCTCTTACATCAAAATGATTCAGTGGTTAGTAATGGAAAAAAAGCTGTCTGAAGATAAAAAGTAGTGGTAAAAGAATTGTCACCCCTGCCCAGTGACAAGGAAAAGAAAGATACATGCAAATGTTTTTACCTTTTCAATATCATTTTGTATCCTAATCTGCATCCAACCGCGACACTGTCACATTCTCAGATTTAAAGAGTGCAGTCCACAGACAGGGCTAAATCACATTAGGCAGCAGTGATAATAGAGCCCGGGCATGCAGAACATCCAGGCAGGCATCTAGCTGGGGCTGTGGGGTGATTTGGGACATTCAATGAGGTAGGAAGGGCTGTCTCCTCCAATTTCACTGTATTTATTGGGGATTTAATATATTTTTTTAAAGATATTTGCAGTGGAAATCAGTTTGTTGGAGGTCATCTAATTGAATCTACAGCCCTGGCAACCCTTCACAAAGGCTGCCAGGAATGACCGAGTTGCTAATGTTTAACTGTGAATACCCAGCAGGGGTCCTCCACAGGCCTGAATACAGTCAATTATGTTATTTTTCTAAATATTAGTGACTCAGCTGTCTCCGCTTGTGAAGAGTTGCCAGGGTCACAGATACAATCAGACAGATCCTCCCCCCGCTTCACTTCTAAGAGATGGGGAGAATCTTTTAAATATCGCACTGAACAATCCCGAAGAAGAGAGAATGGCTCTCTGAGGCTGTGCTGCTTCTCCGGGGTGGTTGCATATGGTCTCGTTGGTTTGTGGGGTTCCAGGGGGCCAGGCAGGGCAGTGTGTACGTGCCTGGGGGGAGCACTGCCAGGCGTGAGCAGCCTCACAGGTCTGCGAAATAAATACGGATTTCACAGTTTAGCTCAATAGGCACTAGGACTGAGATGTGGCAAAAGACTGAGGTGCCAACAGCTTGTCTCACCCTTTTAATACTTTTTTGTTCCTTCTGTCTTCTACACTCTCCCCCACTTCTCATTGTGCTCTAAATATCTCTCTGGAAGGAATGTTTCTATGCACCGTAACAATTCCGTTTTCCATTTGCCTCATCATTGAGAAACACGGAGTGGTGGTTAGGGAGAGTATCCATGCTCTTCACTGGGACTTACAGATGCCCCAGCAGCCCCGCTCCTCTGCCCTCTACACAGAGCTCTGCAAATATTTTAGGTTTTTGTTTGCAACTTCCTTAGTTTTTGCCAAAAAGGCCCTTTTCCAAAGCCTAGCCTCCTCCAGAAACAGCATCCCTATCCCTGTGGTCCACGGCCCACATCTTCTTATCTGATCAACAGTTTTTGGCAGAAAGGAAAAATCTTTCTAGAGCATTTCAGTGCCAGTGCATCATTTTGGCCCAAGTTTGAGGTAGTGCTTTGGAGTTGGCAAAGTTTCCTAATTTACTGCTGTTAAATTTTATCCAACTTTAGGAATATTATGTGGATGTGGCCAATCTCCAGCTATTCTGAATCCATTGCAAATACTTTGCCAGCATGTGTCCAAGTATAATCCAATTTTGATGTTTTTAGTGCTGATACAATTTCCCTATAAGTACCTATAAGGCATGGCATCTGAACTGCAGTGAGCAGGAGTTCAGCTGTTTGGAGCCCAGGTCCCAGCAGATGAGACCTTTATTCCTTTGGGTCCCTCTCTGTCCTAGAGGTGGAAAGCCCAGACTGGGTCTCTGGTCCCTGCTGATGTTGCATCTCTGACCTGTTGAACATAAAACAGTATTTCATGAGTGAGTGAGGCTCTAGACATTTCCTTGGAATGAGCAGAGCATATGGAGTCATGAGGTGTCTTTTGCTGTTTGACATCAGTACACTTCAGATTGGGGTACTGGTGTTCCAGCTGTGTTAGAAATACAGTAGCTGAATAAAACTGCAGTGAAAGCAGAACTGAAGTTTCAAATGTTTCAGTACTGTGGAGAACTTGAAGAAATAGATATTATCGAAAGGGTGCCTTTGTAGCTTGTTCTTGCTACAAAAACAGGGAGGAAACCAAGCCACCTTCTGTTAAAGTTGGAGTTTCCCCTGGCTGGAGCTCCCCTGCAGAGAAGGAAAATAACCCAGCAAGGGAGAGGAGGCTCGCTGTGTTTAGACAGCCTGTCCTGATCTTCATGTGCCTCTCAGGAGGAGGAGTTCCCTAGGAAGGTTTTGATGTCTGGCTAATTACCAAGGCCAATGTCTCCCTCCTTTAGGAGGATATGGTTCGGGGCAGTAGCTGTGGCACTCTAATCAAAGAGGAGATGGTTTCCTCAGTGTTTTCATTTTTAATTTGTTGCCTTCTCCCCAGATTGTTGTCATGATGGGTAAATACATAGTGTTAAACGCTGTCCTTAGGCAGCAATGAGGACTCCATTGTGGGAAACAGGAATCTGGATGTTACTAATGTTGCAGAGTTATGTGTGACCCATTTTGGTTGCAGAAACGATCAGGTCAACAGCATCCTATCTTGTGGTCCAGCTCATCCAAGTATGCATCAGTGATGTAAATTGTGATATCCATTGCTATAAGCAGCTGGCAAACCAAAAAGAGAAATGAAAATATTTCTAACCTCTGTTTCAGCAAATACACTTTTTTTTTTTCCTATTGACACTGGCATCCATAACTATTAACAAGACTTCCTGTTGGCAGTATCATATCGAAAGCAAAAGTGATGTATCGGTCAGTGTGTTCATCTTGCTTCAGGAGGAGAATTGATGAGGTGATTCTATCACTGAAGAGCCCCACCCTATTCTGTGCATTCAGAATTACAAGTATTATACCACTGATTGATCATGAGACATTTTACAGGCAAAATTCATGGCTAGTGTAAGCAGGCAGGAAAGTGTCAGTTCAATTTACTTGAACTCATTAACGTCAGCAATTAGTTGCTTTTTTGGTTCTTCTGTGCCACATTTTTTGACTAACTGACAGAACTAGTTTAAGGAATGTTTAACAATATTTGATTTAAATACAAGAAAATTAATAAGTTGAGGGGGAATGTTTTTAAATGGACAGAGGGCAGGTTTGTATTAGATATCAGGAAAAAATTCTTCATTGTGAGGATAGTGAGGTACTGGCACGGGTTGCCCAGAGAAGCTGTGGCTGCCTCATCTCTGGAAGTGTTCAAGGCCACGTTGGATATGTCTCTGAGTAACCTGGGCTAATGGAATGTGTCCCTGCCCATGGCAGGGGATTTGATATGAGCTGGTCTTTAAGGTCCCTTCCAACCCAAACCATTCTGTGATCCTACAAAAACTGCCATCTGGCAGTACAGTGAGAGCAAAATTAATGCTGCATCCTTAACAACCCTTTCCATTTGAATCCAGAGACATTATGAAGCAAGAGCAGGGAGCAGGACTTCAGCAGCTCTGTGTTCTGTGTTGCACTGCCCAAAGGTAGGTGCCCCATGTGATGACAGGAGGCTCTGCTGACCGGGGGGTACCACAGCTTAGCTCATCTGATGATTTCATGGCTGGCACTGTTATTATACTGCACTGTCATATCTGAAGAAACTTTAAAACTTGTGGACATTTCAGGTTATCTTTTTTAGAAACTGAGACACAGAAATGGTTTTTGTGGAGGTGCCCATCAGCTCAGAGTACCACAGACCTCGTCTCCTGAGTTTCATCTTAGTGTGCTACCAAGTGATATTGCTATTAAAAAACATGCTCTTTCATGTATTTATGCATTCCTTTGGGTATTTCAGGTCTCAGGAGGATCCAAATCTCCATTTTCCTCAGTTAAGAAATAGGAGAACCACATATGAGGTGACAGCCTTATTTATTCTTCCACCATGACCCTTTAAAAGAGAAAGAAGAAGAAGCCGATACAGAAAAAAACCCCAAAACACTCAAACAAAAGCCTCCAAACTGGGTAGAATTTTTAAAAAAGCCAATCCTGTGCTTGCTTTTCCTTTTATAGACCACTTTCCAAACTAACACAAGGATCACTGTATTACAAGGCATGGATTAACAAAGAAAGGTTCTCTAAAGGAGACCTATTGGAGTTATCTTTAATATTAAAAGCAGAGTGTTTGTTTTCTTTAATATGGAGGGCAGCACCAATAAAAACACCAGTGAAAGAGGCCAGTATTGCTAGATCACATGTCTGCTTTTATCTCACAGTGGAGTTATAGTAGAACGATTTTTGCTTGGAAACTTGAAAGCTGGACTGCATCCTTTCATGCTGAAATCATATCTCCTGCGAGGATTATTGGAGGATATAATGTTTCCTTCAGCTTCTTATTTTCTCCACTCCTGAACTTGGACTCCTGACCTCAACTTTTCTCTGGTTATGACCAAGTATTGGCCTTCAATTGAATAGCTGAGCTTTTTACAATCAGATCAGCTCCCGCTCTTGTAATTTCAGACTCATTTTGTGACATTGATATTGTAGATCTTAATTAAAAGCCAAACATTTTATATCTTGGGTAATGACCATACAGGAACTGCCAGGTTTTTCTCCCATGTGCATAACCATCCAAAGCATTCAATATGTGTGACTGGAGTCAGAGGAGTTGTGCACGGTTTGCACGGGGCCCCCTTTTGCTCTTTGTGTCCCTCCTGCAGCCCAGCTCTGCACCTGTGCTGGGCTCTGGGCAGTCACAAAGACTGGTCCATGAATGGCAGGTAATTCAGGGTTCATGGTAGCTGAGTCTGGAGCCTCTCATTAGCTGAACAGCTAATCAGGCAGAAATCTGTGGGGCTCTGCAGTTAATTACAGGGCAGGGTTAGATGGTGGGTACTAAAAATATCCATTTCTTGGCTATGCCGCTGTCCCCTGCTAGCACCAGTTGGGGCTAACTGCACTGGATTATCTGCACAGATAAGGTTAGATGTACTATTCAGCAGAGTACAGAATTTGGGAAGCCTTCTGTTCGTGGGACTCATGATTTTTTTTAATTGTTCTTTATTAATTGGATATAATGTGCCTTGTGCTTTCTCTCACTGAAGAGAAAAAGAATTGGATTTTGGTTGTGCAGCTACACTGTCAGCTTGAGTGTACAGCTATTAATGTTGTAGCCATCAAATTTGAATGTCTTTAAATGTTTGAGGCACCAAAAAGAATGTTGGGATATGGTCTTGAAATCATACAGCTCTGAGCTTGATACAGTAATTTGTTATCACTGTAACAATTTCTTCATGGACATTCCTTAGTTGTGTGAGCATGAAAATAAGGAAAACCAGGTACTTCTGTTGTATTGTCATATAAAAACTTGGCCTTTTGTAATAAGCCAGAGCCTTTCCATACATAAATTACTTTCTGGTGAGAGTGGGACTTTCAGAGTATTTTTCAGAAACATAAATTGAGAGAAAGTTACTTAATGGAGTCTTTTAAGTTGGTTAAACTATTTTCCAAAACACAAAATATTCCTGAAGAAATGGGACTGCTAGTGAAAGTTCTGCCTCTG
The DNA here is from genome assembly GCF_003945595.2 of Pipra filicauda. Taxonomy (NCBI): domain Eukaryota; kingdom Metazoa; phylum Chordata; class Aves; order Passeriformes; family Pipridae; genus Pipra; species Pipra filicauda. The sequence continues at coordinate 4,988,652 of NW_024104742.1, forward strand.
AATATAGCAGGCTTTATCTTCACTCTGAGTGAAGCCAATGGCTGAAGCGTGTCTGGTATAAATAGAAAAGGAATCAGTACCTATCAAAGAGAATCAGGTTGCACATTTGCCAATATTTGAATTGTCAGCACAGATGAGGACAGTTTAAGAGGTTTTCACAGACACAAATTAGGTATTTGGAAAATAATAATATGCAAAAAGGGATGTGTTTTGCGAAGCTGTTTATGCCTTTTGATTGACACCTCAGGGTAAACCTTTTACTATAGACTAGCCATCCTCTTAGGCTTAGAAGTTCATAGGAGGAATTACCTTCCCTAATACACTTGTTTTGTCAGTGTAACCTTCTAGCAGTAGTGAAAGTACAATAAATGGGCCTGTAATTCACTGTGTCATGAACAACTTACTTATGAAACAAACCTAACATAGAATGTAAAACACTTCAAGCACTAAAAGGAGGCATTACCCATTGCTAATTAAACCTGAACTTGCAGATATGGCATTCCTTTCAGTAGAAATGTAGGAAACACTGTCCCTTAGTGGTGGTGAGGAAGTATTGCTTAGGAAATAGCTGCACAATTACTTGTGCACGTCGTGGTGAATGTCTTTGTTGCTAGCAATAAATAGCAGCCCAGAGAGTGCAAAGCCTTGAGTTATGTCCTAACATTGTACATTTAACTAATGGAGTCTGGAAAAAGAAGGCCAGCAGTACTCAGGGACTGTTTATTTTCAGAACAGGCTGAAAAGTACAGAATTTGATCCCAACATAGTTTGTACCCCAGTGAATGCCTCACTTTTACACCAGTGCTGCTGAACTCACAGTGTGACACCCTCATACTGTAAGAAAATAACACCTTCAGTTCATACTGCTGAAAAAAACCTGGAGCGTGTTTGGGCAGGTGTGTCACAGGCACAAAAAAACATACAATTTTTCCTCTTGGTACCCAGGTTTCCTCACTGCCTTTGGGAGAAGACATTCCTGGGCTTCATGCACTGCTCTGGAGAGTGCCGGAAAGATGCTTCTTTTCCTCTATGCTGCCATGGTCTGTGGATAGTCTGAGGGTTCAGTCTCCAGGGCTGTGTAGTTAGCCTGCAAGAAACTCACTATTAAAAATTTTTTACATTTATCTGTTCAGCCTAACAGATGCAATCGCTTTGTGAGGATAGTAAGACTATTTACACTTTTATTTGTGCAGCTCCTTTTAGGTCTTTTTAAAATCATTTGGCGAATACACTATTTTTGCCAGTAGTGTTATTTTTTTTGTCTCAACCCTGTTGCATGATAACTGATTGTCAACAGTATGAATGAAAGGGCATTTGGTGGGAATGCTGCCAGAGTGTGGTGATGTAATGTGCCTTTTTTGTACCTGCTCCGGGAGGATCCCAAGGTCTGACACTTCTCCATTACCCTGGCACGGCACGTAGAGACAGTGTAAGCCAAGGACCTGGGAGGCTTGATGACGATTGTCTGGGTTGTATCTGCTTAGACAGTAGGATTTTGGGGGATTTGTCTCTTAAATCCTGGATATACAGGATTCCGTCTGTTGGGATATATTTGGTGAAGCTGCGCTGCCTCCTGAGAATTTTTCCAGCATAGAGACAGGTCAATGTGCTTGCAGGAAGAACAGGCTCACAATGTGTAACTATAACAATCATGATTAATTTTCCTCTGCCACTCTCTAAAGGCAGAAGGGAAAGAAACGAATCCTTTGAGCAGTGAACTATCTTCTACCTCATCATTGCTTTTAGCCTCATTTCCTGCACTCACAGCTTTCTTCAGTCACAGTGGCATGTTCAGTGTGAAGCTTGCACTCTGAGCTTTGGAATGCCTTCAGCTGAAAACTTGTCCCCAAACCTCCACTGAGACATTTCGGGAGAAGAGCCCAACTTGTCCAAACGTTCACTTGGATGCTTTGTCTGGATCTTTCTGTTTCTTCACTCTTCTGCCCTCCTAAGTGCATTCTTACAAAGCTTTAGAGAGGATTTTCCTTAGGAAATGTCTGTGGGGATCTTCTTTGGAAACTCCTGAATTACTAACCATCAATTTACTCTGCTAAATTAACAAGCAGATGTTTGGCTGCAGCACTGGCCAAAGTAAAAGAAGTGGTAGTGAATAAAAGCACCATTTTTCAATAATAATATCAGTAGCATGACATAAAAATTGCCAAGTTTTGGGAAGAAACAGTCTTCATCATTTTTCTCTTGTAATTACTTCAAACACAGCAGAGTGGTTTTTACTTCAAGTTTGTGGGTTTTAAGACCATTCATTTCCTTTGGGAATTTATCTGTGTTTTATTAACAGCAGATTGTTTTTTCATATTGTAGCATTTATCAGTTGAAATACGTACTTTTTATAGACACTGACAGTATATCATTAATAAAATACTGATAATAACAGTGAGACATCAGTTGCCAAGTTATAGAAGAAAAACTCAAACAAAACCAGGAAAATAGAAGAGGATATTACAAAGGTAACCCAGAGATGATCTCCAGAAGTGACCAGCTATGGCCAACTCCCTCTTTTGTTCTATCATGTATGATGTCCATAGCCACGGTAGTCTCATATTCCATATGTAATGCTCTCCATTTACCATCATACCGAGCCAGGGCTTTGGTTATGGGTTGGGGGACTGATTTTTGGGTACTTTCACGTGAACACTGGTGCCTTTTTAAAGGATAGCGTTGTTGAACACATGTACTTTGGTAGCTCTCTGAGGTCTGTGGGTATCTCTGTAATTTAACTGGAGAGATTTTTCGGGGCTAAACTGTCAAATCTTCTGTGCTGCCTGTTCCTCATACTTGTGCTCTCAGCTTGCAGTCTGGGCACAGAGGTTTACCCAGAGAAAGATCACAGCAGGACTGGACCATAAATCACACTGAGATGGAGTGTGTGCATATATTGAAGAGGAGAGGGAAGGGAGGAAGCTGAACTTGCCTGAACATTTAATGGGAAATACTTGCAAGGTACTTCACTGGGCTACTACAGCTCTCTGGCTAATGCATATTTGTTTTCCTACTTCCCAGACAAACCTGCTTTGCTGGGAGGTCTCAGAATACACATCAACCTGTGAGATGGTGGTTGATACTCTTCCTATATGTTTTGTAGGATTCCCTGATGTATGGAAACCTTTAGCTGTTTCCCATACCTATCACCTGGCTGTACCAAAAGACAAGCATTTGAAACCAACCAAAGCTGGTGTAAATTCACAGTATATTAATGAGTGCTGCTCCATAGCTGCTACGTGACTCCTCAGACACAGAGCGGAGAAGAGGCACCACCCATTGGGATGAAGCAAAACTGCTTCTGTGCCCTGCTCTGCCTGCAAAGCTGTCACTGGATAGCTCAGGGCAGTCTTTAAGGGAACAACTTTGTATAATTATGAGCAGACAAGCACTGGAAGTGCTATCTAGTAATAAGAGCAAGGCTTATGTGCAGATAGGACACCAACATCTTTCCGGTCATTCTAATACTTCCTGCTAGACAATAAGCACATCCCTGTGCCTCTCTGTTCCCTGTGGAGAAAGACTGGGGGTGTTGTAAGGCTTCATTTAAGCACCAGCTGTGAGATGCTTTGAGATCCATGGGATGGAAGAGGGGTAGTGATGATGTGTGTGCTGACATATGAAAATCAGAAATGTATTTTGGGGTGTGAACAGCGATTTCTAATAGTTTGTGTTAGATTGTTAATGGCAATTTGCTTTAATTTACATCATGGATTTGTTTGCATCAGCTTCATGCACAGCCTTTTTCTTTTCCTGTGCAGTTCAGGAATCTGACAGAAGATGGTTGATTTCCTACATTCATACACATTGGAGACGAATTTAAAAAACTTGAAAGTATCAACAGTGCTTCAGTGGTTTCATGAAACTGTCAATTTTTTTCATTGGTTTTATGAAACTGCTGGATTACAACAGATGGATTGTCTTTATATATATTTAGATGGTTCCCATCTCTGTGGTCCTTGTGTGCCTCCCAAGTATTTTAAAACAGAAAAATGCTTTTTCCTTCTCTGCCTTTCCTTCTAGCTAGCCACTAAGAGGAATAGCTTGATTGCTTTATAGGGCTTGGGTTTGTTGGGCTGTGTACTAGTGTTCTCTGCATGTTTTTGTGTGAAGAAATGAAGCTGAGGAGAGAATTTTTGCTTTTGCTTCTGACTGCATTGAGATCCGGGTTATTTGTATCTCCATGAGGCAAAGTAAGTTCCACAGTACAGAAATTCTGCCTGGGAAAGATGAAACTCCCACAGTCTTGTCTTACCCCTTGGTCAATGGTTGCAGTGCTCCAGCAGGAGCCGGCTGTGGAAGATTATGAAGGGCTTTGGATATCAGAAAAGAAGACCAAAGTCTGTACTTAGTAAGAAACCAGGGTGAGCAAAGCACCAGGCTGCTCTCTCTTGCTAAGCAGACATCTGCTGTATTTTAACACCAGCTGTGGTTTATTTCAAAGCGCAGGGAGTTCCAGTAATTAAGCTGCAAGACACAATTTATGCACCAGTGTGTCCAAGTGTGCACTCCTCAGGATGAGGTGCAATCTTCTGGCCAGTCCTGCCTGGAAGAGGGCATTTCTGCTGACGTGGCTGTTCAGCCATCCCCTGGCAGTGTGGAGGCTGCAGACATCCTGAGGCTGTGAGACAGATGCAGCAGCTGACTAAGCAACTGTGTTGCTGTTGGGATGGGAAGGAAATGTTTAACACAAAACTGAGTGCAGAAATGAATCTGCACAGCCCAGAACGGCAGGTCCAAAATGAGCCACTGGACAAAACAGATGTCAGCATCATTGACCATTGCACTGTTTCTACAAGGAAGAAGGGGCAGCACCAGAATTTTACCAGGGTTAAGTTCCACCACGATGAGCAGGTGACTTCTGGGGTCAACAGAGATCTCAGTAAAGAGTGTCCCAGCCATCTCTTCTGAACATGTGCATCATCTGATGTTACTCCTGTAGCAGAGTTTAGAAGAATCTTTTCCAATCCATCTACCACCAGCATCCCCATGACCCGAAACAATTATCAGGAGTTTCAGTTGCTGTGTGTTCAGGCCTGCCCAGGCTAGCCTTAATCTTTCTGATCTGGGCAATCTGAGCTTTGTAAACATGGTGGCATGGATCTTACCAAGCTTGCCAGGGGCTGTGGAGACAGTTTTAGGCTGATGCCACTGAGTCTTCATTACTAGTGGCATGCCTGTGAGCTGGAATCCAGTTAGCTCAGCTGTGCCTGTTCAGTGCTGACTTCCAGCTTTCCTCCTGCCTAGGGACAGGTTGTGGTGTTTTGGTCCATGAGCTCAGCTCTCTTTCACTATCTTTCTCTTCTTGCCTTTTCTGCCACAGGCCATTGGAGCATCCCAGTGTGTTGTGTGACAGGGGAGGTGGATAGGGGAATTCTCTAAGGGAGGGACTGGGTTTCACCACCTCATCTCTACTCCGGTGACTCTTGGCTGGGGGAAGATGTTCTGCAAGTCTGATTCAACATGATGGCACATGCTAAATTAAGAAATTAACATTAGCCTTAGTTAACTGTATGTTCATTTGGTGTCTCTCATTCTGCTCCCCAGTGCAGGCACGGGGCCAGCGGCACTGTTCAGCTCTGAGCCTTCGCTGCTCTGACGTTCTCTGGAACACCTTTGTAGGGCACAAATCCCCACAGTGCCAGAGAGCAGCGCAGCTCTGCAGCAGCACAGGGCAGAAGGCTGGTTTAAAACCAAGCCACTGACGGTGATTCGGGTCTCTGAAGGATGCCCCCGGCGCTGCTCCGGGCTGGGTGCGCGGCTGCTCCGCCGGAGCTCGGGAGGCCTTCGGCAGTAGTGGCCCCGCACCACGGGATGTCACTACGGAGCCAGCAGACACCTTTGCCTTTCGCTGCGTTTTACAGCCTTTCCTTTCGAGCTGTGCCTGCCCGTCACTGAGGGCACCGCTGCCAGCGCTGCCCGCCCGGGGCTCCAGCGGGGCCGCCGAGCGCACCGGGCACCGAGCTCCCTGCGGGCACCGAGCTCCGCCAGCCCGCCCTCACTGCGGTGGAGAAAATCATTCCCCCCTTTTTGATTTCAAAGCAACCTCTGCCTCTCGGGAACGGCACCGCCTCACCCCCACCCCCCCCTTCCCCCCAGGGACCAAGGGACCGGGGCGCCGCTGCGGGCAGCGGGGCCCGGGAGCTCTCCCTGGGCTGCGAGGACCTCCCGCATCCACCCCGGAGCATCGCGGAAGGAGGAGGGGGACGAAAGCGGGTTCACTTCCGCCTGGCTGCAGGAACCACAAGCCCCCAGAATATATTATAATAATAATAATAATAGGAAGGTTCCCCCCCCTCCGCCACCCCCGTTTTTGTCCCCCTGGAAGGAGGGGGTGGAGAGCAGCGCGGCGAGGCTGCCGGCGGCACATCGATGTGCGGCCGGTGAGGCGGCGCGGCCGGACCCAGCTCCCCGCCGGCGCCGCGGCCGCGGCCGGCAGGACGGGCTCAGCCTCCCCGCGGAGAGGCCAGGGAGAAGGTCTGTGCTTTGCGTTCGTACCTGGCGTGGCCGGCACGGGCCTGCCCTGCCCCGGCCGGAGGGGATCGGCGGGCCCCGGCACCCACGGCCCCGGCAACAAAGCCCGGCCGGGGGTCCGTGCGCGGCTGCAGCTGGGAGGGCACCGGGGAGAGCCCCGAGCTGTTGGTCAGTACCCGGCTCTCTTCGGTAGGTCCTGAATCTGTGCCTTCAAACCACCCCGAACCCTCCCCTCTGTGCTGGGGGTTCTGGTTAGTGTGAGGCTCCAGGGAGAATGGGCTCTATGGGAAAGGCTCTGGGATGTGCCTGGCGGCGCTCGTTGGGCCTGGATGCTGCGGGACCCGGTGCTGCGCTGCGGGGCTGTGGCTGCAGGAGGGCACCGGGAGCTCGGCGGGTGCGGGAGGGGGGGGGGAGGCCAAGGGCTCTGCAGGCTCCTCCTGTGAGCCACCGGCGAGACAGGCTGCTTGTCCTTTGGGCAAGATGTGCTCAGTCCCATGCCGGGTGTACCTTCAGTGACTTCCCATTCCAGTATCTTAAGATCAGTTGCTTTTCACATATTAAACATTTTCCCCACTTTACCTTTGTTATTTTTTAATCTTGAGGTTCAACGGGATGGTCTTGAGTGTCTTTGCATGAGGCACTTCCAGACTCACAGGAAGACATTAGTTGGAATGGGGCGCCTTTGGAGCCAATCACATCCTCAGACTCCTTCTATTGCTGGAGACATAATCCATCTGCCTGTCTAGCCTTCCCAGTTTGGATCTGATGCCCTAATTTAAGGGATCACCATCAACTGGCTGAGCAGTTTAAGAGATTGGTAATGGTGAATTTTAGAATACTAGAAATGGAGATGAGCGCTGTGGACTTCTACGGAAACAAGACAGAAGGTTAAATTAGCTGCCTTCCCTTTGGGTCAGGTGCAGAGCTCACCTCTGCCCTGTTACTGTCACTTCAGTGCAGCCTTCAGGTTTTCTCTTTTGGCAGACTCTGGGCACGCTCTGTCCAACAGAGATAGCACTGACATCCTGTAAAAACTTTGTTGCAGCAAAATCCCTAACAGGGGTCCTGGCAGGGATGACTTCTTTGGCCACTGGAGCACCATACCATCTTTTCCACTCTTTTAAAGAAGTAACTGCTCTAATAAACTATTGCACCCCCACGTGTAAATAGTTTTTTTCACAAAGGTGAAACTTGTGGTCTGTATGGCTTCAAGTCATTCTCATTTGAGTGAGAATTGTCAGGATCTTACAAAGACTCAGTTAAGAATAAGTATATCTTAACTGAGAGAATAAATGTGTTGACTGCTGTGATCTCTGGTATATGTTTTAAAAGGTAGAGGGGCTGACAAGCTGAATGGAGAGGGGTATTCCAATAGCTCTTAGGCTGAAAGTACTTCTTAACTAGGGATCATGAATGTGCCGATTATATTTATCTTAATTTGCCTTTTTAAATTTGTGTTTGTTGTCTAAGAGAGCTGAACACCTTGAATTCCAGAGTGCTTTGATATCTCAAACCTGTATACTGGTAGCTGAGCCTTGTACTTCAGAAGTTCTGCCAGAAGCCTGAACAATTTAATATGACTTTAAATGTATAGCAACATATAAGGGAAGTGATTTACTCAAGGCCAGTGAAAGACTGGGGAAAGCACCCTGGCCTCTCACTGCCTTGTGGCTGCACTTCCAATTCCTTTCCTTTCACCCCTTTTTGTCCAGTCACAAGTGTGACAGAGTTGTTTAGGAGCTACTTGCCCTCCTTTCTTAACATTTTAAAGAAACTACAATGACAAGGGAAGAGAAAGTGCAAGTGTTGATCTACATAGACTTCTAGAAATGAAGGTATGGCACAGAAGGATTAAAAAGCAGTGAGATAATGCAGACTGAGAACTGTTTTGTGAAAAAAAGAAAAAACAATGGGTCCATCTGTCATCTTGCTCATTTCCTTCCACGAAGTCTGAAGGTGTGTTGAAAACAATTTAAAAGTTCATGTTCTGAATCATGTGAATTAGGCTCCTGACTTATGTGTGAGGGAGTGAAGTGACTTATCAGTGGTCCTGCAGTCACAGCTTCATGTAGCATCCAGCTGGGGTGTGAGAGTCAGGTGGTTAATTGTAAAGAGTTTTAATAATGGGCTATGGAACACAGTTATCCTTTTGCTCGTAAATCTGCAGAGGAAGGGAAGTAATTTTCTTTGATTCTGCTTCCCTTTGAATAACTTCTGCCTTTCTGCCTGGGATGTGACTAGAATTTGTGGTGGAGTCAGGATGCAACTCCTCCTTGGTTGACTGGAGAGGAAAGTCTTGCTTTTACCTAGTTAGGTGGTTGTGTAGATCTGCTGCTGTAACACAGTTAACAGCTGCAATAGCATGGCTAAGCCTAACTCAACTATGGATCTTTTGTGTAAACTGAGTCTTGGGAAGGTAATCATCACTTCAGAGTTGGTTACGCTCAATGGTGAGCTTGGGATTTATACCACATAAACATTTGCCTTAACACAGAGAAGGCTGAGCAGTGGGTAGGAGTAAAAGTAGTAACATATTAACTTTGAATTATATTGTTCATTGTAAAGATGTCAAGGTAAGTGAGAGGTGCTTTACCTGCTACTGAAATACAGTCCTTAAAGGTAGAGGTAGAGCACAGTGCTGAACAGTATGGTACAGGTAGAGCCATCCCTCTGCCACGAGGCAGCAGTGATCCAGTGATCTACAGGGAAGCATGAGTCTGTGTCTGTTCTCTGATGTAGATCTTTGAATTGCAGAGATTTCATCTTGGTCTTTAAAAATTAAGATAAGACCTCCCCCCAAACCCCTCCCAGCAGTGGCAATGTTATTTGAATGCTGTTGTGTGGATTTCTCTTTTAAACTGGGTTTACTCTCCAGGAGCCAAGGAAATCTGAATATTTATCTGCATTAGCAGAATGGTATTAAATACAAAATCCTTAGCTGCCATGAATATTTATTTGTGTCTTAGCTGGCTTCAGACTGCATCTCTGGCTGATTGCCATCCCTGAAGGTTATTTTCACAGAGGTTTTGGAGTGGACGCTCACACACTGATACACCTCCGGATTTCATGTTCCCTGATATTTCTAAACAGATTGTCAGTAGTTGGCAAACAACTACATGAAAACAGACAGTCAGTGGAGAAAGTATGGGCCCAAAAATACCTTTGGGCATCAATAGATATCACTTTAAATAATCAGATCATAACTATTCCAGTATATGTAAATATTCCCAGTCTCTCACAGTGCTCTCTAAGATTAAGCGAGTGCCTTAAAATTGCCTAGTTGAAGCCTTAGCCCTTCAGATAGAATAAGATGCATTTTGAGATCCTATAGGATTTTTTATTACGATCTTTCTCTCCAGTAATCTCTCTTATAGTGCACCACGTTCTAGAAGGTTTCACTATGGAACCAGTTGTCTGTAGTCACCGGGTCCTGGTCTGTTGAGCATAGCAGGGTATGGATACCATGTCCCTGGACACACTTCATGGTGTGCACTCAGCTCTCCAGAGTGGATGCTGACTGTTGGGGGTATTTCATGAGTAGTGAGTGAGTAGTGCTATTATTCATCTAATATTCATCTAATATCACCATCTTATTCATTATTCATTATTATTCATCTTATCACCAGCAGCCTGTCTCCATTCTTCATCAGTGCAGAGGGTCAGCTTAAGTATTATAGAAAGTTATTAATATTTATTAAAGCCTTAAGGTATGGTTCCAAATATACCCAAGAAAAATCACAGACTAATTTAGGATGGACGTGACCTGTGGAGGTGATCTAGTCCAACCTGCTGCTCAAAGCGGGACCAATTTTTAGCAGGGCTTGGTTCAGTTAAATTAAAAAATATCTCCAAAAATGGAGATCCCACTACCTCTCTGATGCAATTTCAGTGTTTGACCATCCTTATGAAAAAAAAATAATATCTAATCAGAATTCCCAGTGTTTCAGTATGTGTCTTACCTTTCACTGGACATCTCTTGGAAGAGTCTGGTTCCATCTTGGTAGAGGTAGATAGATAGATAGATAGATAGATAGATAGATTAGAGAGAAAGTGAGGATAGAAGAGATGTGAAAAGGTGCTGCACACTGCAGGAAGCCTTACAGGTTTTTTTGTTTTCTGATTTTTTTTCTCTCACTAGACCTTGTTCAGACAGGGGTTTGGAAGCAGTGGTAGTATGAGAGCATATGTAGTGCACTAAGATCCTCGTGTGGTTTGCTCTGATGTGAAGTTAAGATTGGCACAGCTGTAGCCTGGCAATGAACCTGTCTCCTAAATCCTGCTTTCAAATCCAGCATTATGTGACAGACTGCAGGCCATGTTACAGGACTGAGTGAAGGGCTGAATTGATGTGTCTTCGTCCACCTGTGGGGTTTTCCGTAAGCCTCTTGCAGTTTCACGTCATCAACCCCATTTGTTGACATGTTTTTTCCTAAGGGATTAGTTTGATTTTGGAGTGGATCCATCCTGTCATATTTGTATGGTTAAGACATTTCCTTCCCTGACACTGCACTGTTTGACTGTGCCCCAAGCAAAGTCACCGACCAGTGTGTCAGCAGTTTCCCAAACTTCAAACCTTGGACACCATCAGCTGGCAGCATTTTCTGCAAAGCAGCTTGAGACCCTGAGCATCGAACACTGCAGATTTGATAAATTTCTGTGGGAAAGGGAAAGAGAAAGATATGGATCACCTGCGCTGGCCTCGCATGTCACTAGGCCTCCTGAACAAGAGCTTTGGAACAGCATGGAAGCTGTGCCAGGAGTGGTTTAGGTGGGATATTAGGGAAAGGTTCTTCATCCAGGAGATGTTTGAGCACTGGAGCAGGCTCCCCAGGGAAGTGATCACAGCACTAAGCCTGACAGAGTTCAAGAACCATTTGGACAATGTTCTCAGACACATGGTGTGATTAGTGGGGTGTTCTGTGCCGGGCCAGGAGTTGGACTCGATGATCCTTGTGAGTTCCTTTAAACTCAGGCTATTCTGTGATTCTGTGATATATGAACATGTGTCAGCCAAAGCAGATCGGAAATGAAACCATTTAGGAGATAAAAACACCTTTGTAGGTGAAATAATGGATAATGTCCTCTCCTAAATACACAATTTGTGAGTGCTGAAGTTGAGAAGTTCAGATTTAACTTTTGCCCTCCCACCCTCTTCCTGGACCACTGCTCCTTTCTCTACTGTTGTTGTTAGATTGTATGCAGCTGATTAATGATATCTTTTCCAATAGACTCAAGCAGGATAATGCACTTTGACCTACACATGGTGATGTATTAAAAAAATCAGTGAAACGCTGATTGAATTTTCAGTGATAATTTCTGTTCTAGTCCTTAATGGCTAATTTATGCAGGGGTTAGCAGAGAGCAATATCAAATAACATATCTTACATAATAAGACAGAGGATCAGCTGGAAAAACTGACCTGCTGTCTGGCAGTTGGTGTGAACGCTTTATTTGTGTAGAAGCATAAGAACTGCCATATTAGAGTAGGTCTGAAGGTCACCTACTGTGCTGTTCTAGCCTGATATGACTTGTCTTGGGTGGCCCAGGACTTGCTGTCCTTTTCCCCACATTGCAGCTCGTTTTCTTGCCTTCACAGACCAGCACACAGATTAATATGTTTTTCAGAAGTTTATCATTATAAATTTAAGGATGCTTTCCAGCAGCAGTGATACTAAATTCTAGAACAGGCTACCTAGGGAGGCTGCAGCATCTTTGCTGAAGGTTTTGGAGAGTAAGAAAGCAAGTACTGCTGAGTATGTAAGTATTCAGTTGGGTGATTCAGGTCTGCACCATCAGCTTAACATTGCTGAGAGCTGTTTCCCAGCCACATGGTCACTCCTGCCTATCTGCAGGACAGCCTCTCTTCCTTGTCCACCTCCCAGCTCTAGCCATCAAAAACATCCTGTTCACCCCCCCTGTGGGTGCCTGTACAGCTCAGGTCTGAGCGGGCAGGGCAGAGGCTGTGGCACTGTAGCCTTTCTGCCAGGTTAAGGAGTTCATAACATGTAGGGTGGTGAGGCCCTGGCACAGGTTGCCCAGAGAAACTGTGGCTGCCCCATCCCTGGAAGTGTTCAAGGCCAGGTTGGATGGGACTTGGAGCAGCCTAGTCTAGTGTAAGATGTCCCTGCCCATGCAAGGAGGGTTGGAACTGGATGATCTTTAAGGTCCCTTCCTACACAAACCATTCTGTGAGGCTGTGATTGGAGCAGTGGTACAGGAAGGATTAACATGGACATATTCTGGGTGCTACCATGCCAGAATTCTTTGTGGACCATATTTGTCTGCATTTCTAATCCCTTTTTGAGTCTTGTTAAGTTCATTGTCTGGATGACTACCTGGTTGATGAGTTCTAGGTTTTAGTTATCGATGCTGCAGGCAGAAAACATTTCTTAATTGCTCATATCTGCCCACTTCATAGTGGAAGTGGTAGTTCTGTAGCCCCATGAAGCACCGATGTGAGGGTGCACTGCAGGCAGCCAGAGAATCCTGTTTTTTTCCTGGTGATAGTGATATCCATAGAGAAGCTAAGTAAAGTATGGGAGAGGTTACCAGTTCCCTCTTTCAGGATGCTGAGGTAGTTACACAAATACATAAAAATATGGATTAGAGCAGCAGGAAAAGATATGCATAGAAATCCCAATCTAATTCCCTTGAACTCAATAGAAGTGTTTGCCCTAATCTTCAGTTTTGCTCCACACCTAATCTTTAATGTATCTCATTAGTTTTTCCATTGCTCAAGGGCCTCATAAAAGTTTGATTAGCCCTTCTAAGGAAAACAGTTTATTGCTGAGAAACTGTGAATCAAATCCTCCAGATTAAATGAAAAGTCAGGAAGAGCCCAAAACCAAACAAGGCAATAAGATTGCTGACCTCCCGAAGCAGCTCTGGAGAGACTGTTACTGAAGGAACCTTCTCTCCTCATCTGCACAAGCTCCTGCAGCTGGGACTCCCAGACCAGCATGGTCACTCCTTGGAGTACACATTGGCAGGACAAACTTATCTGAGAAAGAGGGTCATAAGTACAGGAAGATACCCGTTCAGTGCTGAGGTCACAGGACTATATCAGCTTATTTGGATTCTATCCCTGATTCTCCCATTGCCTGGCTGTGAGAGGCTGGATTGTTCCTTAACCTCCCTGCACTTTGCCTCTCCCAGATAGAAAATTAGTTTTATTTATCTCTTTTAGGTCTCTGTAACACACTATGTGTTATCCTCACTCTTTGCAAGGACAGCTAGAGGCAAATCATATAAAAGCTCTGTAAATGCAGCACATTTTGGGCTGACAGGTCTTTAACTACCATTTCTCTGGAAATCCTTAACAGTTGCAAAGACTGAAATGGAATATCCTCCTCTTTCAAATTCAGAAAGGCACTTCAGAGCAGTGCCAGCCCAGGCCCTTGTTCACCACAGAGTGCTCGGGAGGGGGGCACATGCCCACAACAGATGACACGAGGTTTTGTCACAGTGTGGGATTTCGTTTCTGCCACACCACCCGCAGATCGTGGCAGCCATGTGACAAATGGGACAGGAGCCTTTTGCCTGTTTTCTGGAGTTTTCCCATAGGCTTAAAGAAACTGTCCATTTCATTTTCAGGTTAGTGCTTATATTATTAATTAATGAAGGGGGGAGATGGAGCGGTCTCTTGGCTTTGCCCTTCTTTAATTTTTATCAGGGGAAAAATTATACCTTGAAGAACTGCTTATTTTAAGATTTTTCCTCTGCTAACAGCTAATGACTTTTACCACTGATCTCCTCAGCAGTGGCTGGAATATCTTTGGCTCTGAGCCTACACAGGAAGAATAAGGTAATAATAAGCTGAAGGGTTGTTTTTAGGGGATTTTTGCCTATTGTTTGTTTTCTTCATGATGTGTTTGGTGCTTGTTTCCATGAGAAAACTCTAGGTAACCACAGAACTGAGGAAATTCTGGTATCTTGGGAACTGAGGAGTGAAAGATGAGAAGTATGATGGAGAGCAGATTTGCAGGCAAGAAACTGTTTATGTTTTTACAGAACATTCAGCAGTTGCCTGCAGTGCTATAGCTACAGTGTGGGTTTTTTTTTGTAGAACACCCCAAGTTGGCTGCTTAACAGAATCTGAGAAGAATAAATTAGATATTAGAGATAATTTAAAAATACTACTTTTACAGACACATCCCAGCTCTCTGGCTGTAAATATCCACCAGAAAAGCAGCATAATATCTTTACATGGTGTTTTACTGTAATGTTTGTGTTTGTCTTCTTTCCATCACTCATTCTCACTCTGTGACGAGTGTGAGAAGCCTTAGCACTGACAGGAGAAGATGACATTTCCCCTCCAGCAAGTGTTACCACCTCTCTGCCTCTACTCACCTTCTGGAATCACTTAGAAGGAGATATCTGCAACAGTGGAAGGTTCTTTCCCCAAAGGTACCGTCAAGAAATGCTGCTAGATTTACATTTTCTCTCTGTTAAACAATACTGAGTATTGAGCAGAGAGTCTTTCCAGTGGGCCATGTTCCTGTGGCAAGGTTGTAAATTCTCATTTGCTACAAGTTTTAGAACTTCCATCCCCAGAAGTATCTGATTGGAAGGAAGTCCAATGAAAACTGAAATTCTTGAAACTCAACAGTTCTGAAAAATAAGCCCTAAGCAGCTCTGCTTATAACTACATAGGGAACCAGCTTCCAGTCCCTGTCCTTGTTGTTTTAACATATTTCATCTGTCACCTACAAAATCCTCAGCCACCTTCTGAACTCCTTAGCCAGGAAAGGACCCTCATAATTCAGTGGAGTCCAGTGACCTTGTGACCCAAAACATCCTCCACTTTATTCAAAAGCTTTCCCTAATTCCATTGTGTTTCTAGAGAATTCATGATTTTCATGCAGTTCATACAGAAGGAAATGTGCTGAGCAAGATACAGAAATAGTCATTTGCTTTCACTGCCCAGATATGGCTTCCTGAATTTTCCAGTCAAGCTCAAGAACTATTGGTATTTATTCAAGTAAGATGATGAAATGACTTATTTTCAGTTGGCAATTAGTACACTGGCTTTAGGGAATGAAAACTGTGTTACATGAGAAACAAGAACAGCAACATCAACAAAAGATTTTCATCTGTTCCTTGTGCCAGTTTGTGTTGTATGTAAATCTGTAACTCTCAGCTGCCTTACCATCACCCATGTCTGGAATCTGGGGTGTGCCTGTGGTGTGGAGTGACTTGCCTTTGCTAGCTCTTTGTCAGGCTTGTTTTGGAGAAGAGCTTGGGAAGCTGAGGGCTTGTTGAGCCTGCCAAGATCCATTCTAATGAATCCATGGCACTGTCATCCCTAGAGCTTTGCACTTTTGACTTGGAGTGAGGTTAACCATCTACTGGACACCCTGCAGATTTTTAATACCAGTCTTTGCTTCAGAAGTTCCCATCATGGGAATATCAAGAGGGATCCAAGCAGGTGAAGCCATGATTGCTATTTCCTAGAGTAAGTGCAGTGATGAGGAAGAGGGATCTGGGCACATGATGCCTGTGTGGATTGTTTTAGCCCCTCTTTAATCCCTTGGGTTTGGGAGTGGAAATAATACCCCCTTTTTTTCTTCATGTTTCTCGGATGAAGAAAAAAGATGAAATGAGCTCTGCCTTTCTTTGTGTTTCATGCAGAGAGCTTGTGAGGTAGTAGGTCATCTCTCAGTTAATGTGCTTCCTGTTTTTCCATAAACTGGCTTCTTCTTGTAGGTTTGTCCAGATTTAATTTGCCTGATGCATGTGGTGAGTGGAGTTGAAACATTCTCTTGATGGTTAATAACCAACCAGGAAAGAAACTCAGCTTAGCATCCCCGTCCAAGAAGGCACAAAGTGTGAACTATAAAAGGACTGCAGAGCATTTTTTCAGAAATCAGAAATTAATTATTAATTAATTAATTCAGAAATCTGCATTAATTCAGCCAAGAAGACAGACACTTAAGCACAAAGGCTGTGTTCATTATTGATGTCTCACATTCTGTGAGACACCTTAGTTAAAGTGGAACTTACCTATGGGTCCCAGAAAGGGTAGAATATCTTGTGAAAGTTTGCATATGATATCCTGAGTCTTGATCTGGAGTTCTCTCTGGAGAGTCCAGACCTTGGCTTCTTTTTACTTAACTCTGAGGCTTAAATTAGGAATGGTGTGAAGTTTTGCCTCTGTTGAGATCAGGACAGTCTTAATTTTGAATCCAGGTAAGCATGTGGATTTCATGCTCTTTTTAAAGAATTTGAAGCACAATTTCCAATTTTCTATTTGGGATTTCTTCTGGTTCTCAATGAGAGAGTCAAGTTGGATATCAATGAATATACCATTTGTGCTTACAAGTAATTACAGCTGCAATTGATTGCTTGCAAAATTAGAAGCAATTTAAAGAAAAAAAAAGCTCTAATTTTAAGAACTCTTATGTTGTTTGTCTAAAGTGTTTTAATGCATATGAACAAAGGCTGTTCATTTCCTTCTGTTGTGTGTGCAAAGTTTGAATAAGGTGCTTATCGAGTGCAAGTTGTTACAAAGGAGATGGATTTCTTTATTGCTTGACTTGCTTGTGAAATACATTTTATGTAATGAAGCCCCGATTACCTAAATTAAAAATCCCAAACAATGCTGTTGTCTCATTTGGTAGGAAGCAGAGACTGTGTGGACAACTGAAAGCTTGCTTAAAGGCAATCTGTGACCCACTCCATACTATTCTTATGCTAATGTGAGAATGAGTGTCCTGGGCACCATCTGCTGTCCCTGAGGTCCCGGCCTTGGGCATTCAAAATTGGTTTGCTTTATTAATGCTAGGCCATCCAGAACAGCAGTGGTGCATTTGTTATAGTCTAGGAAATCAGAAGTTGCAATTGTAAGCATACAGAGATAACTGTCACTTTTAATAATACACTCAAACATGATAGCCACCACTTTTTCCAACCTCTTAGGCAGAGATGCCATCTTTCAAGCTATAGTTACCTTCAGCAAATCCAACAAAGGCTTCTCTGGCTTTTCGGGGTGATAGGGTTTTACTTCCTTGGAAGGTCATTTCATTAGGTACTGGATGGATTTATTGGCTGGCTCTGCATTTTAACTTTTGTAAATGCCCCCTAGAGAAACAGAAGACTGTCTTGATATAAATCAAAATTAATAAATAGGACATACAACAGGATTATTTTTAGAGAGGCTAAAGAGATGGGGTATCAAATATCCTCAACTAGCCTAATTAAACCAGTTGAGGTTTAAAGGACACCACGGATCAGTTTTGCCCAAGCTTATTGTCAGGACAAATGGCTACAATCTCAGTTGTAAGTACCTAATAAAGTCTCCTCTAATGATGATTCTGTTTGTGCTTATTAGCTATACGGTTCTTTTGGTGTCCAGGGCTCTAATTAGAAAGCAATTCCTCCTTCTGTTCAGCATGTGAGTACTTAGATTGCTCATTATCAAGTGCCCATCAGGTACAAGTCAGGATAGTTCAACTGGTAGTCAGCAAGCCAGGTCCTTCTGCCCTGCTGCCTGGGTTGGTGGTCTCCAAAGAGGCAGAGCACACAAAGCTCACAACTGGCATGTCTCCTGCTCCATCCCTGCCAGGGGTGAGTGGCTGCTCCTGATCTGACACCCAGCCTGCAGCCTCCTGTAGAAAACAGCATCTTGGCTTCCATTTTACAGGTGAGGAAGTGAGGCATGACTAATACTGTGCCTTGTGTCCCCAGGCCTGGATTGGCACTGGGAGTGTTAGGGCTGTGCCAGATTCAGCCCCAAACTGCTCGCAGTGAGGGTATAAGGGGGACTGAAGGTGTTTGAGGTGTGGGGAAACGATGAGGCCACGGTAAAGCAATGTGGTCTCAGCTGATGTGAAGCTTTTTGTGGCGTCCTGGTGAAGGAGCACGTTATGGCAGAATGAGAAAGGAACAGGTTGCCCAAGCTGTTGGGTGATACGGTGAGAGTGTAATTTTGGGTTTTGGATGCTGACTCTCCTGATTGCTCCATTTCAACCTGATGTGTGTGCAGAATTTATTTACGGTGACCTCTGTGATGAAAAGAAATGGCCAGTTACCTAAGTAAGCAGTACAGACAACAGGGAGAACCACTTTCAGCAGCTGCTTTTGTCCCCTCCCTTGCCTCCAGAGCTTTCTGTTGTTTCTTTCAGTTATGGGTGAAGGAGACAAGCACTGCAGGGCCAGGGAAAATGAGAGTTAATTACACTGTGGAAGGGGATTGTTGCACAATGCTGGTTCTTTCCCATCCCTGTCTCAAGTGCTTGACAGTACAACAGGGCCAGCAAAGGTGTTCTTCAGTACCATCCTTTGCTTAATCTGGAGGCACTGGAAATACAAAGCTGGACCTCTTTCCTTTAAATGAAGACAATGAGGAGAAGGCTTCTCTTCAGTGTCAGTATTCATGTAAGTTGTACCAAGGTCAAGTGAAATTCAGCAGAGGTGGATCTAATATTACATATATGTTTTAGAAAAGAGAGTAATATCTTAACAGCATGTATTTGCACTCCTTAAAGTTTCTGGGTGAATCTGTATTTCAGAAAATCTAAAACCCAGTAGTGTTTGCTGTAAGAACTAGAAGGAAGTCCCTGAGACAGGCATAGAGGGGAAAATATTTGTATCTGGGGACTAAGTTGAACATTGGGATATGAAAGATTGCTCTAGAAATCACTCTAGGTAATAGAATCATAGAATCCATCTCCCTCACTTTCTGGGATTACTTACATACCATTCCTGCATTTGGCACATGGAAAAGAATCCTTGTTTAAGAAACTTAGTGGAGTGCTGGTGTAAAACAGGTGAAGAAAGGGGAGTTTTGGCATTCTGTAGGATGAGGGGGAAGCAGACAAGAATGTCCCCTTTGGCTCTTCTCAGCTGAGGTGCTGAACTTGCATGGAGATGTGAGTACATAAGACATGCTTGCAGATTGCTGATTACTCTTCCATTTCTCAGGATGATCAGATTTGTAAAGTCGGGCACTGACCGCAGGTACTTTGCCAGGCTGTTCAGGGGCTGCTGCTCTGCTGTACTGCCAGCTGTCCACGTGGAAGTTGTTCAGCACATGGATGCATCTGCTTGTGAATGTGGCCCTATAGATCCATCTGCAGAGCTAGTGCAAGCACTGAACCAGGTTTGAGAGGTTCAAGGTCCCTCATCTGTCAGGACAATTTCATCTCACATCAGGGACTAGTGTTTGAATCTCAGCTTAGTACAGTAATCACTGAGTTTGCATGTGCTGATTGGAAAGACTCCCATTTAAATGTGGATGATGCTTCAGAGTGATTCTGATGCTTTAAAACTTTGGAATTGGTTTGTTTTCAACTAATTGAGGAAGGCACTGAAATACTGAAACCTCAGAAAGTGCCATGAAGCAAAATAATTTTCTTCTTCTGAGATCTTGTGTGCACTACCTTTAGCTCTCACAAGCTGGAACTGAAGAGTATCTGCAGGGGGTGTTTGTGTAAATGCACAGCAAAAAGGACTTAAAGACATGTTTATCATCTGGGATGCCAGTCTCTTTCAGTGGTTGACCAAAAGATTCTGCTCTGCTTGTACGTTGCCTGTACACTCTGATAATTAATAGCAGTACATGGTGTGAAACAGAAAAAAGTTAATTTCTGGTGTTCCTAATTGATTCTTCTCTTGCAAGATATACTGACAGGGTTGATTGAACACTTTTGAAATACATCTTTAGTTTCTTTCCTAGAAATAACATGTGCCACTCCACTGGAAGACAGTTGACAGTAACAACTAGGTTCTGATGAGTGAGTGAAATCAGAAATGGCCAGAAGTGACTATTGTTAGAAATGAAGAGTTGGTGTCTGCACATGTCAGTGCTGTGTTCCTTATGTTTTTCATTGTTGACTGGATAGGAAAAATAGTTTGGTTAACATGCTGGTGCTTACATGAGGTGTAGGGATATCTGTCGAAATCTATTGAGGTCCTTTGAAAAGTTGTGAAATAACATTTCTGCAAAGGACACAGAAACTCTCCGAGAGACTGCAGCAGTGCTAGACAGCTTTCCAAGCCTTTATCACGGCCTGGAAGTCTCCATCTTCAAGAAGGCCCCATTTATACATTTCTATAAACAACAGGAAGGGAAAGTTTGTGTCCAAAGAAGTTAAAAATAAATTGTGAAGATAGATATGTTCAGAGATGGCAGGACTGCAGTGGGCAAGTCTTGGTTCTTCTGTGCAAGACTCTCTAGAGTGACAACTTTAGTTAGGGAGAGTGTAATTATTTGCTTTTGGAATGCCTAATATTATTTCCTTCAAACTGACTTGATCTAAACTGACCAAGGCAATTGGTTCCTAGGTAGGTATTTTAAGATGTGTTACACGAAGATTTTGGAAAACCAACCTTCTCTCCATCTCCCTAAACTTGCTGCTGCTGCTTGGTGTGATGTCCCAGCTGGGAATCAAAGCTTCACAGTTAACCAGGAACTAGCACTAGAAAGTTGGGACTTGTTCATTCGCCCTTTTTCAGATGTAACATAGAGTTAGACACAGTGGATGGGCTCTGGAAGCTACTAATTATAACTCCCACTTTCCAAAGCCAGGGAAGGGCTGAGCAAAAGTGCTTCTAATAGAGCACCTGAGCTGAGTGCACCGGGCCATGTTGGGATGACGGTTGGCTGGAAAACAAGAGCTATCCAGCTTCTCCTTTCCCAGAATTCTCATGAGTACTCACCTTATACCTGCAGATTAAAACATATTTAAACCTTAAAAAACATCTTGTGATGTGATATTTATCCTTGCATTTGTGCACAGCCACGGTTCCCTTCTAAGCAGAAAAAGTTCTAGCAGAATACAGGCAAGGAAGAAAACTGAATAAAACAGTAACAGCAGAGGAGCTGGGAAGAGCAGGACTGCTGTTTTCCTCCTGCTGGTTCTGTTCATCTCCTGGTGCTGCTGGGACACCTTCTGCTTGCAGGTCCGTACTACATGTGCTCAGCAGGAGCTCTTTCCCAGTGTGTGTACGAGGCAGCTGATTTGCAAGGCCTAATTTAAACTGGTAGATCAAAACGCTTGCAGCTCTGCATATGCTTCCTCAGGAGAAAGGAATGTTTTCTCATTCCTGTCTTACTTCATATTTCACAGCTGCAGTTTGTCTTGTTTTCTCCCTGCCTAAGGCCCAGCAAGTGCCGCAATGCACAAGGGTTTAAAGGATTATTTATTTTAGGGCATTGATGCCTTCTTTGAAAAGCTGTGTGTGTTTAGTTTGTTTTACCAGGGACTCTTATTAGAGCAGCATGGGGAGTTTGCAGGGAGAAAAGGGAGGCAGTGAGTGTGCATATCTCTTCCCAAACTGTGTTATATAAAGACAGACCTCTCAGATTATCTTAAGCAGGATGGATTGTGATGATCTTTGCTCCTGCATTCATTTTTCTTTTGCAGTGGCTGTACATCCCATTCTCTCCACCTTTGTATAACTCCATCTCTGATTGCACTGATAGCTGAATGTCCTTAAGTTATCCAACACAGGTGGAAGTGGTAGGAAAATTAACTTCAATTAACTTCATGATGAGTCCTTAGCTGCACCATCTCCAGACAAAACTGATTCTGGTTATAGTGTTGGAAGCGAAGCATCAATAAAGAGCTACCAAGTCCTGATCCCTGCCCTGGGGCCTCTGCATCATCATGCCAATGGTACGTTGCTGCTCTCCTTCTAAGAAAACTTCTTGGAAAAGGAGGTGGACTTACACCTTGGAAGAATAACTTGGAAACAGCCATGATGGCTCTTAAAAGTCATCTTAAAAGCTTTCATCCTAGTAACCTGTTAAGTGTCTTGACCATCTTGCACTCCAGGGTGATCTACAGCACCAAATCTTACTGTTTTGCAGTACCATCTTACAAACATTGTTATGCAGCCACCAAAGGAGTGCAAGGACATGCATGGCCTGCCCCCTTAAATGGGAGGAGATGGAGGTGTGACCTTCCTGCCAGCTTGAGATCCTGAGAGAGTGGATGGAGTCTTGTCTCATGCAAAGGTTGTATTTGATTATTTACTCTAATAGTTGTATCACCTTGCCATCCCTCTTCTTCCAGAAAAGAATTCAACAACAGAACTCAAAGAGTGTGGCAAGGCTGAAATATATAAATGTAAGTTAAACCCCCCCTCTGTCTGTAGTATCATTTGCATTTTTTAATTCAAGAGAGAACTTGCAAGTGCATCCCTAGTGTGCCACTGATCAGCCTCTCTGATGTCTGGAAGGCTTTTGTCACCTTAGGGCTGGTTTGTCATGCCTGTATGGGAGTGCTGGAGGAGGAGGTTGGCTGATGTATTGGGATATGTATAATTAATGTGCTGCTCCCTTATCTCCCACCCTCAAAGTGAGTAAGATACAAGGCTAAATCTTACCTTAAACCTTCCCTAGAACTTTGGAAGTTTTTGCATCAGGCCTCCCAAATAGCCAGGCTTCAGGCTACTTGATGAATATTGCATCCCAAACCTGGGGAGACATTGGTGGATTCAGTAGAGCCTTGATGTCTCTCTCATACAGCCAAAGGGCACAGACTCTCCTGGTGTGTCTCAGGCTGCATGAAGTGAGTGTGACACTTCTAACAGTGTAAGAGGTTTCCCCTGAAATACACTTTGTATAGATCTGTAAGTGCCAGTGCAAATGTGTTTGATTATTGAATGTAGGTGTCCCCTTTGTGATGATTGGGAGAAATTGGGTAACAGCATCCACAAGGGGAGAAGACAATTCCAATAACCTTTTTTTGCCTGGAAGAAGCCTGTAGAAGAAAACATGCTTCTAATGGGGGTATGTGCTGCTAGTCACTATGAATCATCAATCTGAAGAGGTTGTATATTTTTCCTAAAATCCTAGCTCCAGAAGTCAGGTGATTTATGGGAAGAGTCTCTGTTTTCATTTAAAAGACAGTTTCTAATTCTCCCTGTTGGAATAAAAAAGAAGGCTTGAAGCTGCAAAAGGCATAAACACCATAAGGCAAATAAAACCTGTAATATCTAAACCCATCTTTATTTCTAAGCCAATCTCATTATTTTTTAGGATCTGAGTAATGATTTTTGAATGCCCAGGTTGGCTGTGGAGCCAAGAGACCTGGTTTTCACAAGTGCTAAGTGCTTTACTCCAGCTGTCACACCTATAAAAATCACCCATTAAAATCATGCCTGGGGACCAGTAGTCAGACATCCACAGCTGGGGTGGAGAGAAGAAATGTGGATATATGGCACACACACAGAGCTGTACCATACCTGCCCTGTAGTGTGGTAAATGTGGACTGTGGTAAACAACAGTTTCTGAGGCAGAAACAAGAAATCACAGTAGGGTTTTCTTCATACAGTCTTTTTAGTCTTTTATAATGTGAAATATTAATGTAAAAATATTATGAGCTGGTTATGAAATCGACATAGTTGAGATTTACATCTAAGGAACAAATTAGGTTAAAGGGAGGGGGAAGCAGAGGAAAACACACGATAGCAAAGGGAAGCCAGAAAGGATCTTTCTGTGGGGAATATTCTGAAGTAAAACTAGGGAAATCTGGAATTTTGTCTTTGAAAAAGAGGGGTTGTGGGTGCTGGTGCAAAGTCTTAATTTTGCATCTTGCAGTGTTATTTTATTACACATGTTGCTGTTTTGAGGTTTTCCTTAAGGCCTCAGCTCTTGGATTCAGGGGAAAGTCTCAGCATCCCTTAAGGAAGTAATTTCCTGTGTTCCTCATCCATGAAAGTGGAAATTTGATCCAAAGAGGAGAAACCTTCCTCTGTCCCCAGCCCCAAGACTTCTGTTAGTGTGTATTTACTTTTAATTCTGACTCTTGATTTTCAAGTGCTGGAAGTTAGTGATATTCCAGCTTTTACCCCAAGGTCACTGATTGAACCTCGTACTCTTCCCAGTGGAGTTTACCTTGCTGAGCACTCAAGGCTGGGATGGCAGTGCTGCATCTCTGCTAGACTTCAATCTAAGGATAACACTTTCCCTGTAATTACACTTTTTGGTCTTTTTGCAGTGAAGGTCGGCCTTTTTTGAAAGTCCGGGGTCAAGGCCAGCAAATAACCAGAATTCTGTAGCTTTAAAATAGCCTAAAGTTTTAAAACAGAAATAAAAAGGGAGAAAATTGCCCAACATAAAATTTTGGGAATCAATATATTTTGTTTCTTTATATTTTTTTACAGGTAAGTCTGGCATGAAACATGTGAATCCGTGTTTGAGTTATTGACAGCCAATTAGTAAGCCTTATGCTCAGTCTTTACTTTGAAATGCTTTTTATATTTAAAAGATGCTGTAATAGAAATATTTTTTCCAGCGGGTCCTCTGGGCTTTGTAGGTCTTTTGATGGGGAAAGAAGATGACTTGGCATTTGAGTGAGGACAATAGAAATGTGTGTGTGTGTGAATAGCAGTAAAGAAAGGAGAGTCCTTAATGTGGGTGCATGCTATATGTTCTACCTGCTTGTTTTTCCAATTAGTGTATATACACCAAAACCAAAAGTCCCTCTGTGAAAAGTGCCAAGCCAAACCTTCCTAACAGAGTGCTCTGAATAAGCCTTTCATTCCACAGTTCTCCTTGTGCTTTTCCGTGCAATAAGCTGATATTTCCACCTACGTTCTGCTGTAGGAGGCCTTTCTCTGTTTGCTGGGGATCTTCCTGAACGTGGAGGGAACACAAAATCCTTCTCCCTGCTAGTGAAAGAAGGGAGCTGTTCAGTACAATGCAGTGGTAGCTGGCAGGTGAAACTGTGTGTCCACAGAAAGAGAAAAGTATTCTCTTTTCTGCATAAAGGGGCTTAAAGTGGGTTAATTAACACTGACCCCATTTAAAGGGATGGCTTATGTGCCTGCTTGAGGGAGGAGAAGGTAGAGTCTCGCATGTGTTGGTGGAAATCTCTTTCAGTGTATCTGCAGCCCGGTGCTGGGCTGAACAGGCAATGAAGCCTGACAAATCCAGCAGCTGTTTGCCCCACAAAGAGCCAGCTGGTTTGAAATCCAGGCTGTGTCGAGGAGCTGCCTGCATATTCAAAACCAGGGCATATTTGCTCCTTTAATTAGTGTTCCCCCTGGTCCTTGGAATATGGGTTTGTGACAGAGGGCTTGTTCACAGAAGATCAAGAAGGATTTCCTGCTTTCCCAGCCTCTCCAGTGGGTGGGGAGGAGGACAGCTGGGGGTCTGCTCCCTGCATGGAAGGGTTGCTGTGTGGCTCAGGACGAGTCTTGGCTGTGGCAGAGGTGAAGCTACTCCTGCTCATTACAGACAAGGTTTGTGTCAAAACAGTGCTGAGCATTTTGAGCCAAACTAAAGCAATGTTTAAACTCAAGGGAGGATTCTGGCAGAGATGGAGCTTTAAGGACTTCAGACTTTTCCTTGGGTTCATCTCTCATCAGGAGGAGGCTACAAAATAGATCTGTCTTGGTGGTTATGTCTGTAGTGTGAGGGTCCAGCAGAGATCCCACACAGGTGTGCCCTCCACCAGCTCCAGGAGTGAGAGGGAAACCTGTGTGACTAATGCAATGCAGCTAACAAGGCTCCTGTTAAATGACTTACTCACTGAACTCTGATGATTCAGTTGTCTTTTGGCCCTGCAGGTCCAGACTCTTTTCCTGACAAGGTAACACAGTCCTCATAGCCTTGCTGATAAGCCCTGGGCACTTGAGAGCACAATGAAGGAATTTACCTGATGCTCCCAATCTCCACAGGGGATATTGCCTTTTGGTGTCCTTTATCAGTGACAACTTCTGGTGATACAATCGGGGAACTGCTTGTATTGAAGTATTATTAGTAACACTGAGAGCTGTCAGATCACTTTGGGTGGATTTGCTCTCCCTCATTCCATGTAGGAGAGGCAAGGCAAACCCTCCATTTCCAGGGAAACAAAAGGTATTGCACTCCCAATAAAGCTTCTTTTTGAAATGAATGTTGATAAATTAGCAAACCGCTGAGTGGGGTTGTTTATTCTATGGAAGCAAAGCATTGATCCCCCCAAGACTGACTTTTTTTTTTTTCTCATTTCAGCAATATAATTGGGAATGGATTAAGCTGTGACTCAGTTTAACCCTTTATTTGTAGGAATGATATTACAAAAAATCCAAATGAGGAGAAAATAGAAATTGGTATTTAGAGTCTCAGGAAAGTGTGGCAAGTTAACAACAGTTTGCTAATTTTTCATATTATTATTGTATGCTTTTATGCAGAGAAATAGAGAAGGAGGTCTGAAAAATCTCATTAGAAATCGGTAATTTCTTTCTCTATTTTACCTTGAGAGAGAAAGGAGAAATTCAGACTGGAATGCTGTGCTATGGGTAACAGCAGAAAGACCTTATTGCATAAAAGGGGCTGGACTATAAGAATTATCTGCCAAGAAGTCTTCAAGGAAAACCACACAGTGGGATTTGAAGATGTAGTAAAATTTTACTGGTGCTAACAGCTTTGGCAGCTCTGAAGCAAAGACAATGTGGAGGGCAGTCAGTTGTGAGGCTTGTAGGCTGCAGCATCTGCTCTCTGAGAGTATCCCCTTTTGCACAGAATCATTCTGCATGATCAGAAGAGGTGTGATAGGGGGGCAGAATGGGACTGTTTGCCTGCCCAGAGACTTCAGAGCTTCTTTGGAAGTGGCACTGAAGTAAGAGCGTGGCAGATCATCTTCCTCTGTGCTGCATTAGCTGCTGAAAGAAATTGTACATGTTGTTTAATTAAGTTTCCAAGCTGTGTAATAGCATGTTTGCTGGAGAGAAACTTTAATGGCACCACAAAGTGTCCTTGAGCAAATTAAAAAGATATTACTTTGAAAGGTAACTGCTCTGAGCCACACAGGGACTTCTGGGAAATGCCTGGGATGTCTCAGGCAGAAAGACATGTCTTTGTTATCAGGAGGATAGTCCATGCTCCTGGGCATCCGCTGAGACGGGAAGATCTGCCATTCCCAGGAGAACCTTCAAATGTGGCTTCTGGTGGGGAATTCTTCCCCAGCCCTCCAGAGGGGAGATGGGTGAAGTTCAGAGATCTGATGGCAGTCCTGCCCACATCCCCAGGGAAACCCATCCATCGCTGCCTTGTGGACCTGAACCCCACAAACCCAGTAAGGGGATTCCCACTGCTCTTGGTAGCTTTGGAGTGAGGCATAATTGCATTGTTGCCACATTGAGGGCTTTTAGGGACAGCAAACTGGAGTGGAGACTATAAAATGTCAGTCATGCATCCTATGTCTCCCTTCTTCCCATCTTTCTATGTTTTATTTCCATTTGATTTTCATATTCTTTTGTCCAGGTCCTTGTTTTCTGGGCACTTGACCTCCTACAAACCCCTCTGGTCAGTGGTGTGAAGGGAGGTTCTCAGACTGACTCCTCAGGGTTGTGGACTTTTCACTCGTGGCACCAGGAGAGCTGCCGAGGCAGCCTGAGCCCGAACATCTCTCACACCCGCATTCCGGCCACCCTGGCACGGGGTGTGGGGCCTGACTGTGGATGTTCATTTCGATCTGAATTTGCCTGTGTAGAAAAGCACTTGGATCAGTTCAAACCTCCCTGAGGATGAATCTGTAGCCAGCTCCCAGAGCCAGAGGGGCTTTGACTGAGGCACTGGGTACTTTGGATCAGCCCAGGGCTGGGGTGTGAACCTCCAGGAGAGGCTGGCAATGGGTGCTGGGGCAAACTAAAGCTCATTTCTTTCTGCTTGGCCCTCTGCTGCCTTTCTGGAGGCTGTTGTGCTGTAGCAGGGGCAGAAAAGGCAGGAGTGTCTTCACCCTTCAATCCGAGGGACCTGGCGAGAGGTGAGAGGTGTGAACTGGGGAAGCAGTGAGGGGATGAGGGTTGTGTTGGGATTGATCCATTATAAACAAATGCTCATTGGAAACCTTGCTTTTGGTTTGCATGTCCAGCTGTCCCTCTTGGATGCTTCACTTGGCAAAGCTGTGGATTCTGTACCTTCTCTGTGAGTGCTGGTGGGAGGTTTCCTGCTTTGCTCAGATGCCTCTGGGAGGTGCCCCCGCTGCCAGGCCAGCCGTGCCCTCCCCTCGTTGCTGAGGGGAGTGTGGAAATCAAATATGTGCCCAGGTAGGGCATGAATCCCAGGATGTCTCCATCCTGAGTTTTGTTTTGCTGCTGTGTTTTGTGCACTCTGCCAGGTGAATTCCCATTCCTGGTTGTCCTTCAGCAGGTGTGGTTCTGTCCTCCTGCGGCTTCCTCGCTGACGGGGAGGCCATCACAGGGCTTGCACCTCCTGAGGGATGCACATTTATTGCTGAAGTGTTTAGGGTTTTAGAAATTACTCTCTGATTCTGCAGCTGACAAATTCCCCAACACCAACACCTCTCCCCCTCCTTTCCTGCCCGCCGAATTTTCCTTTGATGACAGCAAGCAGCACGTGCGCTGCCAGTGCTGGTGAAAGGGAATTTCCTAACTCAAGGTGAACTGTTAGGGCATGTGTGGGCTCCCTTTAGGAAAGGGAGTATGTTTGTAATAAAATTTTTCCTGTGTAGAGCAAGAGTTTTTGATCTAAAAGTTCAGGCTGCTTTTTGGCTTCCATAGTGGCTCTCTGGAAAGTCTTGCCTTGGTTACAAAGTGCAATAGCACACCAGGCACCTTTCATGGTATGTGCCAAGCTATTGTGCTTTAAAAATTAAAGCACAGAATTAAAATTACTTTTTATTACCCCTAAAAAGGTTTTGGTAGAAAGTTATACAAAATTGGAATAAAATACTTTCCTATTCTTTGATGGAGGGGTGCAAAGGAATCAAAACTCTAGTTTTATTTTGAAAGAAATCATTCCTTTTGTGTTTGATTTTTTTTTCTTACTTTGGTTTTTCTTGAATGTTCCTTTCCACCACCCTCAGCATTTTTTAATTCATCATACAGTTGCATGAATAAAGCTTAGGGTCTTTATAGGGATATTTTCTTTTGTATTTTCTTTTCCCCACTCTTTGGGGGAAAAAACCCAAACTGAGAAAACCCATCCTATAAAAAATTTCCAAAGCAAAACTGAGGAGAAAAAGGCAACAGTGTAATTTTGCCACTCTGTACTTTGCCAAAATTGGAGAGGCTTGGAAAGATAGAAAATAAAAGGGGGGGGGACAATAAAGAGGAAGAAAATCGATCTCCTTACTCCTACTTTTGTATCTAGGAGTAGAAAAGAGAAGGAAGCTTTGACAATTTTCATTATAGCAATGTTAACTTCCACTCCCCTCCCTCCTCCTGTCTCCCCATGTGCTTTTCATACGTTTTGTATTCAGGATGCTCCCAGGGAGGAAGGTTGGAAGACAAGAGCGGGGTGTGAGTTTCAGGAGCTCTGATGAGAAGCACCTTGGGTGTTTTTTCTCCCGGTAGAGCAGCTTTGCTGTGTGCTTTTGCCTTGGCTCCTCCTGCGTCTGGCAGCGCCCAGGGGAAGCGGAGGGAGCATCCCGGCCGGGGACGCCAGCGGGGAACACGCTGCTTGGATTTCATCTGTATGCTGGACCTGACTGACAAACAGTGGTTAACCAGAGCTAAAGAGAGGATTGCAGGCATAGTTAGCTAAAGGAGAAACAATGTGAATCTAATTTGACTGGGTTGCTAATTACAAGGAGTATTTTCTAATCTCTTTCTGAATCACTGCGGGGTGGAGGGGTGTAAAAGTTGGGTGAAGAGTTTCTGTGAGAAGAAAAGTCCCTGCTGCTCAGGGCTGTTTGTTCACTGTTGCAAGATGTGGGAAGGGTTCAAGATGCAAGTGGATTGCTTGGTGCCTAAGAGATGGTCTAAATGTTCAACTTTGCAAGAGATCAGTGCAAATGAATTTTTGTTTCCTAATGCTGTGGTGAGACAACCACCATTTGGAACCTGACAGCGCTCCTCCTACAAGGTCTTACTATATTTTGTGATATGATCTACACCCCAGACTGTTAAGGATTTCCTTATAATACATGGATTAGCAAGAAGAGATTTGTTGTCTCTTGCAGCAGGAGAAGCACTAGAGAGAATGGGGGCTCCCTGCTGAGCTCCCTGCCCAGTGTTTTTCAATTTAATAGACTCATAATGTGAAAAGTAAATTTAGTCTGAATAGGGAGAACAAGAAATTGGTTGATCTAGGTTCTGTCCTCTCTTATCCACAAGATTTGCCTGACGTGTGCTAAGCTGTGACCGAGCAAGCTGAACATCTCTTAGGGAACTCTTATTCAAGAAATGAGTTCCCCATTTTCTTTTTTTGTTTGTTTTCCCTGTTTCTGTAGGATGAGTGATTTTCCTCAATTTTATTTTCTTTTGGAAATGTGGTAGAGCTATACCTTGTGACAAATTCTTAAGGATTTATAATCTGAACTGAATTGCATTCAACAAAACCCAATTTTTTTTTTTTTAAGTGGGTTTAGTTTCATGATCTGCTTGACTGTATCTGTCCAGTTGGTTTTCTGCTGTGTAATTTGGATAGTAACAGTTGCCATCATGTGTGGTTTTGATCCATGAGAGGCTATTTCTTGTTTGATCCTACTGATTTCAGGAAAGAGAACTCATGTTGCCAGCTTCTTGTAATGAAAGCTGCGGAAACAGCGTCCAAATAGGTTGGCTAAGCAAATTCCTTTGGCCTAGCAACAGTTTGTTTCACCTCGTTAATGGGATGAAAATGGCTTCTGGAATTAGTTCTGCAGGGAAATGCTTCTTTGCAGATGCAACACTTACTCTCTGATTGTCTTGCAGTCTGGTTTCAGCAAACATTCTAGTTTTCTACCTTCAGCAACCTTTTTTTTTTTTTTTTTTGTGAGGAATATAATTTGCCAGGAGACGTAAGCAAGGGGAAGGTGAAAGGAAAATCAGCACAACCTAAGCAGTGTCCTGGTGTGGACATCTGTGGGCCATGTTTTGTTCTGGTATAGATACTGAAACCAAGGTCTGGATTCAGTGTTGCTCTCGTGACACCAGTTCTGCTGGCGTCTGCTTTGGTTTGGGGTGATTTACTATGTGGTGTATCTGTAAGCAGGATATGCCAAAATTAGAACCATTTATCTGCCTGCCTTTTCCATCCCTCAGATGTACACTTTCAGCAACAACAGGGCTTTGATCAAAACCGGTTTTGACTTTTGCCCTTTTCTGGTAAGAAGAGCAGAAGAGCAGGGTGAATCTTTGCTGTTTCGCGTCCTTTATCTCTCAGGTTGTGTCTTTTTCTGGGATGGCTTTGTTTTGCAGATTGGAATTTGAAAGGCAGAGTGGACTTTTCCATGCCAGGAACTGGCAGGACAGTCCCAGGGAGAGCTGACCTTGTTGTGGGCAGAAAGCTGTTCCATTGTGACATAGCTGAGTTGAGTGCACAGCCAGCCCATGCAGGCTCAGGGGGTGTGGGTGAGGAAGAAAGGGATGGACTTATTTTGTCCTTCTGAACAAAACCCCAAAAGCAGGGGCACTTATGCCACAGAGAGGTGAGGTATTGTGGTAAGTTGTCATCGTCTTGGGTTGAACTGCACGTGACTGCAGCATGGAAATCAGCCTTGTCGGGGACTAAATGCGCGCCTCGCTAACTTACAGGGTATTCAGACTGACAGGGTTTTCCCAGTTTATTAGGCTCATTTGAAGAGGAAGCTGGATGCATTTTGCTAGCACAGCTTTTTGGACACCTCTGTGATCTTCAGCCATGCTCTTGAAACTTAAAAGCAAATTCTCAGTAATATAGGGCTTGCTTTTTTTTCCCTAGTGAGTAAGTACAGTGCAGTACCCAGCTATCTTGGACTCTGAGGCTGCCTTGTCATTTCCCACAGATGTGAGGGTTGCACAGTGTGCCCTTCCCTCAAGCCCCAACAGCAGCTGCTCACTTCTCCTGACCTCCTGTGCTATAAGAAGCTTCCTGGGTGGACCTGTGAGCCACCCACCCAGTTCCCCTTTGGTCCTGTGAGCCACCATCCCAGCCAGTTCATCAGGAGAAAAGGTGGCCATCAGCTGAGGAGATGGGATCTAACAGAGCAGTGGTTTCAGATGAGTCCCACTAGAAGGCACCCCTGCCTTAACAAGGGACAAAAGATGGTGAGTTCCTCAGGGAAGGCTTTTTATGGCACATAGAAGAATGGGATAGTGGGTCAAATCTGTGCTCTTGGACACTGCTGCTGGACAGATGGTGAAATGTTCTGGTTTGCTTCTTGTGCTTAGGAGAAGGTGAGATAAATATCTGCTGCTTTGGAGGGGCGTGATGGGCAGCAATGCAGTGGAGGAGAAGGCTCCTGAACCTTTAGCCATCTAAAGTCTGCATGACAGCAGCAATAATTTGACCCTAAATTCTGGAGTAAAATTCCCAGAGACTCAAGGTGGATTATTTTGGACTGCCTACTTGCTCTGTCTGCAGAGGAAATTATCTGAATAGATCTGTCCAGACATTTCTGAAGTTTCTCTTTCCCTGACTGTGCTATGCACAGTGCTCAGCTTGGCTGTTCACAGCTGACTAAATCCTTTTAAGAATGAGTCACTCCTAAATGAGAGGTGACAATGGATATGCAGACAGCGAGAAGTCGAGAGTGAGATAATGAATATTAGAGAAGGGCTAAACTAAATAGGGAATGAGCAGTATAAACTTGCTGCCCTTATAAATAGCACTGCACTGAAAGGATGGGTTTTATTTAGAAATGTAGTTCCCAGGGAGAATTTAGATTTCCTGCCCGTAAGTTTACATCTGTGAACTTGTCCTGCCTTGCCAGCCCTTAAAAGAGAGACAGGTTGGCACAGGTTCATCAGGGAGGTTCCCAAGACAACATCCCCCTCCATATTCATTTAAGATGTGGCATTAGTGTCTGATGAAATGATGCTCTTCCCTGTCAGTCAGCCTTGCTGGACTGTGGAGCAGAAGGAAGCGGATGGGATGTGATTACTTGTCCCAGGCTCTCAGCATTACATTTTGTGTGGTGCAATCCCCCGTTGGCTTATGGCTACACAGAGCACTCCTGCTGTGTGTTCTGGCCACTGCAACAGGGCAGCAGTGGCTGGTTTTGTTGTGGACGTGACTGTACCTCAGCAGAGACATCAGTCACCCTAGAATTTGTTTTATACATTGGTTTGGGGTGGGCACTGGCACAAGGTCATTGCCTAAGGCAGAGATTTGCAAAGAGCTGGAGGGAGTTAATTGTCCAAATCCCATTAAAGTGCAATATAATTATAAAATCCCATTAAAATGCCATATAATTATATAGCTTTATTTTATTTTAGTTATTTATATTTTGTGCAGTGCACAGTGATTTTTGTGCATACATCTCTGTTAGAAGCACACAGCAAGACTAATGTCCCTCCTGCTGCTGAAAATTAACCATTTACTTTTTCTAATTTAACAGTGTGAAAAGGAACTATTTGACTATCTAAGAAATATGTTGTCTCGAAACTTCATTTATCTCTACTTATATTAAAAATCTTTGACATGACTAAAAAGAAACATAACTGCTTTTGTCTTAAAATAAGCAAATCAGACTGTGAGGCAGCCAGGAATCCTGAAGTAAAATGAGAAAAGGACCTTATGGATGAAATTGTGGCAGGGAAGTGGAAGATTATCTAGTGGAGTTGTCATATTGGCTTCCTGTGGCTTTCACTCATAATTGAATTAAATGTAATTTAGCTGTACATGGATAACACAAACAGAAGGGCATCTGAACATTGTCTGGTAGCAATGGGAAAAGCAGTGAAAGAACTGAGAGAATTCTGCCCATAAATAAATAAAATGGCCTGTGGGGATTGAGTTTTTTAATTCTTCTCTGTGGAAATCTGAAGCCAAAAGCAGAAGAGTGGTGGGAGGGAAAGAGGTTACTTGTGTGTGTAAAAATCATTGGGACCTCAGATGATAATTTGGGCCACAGGTTATCCTGGGGCAATTTTTGGGTCTTTGGTCCCAAACCAGGACTTCACAATACTGTGAAATATCAGCATCCCAGAACATCTTCCCTTTGGGAAGTGATTCATTGTGACAGCTGGGATTTTCTGTTTGGGTTTGTTTAGTTGTTTTTTTTCTTTTTGGTAGTGGTATTTTTACTTCTACTTTTGCTTAGTTTAGAAAAAAGGGTGCTGCTGGTAAGGAACATGCAGGGAGGAAGGACTTGAACTGATGCAAGGGCAGCAGAGAGGGTGTTTGTCCCCATTACAAAAAACAGGGGTTCATAGCATGAAAATTTATTAGTTTAGGAAAATATATGGTATTAAAAAGGTAATTTCCTTTGCTGATAATAGTGTTTTATCTCAGAGCTTTGGAGTTACCTGAATCTTACCGATACTGGCTTAGACTAAATTCTCTCTGTGCTTGGATTATCTTCAGACGTTTTTTTAGTTTGATATTCATCTCAAGTGCATCCAGAATATATGGAGAGGCTGCTGCTGGTCTTGTTTGTTGTTTTGTTTTTTTTTTTTAAAGCCTAAGTACAAGTAAAGTTCTTCCATCCAGGTCTCCTCTATCTTCTGTCTCAGCTCCCTGCACCATCTTTCCCGGAGAGCAATAAAAGTTGTCAAATCTCATTTTACCTCACTTCTCTTGGTGCTGCAAACATCACCTCTGAAGGTCTCTCCACTGACCTTCACCTCCTCCCTCCTGTCAGACACAAACTGCTCATCTTCCTTCCCATGATTCCTACCTTCTCACTCTCCTGAAGCTGCTTCCAGCCACCCTGCCTGACACTTGGCACCAGCTCACCCACTCTGGAAGTCAGTGGCAGCTGGGAGGGTGTGAACAGCCCACTTCACTCCCATTATCCCACTTGAACTAACCATAAAGGCTGTTTAGCCTCTTGGGGGATCTTTGACCATTGACCATTGGACTTTGACTCTCACAGGTGCCTCCAAGATCCCCAGTAAAACTTTGTTTTCTTCCTTCTTATTCTGCCTCAAAACTCTGTTATTAAAGATTGTTCTTTTGTTTCTTTTGGCAGTGGACAGCACTGTTCCCATTTTAACTCAAATCCTCCTGTTATTTCCTTATGCATCCCTAGCTGTACCCACATGTTCCTTCAAGCTCACTGGGGGAGGCTGCTTTTCTCATTTGGTACTCGAGTCCTGGCCTGGGAGGTGGGGCTTGCAGGCCCCACTGCAGTACTGATGATAAGATCTATTTTAGAGTTGGCTGTCAGAGGCAGTGAAGTCTTCAGTTATTAAGGACACAGCTCAATGCTGGTTCCTTCTGTGCACCTCTTTTGGAATAGGCACTTGCTGCTATTGGATCACACTTGCATGTTCTGCACTGTTAATTTCCCCCTGCTACTATCAGTCTGTTAATATTAAGAAACATTAGGTATCGACCCATATTTCAGATCACCTCACTGAGCAAATGTGAGCTACAAATGGTATACATGGGCAGAAGTGCCCTGTATCCCTTTATAATGCTTTGACATTGGGACTGAAGGACAGCTCACAGGACCTCTCACTGGTGCAAAAGTGACCTGAGAAATAGAGGCAGAGGGAACTTCTTACTGTGTGGAACATGCACCACTAGTGCCATTGTCCCTCCTCTAGGTCTTGCTGAATCATGGAACAAGGAAACATGGGGAAGGGGAGGAGAGGTGGATGCCCATGAAGGACAAAGCACATGGCAGAGTTTCTATGAATTTCTATAAATATTAGTGCCAGCTGCTTCTGCTGTGTGTTTCAGTTCCTTCAGGAGAGGGGCAGCAGCACTGGGGAGAGGACAGAGAGGCTTGTGTAGGACCATACCAGCCTTTTCACACTCTTTTTTCTCTGTTTTGTATCTAAGGAATTGGACACATGTAACACATGACAGGTGAGTCCGCCTTGTCTCTGTGCATAGAAGAGGAGTCTTTGTTTATTTTTATCTAATTGAAGCAGTCCCTCAAGCAACCTAAAAAGCCACCCACCCACTTTTGATTCATTGATGTAGAATATTCTTCTTCACACAACTGCCAGCACCTACTGTATACAAGGCTGCAGTTCATCTGCTGCACGAGAACAACACAATCCCAGTCTTGGCAGCATTTGAACCATCAAGTCCATATGTCTTGAGCCAACTGCTGACATAAGGTGCTTTCCACCCCTTTCACTGCCCTTTGTAAAATGTTCTTGAACTTCTTCAGAAACCTGATAAAATAAATATCCTCTGCTCTGTGCTTGGAAGGTCCTTGGAGTTGCGCTGCTTTGACTGGGAGTGTGTGGGGTGATGACCTGGAATGTGTGTGCATCCTGTCTGAACTGGCCAGATCCAAAAAAGGTAATCTGTGTAGCCACATATGCTGAGCTACGTGTAAAATTAGGGTAGTTCAATGCCCAGACTCGAAGAGTGGACCTGGGCAGTGCACTGGAGAGCAGGATTGCTCTCAGAGTCTGCCCAGCCTACAGACCCTTCCTTTATAATAAAGTTGATCCAGCTTGAGCAGTTCTGCAGGCCGTGGAGTGGCACTGACACTGCAGGGACCTGGATGTCCACCATGTGAACCCTTGCATTTTCTTTTGACTTCTTTGTTGCTCATCTTCAAAACTTTAGTATTTTTGTTTGGTTAAAAGGCAGCAACCTGTGATAAGCTGTTCAAGATATTTAATTATGCATCTCTTAATCTAGATTTGCACATTTTTTTTTGGTGCTTACATGATAGGGAATTCAGATTTTGGAATATTTGTGGTTAGACAGCAGCCAGTATTGCATCTAAGTTCTGTTTAATCTCCCCCATGTGGTGAAGAGCAAAAGGCCAGGGCTGTGCTGCCCAGTGGCATAAGAAAGGTCCTGCCCTGCTTAGACATGATTAGAGAGTCCTGCTGTTGTCAGCGTTTGAAGAGAACTGTTGCCAGGCTACTTGACCAGTCAATAATGAATGCTCATTAATCTGTTTTCTGCTTCTTGATGACAGTTGTTTGATGGCCTGATCAATTTTATGATTGCCATTTGTGTGATGGCTTCCTGCTGCTTTACTCTGTCCTTTTGTTTTAAGAAAGAGCAGGGAAAAAATCTGAGAGCCTGTCTTTTCCTGAGCTTTGGGGATGAGGTGGAAATGCCAACAATTTTTTTTTTTTAATTTGCATCAGTTTTCAAGATCAAAATCTCTTGCAGTGTTTTCTGTGACAACCCTGAAAGTATAAATATAGAAATCACAGACAGTTCCTTGGAGACTGAAGGCTTAATATGTGAATAATCTCACCTCCTACTTCATAACAATATCATAGGGAAAAAAAGGTGTATTATGCATACCCACAACTCTGCTTCAGCTGTGTCTAGTCTGGTGTGTGAAGTGTGTGTGTAAATATTTGAAGGGTAGATCTCAAGTCCCCATTGTGGGAGAGACTACACAAATAAGGTGATATAACTTTGTGCTAGCACTTGGTAGAGCCCTTCCCAAATCTTCGTTCATGAAGCCTAGCCATGAGCACTTGGTAAGGTTTGGAATCTGCCCTATATCCAGGAGCCAAAGCACACTGGTTCTGGGCTTACAGCTCCTGCAGCTAATGCAAGGCGTGAATTCCACCAGAGCTCAGCAGCATTGTGATGTTTCATGTGCCCATAACCATGCACTCCACTTAAAAGCACAAGTTAATATTTAAAATGACACTGGAGTTCTGCTTTATTCTCAGCACGCATCTCTGGATCATGACATTCCAAAAGTGTCAAAATCCAGTGAGATTGCCAAATTGTTAAAGTAATTATGGAATTGAAGGGGATTGTTCCACACTACAGAGGCTGAGGTTTGGGAGTAAGGTTCTTTGATTTGTTTTGCTTGGGTGTACTTGTAGGGTTGTTTAAGGCTCACAGTCTAGGTGTGACTTGGACCACTGGGGCCACACCAGCACTCCCTGCCCCTCTCACCTTTGCTGGTGGGGAG
Organism: Pipra filicauda; assembly: GCF_003945595.2. NCBI lineage: Eukaryota > Metazoa > Chordata > Aves > Passeriformes > Pipridae > Pipra > Pipra filicauda. Next base: position 5,026,787 of record NW_024104742.1, read on the forward strand.
AACAGTGATTCCAGCAAAGCTTTGTGCTTTCACTGTACCCAGGCACCTCATCAAAGTGGTTCTGTACTGTTAAAAGCACAGTCTTATCAGGATGTTTTCTCTGCTGGCACAGCTGGAGCAGTGAGGGAAGGAACAAGCAGATACTCTGGGCTCGGAAAGTCTCCGACTAAAGCACTTGACCTTGAGCTCTTTCAGTTCATACTGTTGTGTCCAGAATATAATATTTATGTGTATATGTATATACACACACATGTATGAACAAAATGTATATATATAAGTGTATATAAATGTATATTTCTCTGTGTGTGTGTTTATATACATTGTACAACAGTCAGAGCACTGTTGAGGGGCGGTTTCATTTCTCTCAGTCTGGACAGGGTGAGGAAGGGAACAGGGGTGCTTTTGTGAGGGCACCAAAGGGGGTGGTTGTCCTGTTGTCACTGCCCTGAGTGTGACATGAGCTCTGGGTTTATCTGGTACAGAGGGATGCATCCCACTGGACTGCAGGATGCAGCTGCTTTAAGCCCAGGGAAAGGCCTGTTGTTGCCTGTTCTGTGGTGGCCGGGCCATTCCTCTCTCTGGAGCATTCCCCCTGACATCTCCTGCTGGCACAAACCTCTCCTGTGTGTGCTTAAGGTAAAGTAAATCCAACCAAATGCCTTTTAGAGTCAGTCCTAATTTTCTGGTGCTGCTTTTCCATCCCGTACAGACAGGACTTTGCGAGTGGCTTCCTGAACAGCATGGAATGTGTTGCTGTTGTGTGTAGGAATTTTATAAGAACTATTTGCATCTGTGTAACAGCATTTCAGCAAGTATCTCCCTTAGATCAATTCAAATGCTGCTGAAATAAATGGATGCACCAGTCAGACAGTGATTCATTGACAGGGCAAATCAACTCCATGTCTGCTGAACTGCAGATTACTCCAGTATTGCTTTCTCAGCGCTACACTCCAACAGGAAAGCTGAAACAGAAGGTTGGTCAAACAGGACAGGAGTTTTTTCTGTGAAAAGCAGTAGCTGCCAAGGCCTAACTGTTGAAAAAGGATTTTTTTTAATAGGTGGAAACCTAAAGAGACACACCTGCCTCTTGTATTTTGGATTCTGACTAATTTGGAATGCTTTCGTGATTGAGAAGTTATCAGCTTTGCACAAGAAATCAAACTTCTGGGTTTCTGGGAGGAGGAAAAAGGGAATTTATCAAGACTGTGAGATGTAATACAGAGACAGCCTAAGTGCTTTAGATCTGAGTCTTTAGATCTGTAGATTCTGGAAGACTGAGCAACCTCTGAGATCAGAAGTCATGCCTGAAGAACAAATCACTCTTCTAGTGCATTTGTCGTCAGCTTATCTCAAAGTGCTTTATAAATGAGACCACTTTCCTAATTTCCCTTTCACAGCTGAGGAAACAGGGACAGAGAATGACATGGAGAAGAGACAGATGAGGGTGGAGCCAGAACCTGAAGTCATCTATCCTGAGATGCAGGAGGAAAGTCGTCCTTGGGACCTCCCTGCCCTTGAGGGCCATGTTCTGTAGCTATGGAAATGGTTGAGTAAAGATATTGGGGAAGTAGTTGTGGTGTGTACCTGTTTGCTGGCTCTGTTCAGCCCCTCTGCTGTGCAGTCCTCCAAAATTTTACCAATACAGCAGAGGCTGAATGGTTTTCTGATTCCTTTACTAGCAAGTATTTAGTATAAAATAGAATAGAATAGAATAGAATAGGATAGAATCATAGCTTACTCTGTCACCTTGAGGGAGACCTCAGCTTCTTCTCGTGGCTCTCTGGGGTGGCCAAAATCCCTAACTGCCTTGCAGTGTAGCTGCAAGTAGTGTTTTAACACTCTGTGCTGTTCTGAAGGTGTTTTTCCTCACGATCCAACCTTCAGGGAGATGTGCTCTGGTCTCACTTTCATATGTGGAGGCATGGGACTGAGGAATTGTAGAGCAAGACAGGGGAGTGGATCTCCTGTGAAGTTTGGGTTCCAGTTTGTGCAAGAAGCCCCAGAACTGAACCCATCTGTCTTGCCACCCAGCCCAGCCCAACCAAACCATCACTTGGCACCATAAGCCTCCTTGGTTCTGCCCCCGAGACTTGATTCATGGCCCTGCCCCTCTAGTCTGGGATTTAGTGATGTAATTTCAAAAAGTTTCGATGGATGGAAAACCAGAAAGTGATTAGAAGATCCTGCAGTGTGTTATCAGTGATGAATGTTGATTTATCTGCAATGTAAATCACCCTAAATGAAATGCTCTGGTTTATCCATCTTGACTTCATACTTGTAGCAGGAGGGACTGATTTAGTGATGCTGAGCCCAGCCATTAATGTACCGTGTTCACAAATCGCAGTGTGCATTTGTTAAACTGGGATTTATAAACCCCAGTTGGACTTTCTGACTTCACCCCATAGCTGTAATGTTGGGCACCTTGAAAGTTTAATCAGCTGTGAGAAGTATTGCAGGGCAGAGGACACTATTGACATGACCTTACCAGGGATTTCCTCTCTTGGAGCCTGGGGATGCTCTGCACTTTTGAATTTGGAGAGCAGATCAATAATATTTTGCTTTCCCTTTCTCACTCCAAGTCAGCAGAAAGAAGAGGATGGATGGGAGATTCCTTTCTGATGGGCACATGGTGGAGAAGGGAGGGAGTGGGGCTTTATGCATCTGTCTGTGGTAATGGCTGGTATGTTTATTGCCTGCTGCTTTATGTTTAGTGGAGTCCCAGGAGATCAGTGTGGGGAAGAGGGAGACGGGATTTAAAGTGAGAAGGAATTGCTACTGTCCTTCAAGCTGACTTCCTGAATTATTCAAGATGTGGTGTTTTGCCTTGTAATTCTCACAGTGAGGCTAATAGCTTTGTAACTGGACCCAGCAACTGTGCAGAGATCCAAGCATCCTCCCCTACCCTCACCCCAAAAATTTACTTTCAAGTCTGTGCTGCACAGAATAAGTTTTGTGAGGTATGAAATACAGCTGTGCCTTTGCCCTGCAAAGCTGTGAGCTTTCCACCTTTGTAAATTTTTATTTTACAGCAGTACTGGGCTGTAGGGAACCAGAGTTGGCCAGCTCTGTGTTAAAGATTTTTAATTCATGTTTTTCCATCAGGATATCCAAAGTGCAAGAGTTTTTTGTATGTAGCAGTTGCTTTTAAATGAAATTACTTATTTCATAATTGCAGGTAGGCATTGCTATGTTCTTAAATGGAAGATGGCTTTGGCTGCTGGAACAAAAGAGAATTTTAATTAGATTAGGAATTAAACCAAACTACCCCCACCACACTCTTCCCAATGCTAGGTAATGCCAGATAAGGCTTGATCATAATTATAGTGTTGTGAGTGCTAAAGCTTTCTAATGCACATAATGATGCTTTAAAAATGACCTCCTGCACACTGAGATTTATCAAGTTACTGTCATTGCTGTAGGTCTCAATTAACTGATCACAAACAGAGCTTCAGGATGGTTGAGGAAACTATCTGAATTGAATGTTCTCCTGAGAACATCAACTGGACAGGTTGACTTGAGTTTCTGTGACTTAAGGACCCAGTTTCTCCCTTGCCTGTGGTGTGATCCTGCCTGTGTGACACCCAGCAGCAGGTGTGGCTGTGCAATCCCTCATGAGGTGTGAATACAGAGGAACTTTCCCTTCCCCTCAACAGGAGTGTTTGTGCCAAAAGGAGCCCAAACTATTTACCTGTTTCTGGTGCTTGCTCTGCCCCCAGCCGGGCACGGCAGCCTCACACTGGATGAGGTTTGCCAGGGTCTCTGAAGCAGGGAGGACCTTTCCTGGGTCTCAGGGTTGGTGTTCAGGCTCTCTTCTACTCTGTGACTGGCTGAGCAGCTTGCAGATTGCAGAGGGCCAGTGCAAACCCAGGCAGAAATTTTGTTAATTAAAGGCTGAAGAGGTAAAAAATTTGGATTACAAGAAAGCCTTCTGTGAACAATAAACTGTCACTGAATACTGTTGCCATTTCTAGCATTTGCTGGGAACATCCAGTGCTGCAGAGAAATATTAATTCTCCTTTTTTTCCCCTCCAACTATCATCATCACTGCAAGTAGCACTGTTTACTGTTCTGCTTTTGTCTTTAGAACTGATAACTCTCTTGTTTAACATCTGTAGGGAAATCTAGGACAGTCCCACTTTTACTTAGTGACACTCAGAGCATTAAATGCTGCAATGAAATCCCAGTTTCCATGAAATCAATTGCAAAATTTTTGCTGACATCAGAGGAGGCAATGCATGTCTATGGACGCTTTCAGTTTTTCCTGGAAAAGCCAAACTTGAGCGTAACCTGATCTCAGCTGATGTAATTTAGATTGAATAATTATTACACAGTGGTTCTGAGATCCCAGGGCAGATATGATCATCATGCAAAGGGCTGCACAAGGCGGGATTGAGCGGCAGACTCTGCTTCACAGACTTTATGATCCAAAGTCACAAGTCAGGAGGGTGCTTAATGTGTGTCTAACTTCTGAGCTCATGAATAGCTCCTGTGACTTCAGTGAGACGACTCACATGCCTAAACTTCAGTGAGTGCTGAAATACCCAAGCCGTGTCTAAATTAGGACCTAATACACAGAGAGTTTTTCTTGAATTTTAGGTTTCTCTGCCTGGCAGCCCTGACCCTCTGCAAGCCTGTGGAGGGCTGATAACTGTGGTTTTTTAGGTAGTCCCAGCCAGTGCAGTTTTAATCTAGCAGTGATGGTGGCTTCAGAATTCACAGTACAGTAGATCCTTAAACTTCATGGACTGTGCTTCCCTACTCATGGGAATTTAAAGGGAGAATGCTGTTGAGAAAAGCACTATGCATGACTGTAAATTGTAGCTGTAGCACAATAAACCTTGGTCACTTATTAATATATTTAGCAGAAACAGAGCAGAATGGAGGATCTGGTAGAGCCTCACAAAAGTGCCTGAGGCACGTCAGGGTGTGTGGGGCTGTTCTCTGCATTGTACCCTGTCAGCTCTCAGGAGTCACCTGCTTGTGTCTGGGGAGGCAGAGGCAAAGCAGCATGTGGAGAGAAGATGGATGCTCTCTTCTAGAGAGCCTTTTTAATTTTTTCCTTCATTTCTTCTTGTTTTGTTGCTTAGATCAGTGTTGAGATCAAAGGCATTCCAATGGGACTGACAAACAACTTCTTTTCTGTGGGAAAGAAGAAAGAGAAATCCAGTAAGTTATTTTGCACAGCCTTCTACTGTACCATCCCTGTTAATTAAGTTTACTCCTGTGATTAAACTAAAATAGATGTTGGTCATATTTTTGAAAACTGGAAGGAACTGCCTCCTTCAAGTGAGAGCTGGGTCTTTGGGGCTCTTCCAGGCAGCATCTCCTAAGCAGTCTCACCTGGCTGGATCAAGATGTTTATCATTAGTTTTGCTCTGTCGGTCCTGAGAGACCCAATTGCTGATTCTCTGGTGACATCACTGTGCCTCTGAAAAACTCATCAATTCTGAGCTAACCTCCATTTTACTGGGTTGGTTTTTCTTTGATAATTCCTTGAAACCTCTCTCTGCTGGGAGGCCGATGTGTTGCACAGATAGGAATTAACTGAGGTTTAGTTTCTGTGCTCTCTGTTGCTTCAGCTCCCTGTCCTCTCATCTCCTTTTCTGGTGGGTTCTAAGTGGTGTAGGACAGGGGCAGGCATCCTTCCTATAGTGGTCTGATCCCTTAGTGAGTGCCTGGAAACTAATATATTGATTAATTCCTTCTTGGGTAGTAGTAGGAATGACTTACAGGTGTCTTCAGAGGATCTGTTCCATTGCTGACCAGTGTGCTTTGAAAATGTATGGGTGGAAGTGTAATGATAAACCTTCCTCAGTCAGTTGGGTTGTAGCTGAGAACCATCTGTATACAAGAAACCCTTTTGTCCATGAGAATTGCAAGCATCTGGGCCTGTATGTGCATGTGCTGTGCTCCAACTATATTGAGATTAAATTCTCCTTGGGGAAGGACTTTCTGCATTTCATATCTCTTGGGCCATAGTTTACAAATGTTGATGGAGAGGGTTTTTTGGGGAAAAAACCAAGCATAATTCCTTTGAAAAGTTATAATTAGAGATGGAAGCATTTCTATTCCTTTCTGATTCCTGCAAATTCTAGGTACAGAGACTAAATAGGAGACCAGAAAAACTTGACTGCTTTTCCTCTTTAACAGTTTTCTTCACTGCAAGAGAGTGCTTTTGGGTAGAGTTATTCCAATAGCTTTTACAGAGAATTTCCTGATGCCTCCCTGTAGACATGTTACAGGAAAATCCCAACTGGCAATTCATGTTGGAGAGCAAGTATGGGGCAAGTGTCTGTGTTTGTGATGGAGGAACACAAATGATCAGGGAGCCTGAATTCACTGAGAGGCCATTTTTCTCCTCCTTGCACAGCTTGCTGCCTCTGTGGCCTAGTTTTAATGAGAAATTTTTGACAGCAGTGGCAAATATTGACATTTTTCTCTACGTTAGCTTTTTTTCCCCCTTCTTTGGGTTTGAGCTGAGCACCCAGTATAGTGAGAAAGCTCAAGGGTGTCTGATTCAGTCCTCCTGACTGCAGGTACCATGTACTAGAGTCTGCTTTATAAACACTCGAAGAGGGTTAGGGTTTCTTTTCACCATTATTTCAGTTGAAAAGTAGCTTCTGCCTCACCCTTCTGGTAATAGAAACATTAGAATTTCCAGTTCAGATTTGCTCATGGCCTTCTAATTCTTCTTTGTTTATTTCTAGTCACTGATCTTGACTAGCTGTTTTTCTTCCTTGGTGTTTGCCTTTGAGTTATTTCTGGATTGCAGTGATGACCCCTCTCAGCCTCTGCTAAAAAAAGCTGGTTACTCCGGTCTCCCTTAGAGGAGTCTGCCTTATTCTGATTATCCTACCAGTCTTTGTTAGTCTCTGGCTTATTTTTACAGCACTCACATACTGGAGATCAGTATGTGTGTGTTGAAGAGGGGCCCACACAACACCCTCTGTGTTCTGGCTGGTTCCCCCAGGTTCTGGACTGTTTAAAACAGCTTTTCTCATGACAAGAGTCACATGTTATTTTCAGTAAATACATGTTTTTGTTTTTTAAACCGAAAACCCAGCCACCATTCACTGGATGCAAAAGCAAATTCTTGTCTGTGCAGAGTAAGGAATGATATGTAATTCTTTGAAAAGCTATAGGATGGAATATTTGCTGGGACAGCCTGGGTGCTGAAAGTATTCTCTTGCTCCACGAGAGAAGGACAGTTATTGCCATCAGTCCTTTATACTTGTCTGCTCTGCTTTAATTTTCAGTCTCTGCTTCTCTAGGCAGGATCATCTTTTGTAGTAATGAGTGGAACATTTAAATACAGTATTTATGGGCTGTGTCTGAACTCTGATTATTTGCAAATCACAGCAAAAGCTCCCAAACCTGAAGCAGTATTATCCATATCAGAACAAGATTTGCCAGGCAGCCCAGGTGCTGCACAGGGTGGTCACTGTGAGCCTGATGCAATGAGGTGTGAGAAAATCTGTCCTGGTCTGCAAAAATGAGTGAGTGGAGTTATTGTGCCATTTGAAGGTATGGGAGGTGCAAGTAGCAAGTAAGAGCTTCAGTGTATTTGGAAGCCATAGGTCAAAATTTCAGTCAGGGTAACAGAAGAATTGATGGCACTGTGTGGCTTTCTGCCAGCTGAAGATCGGGCCTAATATTTGTTTTCCTAAGTAAAAGGGTCCACTCAATCAGGCAGCCTGCCTGGAGAACAAAGGACTGAGACAGATTTTAATTGCCCAGTGGCCATTCTTTCAGCACAGATATGTGCTTATGTGCCAGAATAATTTGGGTTTGTGTCTGACACAGGAGATCTGACTTATGGAGGGACTTCAGTCTGGGCTGTTATTCTTGGAGGACTGAGGAAATGAGGGCACATCTTCCCTGCCCTTAGTGTTCAGCTGAAGACACCTTCCAGGTACGAGTTGTTTTCTGTTGATGGCCAGAGAGGTGAATGACGTGTAAGCCCTGTTTTATAGTGAAGTGAGAGGGGAAGGAAGAGAGAGAGAAGAAGGGACGGAAAAGTCCTGAAGGGTTTTCTTCAGCCTGGCTTAATTTGGAGGTGACACTTCATATGTCAATTTAAATTAAGCCATTTCAAAGAGCATCCACCCCAGAGCCTCTCATGCACTCTTAAGACAGCAAGTGTGGGGCACGTTGGGTGACTGACACAACTGAGGACAGAGAGGGAGGGAGCTGCAAGAGGTGCTGAAATGGGGTGTTTCATGGCAGGGCTGCTTTGTCCCCTGACACGTATGATCTCATGTAATTACTGGGATGTAGTTCACCCCTGTTTCCTTTATCACACCTTTGGGCCCAGTGTTCTGGTGTGTTAAGTCCAGGTATCTTGTCCTTATGTCATAGTTTTCTGCAGCTGTCCTGATCTGGATAAGGATTAAATAGGAATCTTGTCTGGGTGTTGAATGGTTAATGTTCTAGAAAGCTAACACCTGCATCTGCAGCCTTGTCCCCTCCTATGCAGCTGTATAGCACTTCATGATGGCAGGGAAATAATTCAGTAAAACCAGGCCCTGCTCTGTGGGCAATGAATAAGCTCAAGTGAAGTAGAGGTCACTCATGTTAATCTGAAGCAAATAGGATTGTGGGACTGGGGGAAGAGGGTGAACCTCCTTTTATGTACAAATTCTATAGCTCAGAGGCTTAGGAAACACTTAATAGTAAACATTTGCAAAGAATCCATGCCATTAACCTTTTCCAGAGGAGAGACGAATGGTTTTCCTGCTTCCTTTTGAGCAGGTCTCGCGTTTTGGTGCGTATGCAAATTGTGCTGGGTGGCAGTGTCTCATACAAATCAGCCTGAAATGCAGAGGCAGCCATGCAAGCAAAATGGCTTGCCTTTCCCTGCAGCTGTAATGAGACTTCTAGCACAGGAGAACCAGACAGGGAGAGAGCCTGATTTGTAAGGAAGCATCAGGAAGACAGAAGAAAACCAGGTATCCTCCTAAAATGCTGTCTGAGTAGCAGAAAGCTTTGCATCCATAGTACAGTGCTGCCCTGTATTTTTGTGACCAGAGGAGCATCCAGCACTGTTTTGTTTTGCTTTGGGTTTTGGAGCATCCTTATCCTGACTTCTCAAGTCATAGAAATCTATGAGCAGCTCGTGGCTGTACAGAACTGGGAAGAAGAGATAAACAGTACCTTTTTGAGATCAGGACCAAAATGGGCATGGAAGTTAGTACAGATATGAAACACAAGCAGGCAGCTTTGCAGGAATATTGACTGACTGTTGTAAAGACAGTGTGTGAGGGCTGGAGATTACATTGTGCTGCTGATGTTCTCTGTCCCAGATCCTTTGTGGATCTATGAAACAGGCTTTTCCATGCTGTTTATCAGTAGTTACTGATATGCCTTTATAGGATCATCCCAATTACAAATCTAATGTGTCTCCAACCCCTTTGCAATATTTCTTTTATGGGTTGGGTAAGGCATCAGGCATTTACATTTCCAAGGAATGAGTCCCCTGTTCTCTCCCTCTTGTGCTGTGCTTTCCTGTCAAATATACCAGGAGCGAGTATCCAGCAGGTTAGACTGAGTTTGACTTTCTGTGTCTGGAATGTCTCTTGGTTAACACAGTAACAAGACCAAACATTATTTAATTTTAGTGATAGGTGACAGCAAAATAGCAAAGAGACTGGAAGCTGATGAAAGTTCATAAAGACATGCGCTTCCTTGGCTTATTTTGCAGCCAGACCTTTCTGGAATTCTGGCTCGTTCAACCCTGCTGTGCTGGAGTGAGCCAGCAGTGCCTGCTGGATGTGCATGGGGCTCTCGGCAGAGTATTCAGGGCACTCCATCAGGCAGGGGAAGGGGCATTATCGGTGTCCTCTCTGTGTAGGTGCAGGCCCTCCTTGCTTTCAGCTGTGAGAGAGAGAACAGTGTGGCTGCAGACTCGCACCGTGCCTCGCTGCATCGGTTCCCACTTGCTCTTTGATCTTTTTTCACACTGAGTAACAGGCAGCATGACTGCAATGTGATGCTCTGGCTGCAGACTGCATTGTCTTGTTGGAAAATGAATTGCCTCAGAGCCTTCAGTCCATCTCCTGGGCTGTTTCCTGTTACAACCAGGAAAGCTGGGATTTCCACGTGATTTTGAAGCGCAGAGTTCTGCTGTACAGAGAAATCCTGTCTGTGTTCATTCATTGCTGCTTCTGATCCCTCCTTTTCTCTTCCATTATCTCAAATGCTTTTGGAAGCTTCATTTTCAATGCACTATATCATCTTATTTGAGTTCCCTTCTGTGGGCATCATGGTTCAGTGGGAAATGCAACACTGTTTTGAAATGTTTGCAGACGAGATAGGGAAAAATATATCTGTGAGTTATTAGGGGCGAGATTAATGTCTTTTACCTTTTGAGTTTACAGATTTTTTTTTTTTTGCCTTTTTATCTGCCAAATACTTACTCTTTCCAGCATTATCTGAGTCTGGAGGGTGTCTGTCTCGATGGAGAATTACACTGGATGTGCAGCCTGGGTGAAGCTGCCTTGGGCACCTCCTGAGCGCTCTGGCTCTGTGACTCAGCCCTCCTGCGCGCGCTTGCTTGTCTCGGGTTCAGCATTTCACCTCCCGTCACTCATGAACTGATTCTGTAGTGGGAGACTTTGGTATTTTATTTTGTTCATCCTCATGTGAACTGCAGGTTTCCATAAGAACCTTGGCTGCACTCTTCCCTTGGCAGCAGCAAGTCTCCCTTCCCCAGCGGGGACAGGCTGCTGCTTGTGCTCGTGACCCCTCTGCCTCTGCACAGCGGGCAGGTGACGACCACAGTTGGGTTTTTCCAGTGAGTTCCTGGTCACACCCTTAAAACTCGCTGGAGATTAAGCAAGTTAAACCCAGCCTCTTCATTGACCTGACCATTGCCCTCTAAAAACAATCTTCAGACAAAAAAATTCTTTTTGTCATGGTAGAGTTTTCCCATTTGTGAGGTTTTGTGTGTGGAGGTTAAATCTTTGGTTAATGCTTCATTTTCATGGCCTGTTGTAAGTTGTGTCCCTTCCATTCCTACTGTGTTCCTGGCAGAAAAGGAGGAGAGTTATCATAACACAAGTAATGTCCTCATTTCCCCAGTTTCCCTAGGATTCAGAGGTATGTGATTGCCACTTGTTTTTGCAGTTTTTGTCTGAAATAGTCTTTAACTCCAGCCATTAAAAGCATATTGGGCTTGTGTTGGTTATAATTGCTAAGGTGCAGGATCTGCTTTCTAGAGGTGCCAAACACCTGGGAACTTCATTTGAAATGGCAAGTGTTTGGTGCTTCTAAACCCAAGTTTACAGTGGAGGGAAGCACTGGGAGGAGGAGCCTTTTTTATCTTCATTTTTTTCCCTCTGTCTTGCAGGCATCTGTATCCAGTGAAGCCTTCCATGAGCACAGTAGGTTCCACATTGCAGTCACTGGGTTTCTCACCCCATTCTAGGGCTGTTCCACTCTCTCCAAGGTTAGAAGCTGGCTTGCATTTTTTACTTATGGGCAAACTACACCTGCTGCCAACATCATCAAGAAAGAAAGGTGAGATGCAAAGGCTGTGTTTTAATTAGGCCACAGTCTAATTAACTCACCTGTGAGGACAGGCAGACTGCACACTGTGATTTTCTTGCTCATTCCCACCTCTTCAGGGATTTGTTACCAATCTTTCTCTCTCTGTGGGAAGAACCTGGAAGCCAGGAGTTTTGAGCTCTGTTTCTGGCAGTGCTATTGATTCACTCATGACCTCATGGAAGTCACTTTGGGTTTTGCTTCTGGGGCTTTACAAGCGTAGGAGGGAGATGAACACACTTCCTTCATTTCTCTGCATTTACTGTGAGCCCTAATTAACACTTAGGAAGCAAGGGGCTTTAGACTGCAGGGTGCAGCAGACGTATATTGCTATGGGAATACAATTAATAAATAATAGCACATATGGTACAGGAGTTCCCAAACTGCATATTCCAATGGTTTATTTTCATTATTTGTTTACTGTGTACTGTCTGTATGAGTCATACTATACAGCTCCTTAATTTTTCATTACTGGTGGAGAAAACCTGGGCAGGCAAATTAATATTCTCCCTCCTAAAATTCTGAGTTAATGGTACTGTGATCCCAGGTAATGGGAGACTATTACTACTGTGTCCTATTGTTCTTTGGCTGCCAGTTCTCAGATTCCAGCTTTCCTGTTGTTGCCCTGTTCACAAGAGGATGGGATAGTTCTAACCATACAGTCTGACCTCCCATGTGAAATCTTTTATCCAAAGATTTCTACTTCAAGCTCAATACCTTGTACTTAGGTTTGAGCAGGCCATTTAGACATCCAGTGGGGATGCAGAAACTGTAAGTCAGAGAATCTACTGCTTCACTTAGTAAATTATTTCAGTGGTGCATTTCTTTGGTCTAAAAATGCTCCCCTTACTTATTTCCAGCTTCGTCTTTTTTGTGTTTTTCATCATGCTTTTGCTTAAAATTAAAAAAGGCTCAAGCATCCACTAATCTCAGGATTTTTCACTGCACAGGTACATACAGACTGTGAGTGAGATGCATTTTAACCTTCTCATTACTAAATTACAGGCAATGAGCTCATTTCATCTCTCTGAAAGATGGATTTTCTGGACTTTAAATTCTTTTTTCTATCTTTTTTGCTAAACTCAGTGCCATCAGACATTGTCCTTTTTAGAGCGAGCTCCAGAACTGACACCACAGCAACCTGGTAGTGATGGTTAATCACTTTTATCATGAGGTGTGTGCATAACTCAGCTGCCTTCCTGGGAGAGTTTAGGATCTAAGCCTTCTGCTTTGCAGTGGCTCTTTGAAGAACGAGTATCTTTCTGGCTCCAATTCTAAGAATTTTTCCTGTGTGAAAGTGAAAAAGCAAACAGGAGTGGGTGAGTGAACAGGGAGTGGAAGGAAGGAAAGGGAAGGGAAAGGGGTAGTGGGTGCTGTGATGTCAGGGAAGGCTGATGTGTATGTCTGTACAAGGCAGTAAGAAGATCTTGCCCTGCAGGGCGTTAATTGTGAATGTAAAAGGGTGAGTTTGGCTCCCTGTCAAGGACAGCCATGAAAGAAGACAAATCCTAAGCCTGTGTGGCTCAGAGATGAAGTGTCTCTGCTCTTTCCAGAGCTTGTACTAAGGAGACTTAATCCGTCCTAGTGTGATTTTGTTGCACTTTTGGATGTGTTTTATCCTCTGTGCTCCAATCCTTTGCTCTTCATCTCTCAGCAGCCTTCATATTACTTGTCAGTTAGATTGGCATGTTCCCACTGTTGCCAGCTTAATTTTGCCAGACTTTTTTCAAAAAGCTCCCATGAGAGTAATTATTGCCCTGATGAGGGTAGGTGTTCCATGGCTCTCCTTCAGTGGGCACAGCTCAGGTAGTATGGAGGCTCTGCTAAGTCTCCTGGATATTTTGGGGGAGAAAAATAAGCAGTGGTGTCCAGCAGATGCTTTTGACTTGGGCCCCTTTAATTAAATATTCCTCTGTGAATAGTGTGCATGTTTGGGATCCCCTTGCTTCTCTTTCCCAAATAAACTGGATAAATTACCCATCTTTGTCCCTCAGTGCCTATCACTGCAAGTGTGGTGATTCCCTGTTGAGATCACTCATGGCAGAGCCATTCTTTCTGCCCCTAAGTACACTCTGCAACATACCTGGGTAACTGAATCTTGAGGGTTCTCTTTCCAGCTGCAGTCCTGAGAAACTGAGGTTCCAGAGGCCAGGCAGTCTTTCAAGGAAGAAACCAGTATGTGTATATGTCGGATGGATATTTTCTGCATTGGTGTCTTCTTATCCAGTTAGCAGGAGCATCACAAAGAATCTCTTGAGATCTCAAGTATTTCCTTCACTGTTATCCTTTCCCTACCAGGAAAACATGTTCATTTTACTTAAACAGTTCTTGTTTATTACAGATTATGTAATGAATCCACCTGATTTATTTCTTGCAGCTGATGAGAACAGAGAGTTTGGGATACTGGAGAAGGCACAGACTTTTTCCCCTGGGAAGGGGACAGGAGCCAATGGTTCCTGTGTGCTCTGGGTCTGAAGAGCTCCACACCCCACAAAGTGGCTTTGGAAAGGTTAATTAAGGGAGAAGGTGCCAGCAGATGGCATCATGAATACACAACATGGTCTCAGGGTTTTGAAGGGCCACAATCACTTCTGGGCACGTGTAGCAAAAGTGCAGGATAGGGCAGCATTCACATGCTGAATTCAGACACTCTAGGGCAGGTGGTCAGTGCTGCAGGAAGCAGATAGCCTGGGGTTGGTGAGACCCCCCCACGACATTTCTGTTTGGAGCAGCTCCTCTTTCCAGGCCTGGTGGGTACAAGGACACTGGAGGGACATGTAGTGATGCAGCCCTGCTAGTTCAGTGATGTCACTGCCAAAATTTGGGGTTTTTTGACAACAGGATGGCCTGCACAGCACCAGGTGTGCTGGAATCAGATGGGGTGGCACGTGCCTGCCTGGTGCCTCTCCTGGGACAGACCTGTCCAGATGATGTCTGGTGTGAGTAGTGGCCAGAACTGGGGCTTCAGTCTGCTGGCATTTGTTCCTGATGGGGAGAGCAGTGACATTCAGCTTCCATTAGAAGACAAAAATGGCATCACAGGTCATCTGAGGGCACATTTTCAGCAGCCAGTGAAGGCAAGGTATGGGCTCTATTTCTGAGAAGATTAGTCTGTTCCCGGTCCATGGGACTTGTCAGCCCAGCAATGATTAGTGAGGCAAAAGCAAAGTCTGCAAAGCTCCTTCTGCCCGGCTTTGGTGAGGGAAGGTGATAAGGGATTCGTTGTGCAAGCAGGAGATAATTGGCAGCAGTAGTATGAAGCAATGCCAGTCTCTTTGCCATAGCAATCGTCCAGAGATTTTGCTCACAGCTGTGATTCACCTTGCTGTGCAGACAATCTGTTCTGGACCACGCAGTGTTTCAGAAGGAGCATGGCTGCCACATAAAGTCACGTGGGGCTGCCCAAGGCTGTGTGCACGATTCAGTGTGAAAATCCATTTTGCTGGTGCAGGGCTTGGGGGAGGAGGGCGGAGAAGGGGCTGGACCTCCAAAGGGCAAGTCAGCCTCCCCTTCCCTCACTGCAGACACCAGTGTAAGTGTAGCTAAGACTGTACAGTCACTTAACTCCTTGGGAATAGGAGGAGCTTGACTCCAAATGCCTCAGCCTGAAATGACACATCAGATCTCTTATGGGAGGTAGAGCCCATGTCTCGTGTGATGATAAGCTTGAAGGAGCAGGGGTGGGTCTCTCTGGTGATGTCTGTGTGGAAAAGTGAACAGAGAGATTTTGGCTTAGCTGAAAGCCACACTGCTTGTGTCTTACTTACCTTCTTCTGTGTCACATACTGCAGCCCAGGCTTGATGTGTCTGCCCTGTGCACAGGGAGAGTGGGATCAGGCTGTCTACTGGTAGCCTTGACTGTAGCTTGACCTGCAGGTGTCAGCTCCAAGGAGACTGTGTTCAGGGTGACTGCGCTTGGCTAAGGTGATCCCTTGGGAGCTTCAGTCCAAGTCAACGGGAGCTGAAATGTTGACAATAGGTGAGCGAGCCATCCCACCCAGCAACATATGTCTGTACTGTCCAGCTTTGAGTCTGTGGCCATATGTGACTTTGTCCTGTAAAAAGTGAGTGTGCCCTGGAGCTGGCCAGCCCCGCGTCAGTCCCAGAGCTCTGCCCCAAGGAGCTGCTCTCTCCAGAAATGGCTCCTTACCTGCATCTGCAGGACTGTGTGCAACCCTCTGAGAGGTAACACTCAATATGTGCCAGAGGGATGGTGTTTCTCTTCCTCTGATGATGAGGAATTTATCTGGCATTTCCATCCCTGCCTTGCTGAGATGGGAATTTCTTCTGGGATTTCCTCCCCTCACCATGGGAGAGCAGTTGTTCCCGCTGGGATAAGCACCCAGCACCTCCTTGAGCAGTGGCTCTCCCTGGGCTGTTCAAGATAATTGGACTGTTTCCCTGGTGTGGAACCAACGGCTGTGCAAGGAGGCTAACGAGAAGGAGCCAGGGTAGCAACAGGATTAAAAATATGTATGAGCAAACATCTTGTTTCAACTGCAAGGATGCACTGAAGCGTGAGAGTCTGGGTCCTGCAGAAAGCCAGAGGCAGCCTGGGTTGGCATTCACACTGGCAGCTGCACAGTAAAGCCGTGCTGGTAGCACAGGAAAAGTGGGGGCAGGAGCCCTGTCTTACTCACACTGATGTAAACTGGAGTAATGTCAGGGAATCACCTGTGATATTTGGCTGCATCCTGTAGGTTGAAGTCCAGTGTGAATACATGGCATCAGGACAGTAGGTGGGATGCCACCAAATCCAGCCTTTGGCTCTGTTCCTCTCTGACAGTGGCCTCCATATGGGATGGGACCTTTCATTGTAAAGATTGTTTGTATGGAGCCATTCCCTGCTCCATACAGCAGAAGAGGAATATTGGGAGGTGGATACGGAGTGTGATGACCCCATCCTAGTGGGCTCCAAGGGCCACTGGCAGAAGCCAATGGAAGTGTCACTGGAAGTGTCAGAGTGACACAGAGGTGGAGTGGATGCTCCAATGGAACATGGTGCTTTTTTCCCATGAAAAAATAAAGGTGTTTAATTTTAATTTCTATTTTAAGGGCGATTGTTCTTGGCTGGGTTGGGTCCCTGTAAAACTTCATGAAGTCATTTCAGGGAGTTGAAAGCTGTCAACACACCCCAGTCATTTTCCTCTCATTCAGTGAAGGATTTTGGGGGGAGAGGAAGGTTTATGACATATCCTTGCATTGAAGCAGCTCAGACTGGCAGGGAGACTTACCATCTACCTGCAAAGGCACTTCCATGACAAGGAAGGCTGTCTTGGTACCTTAGCTGAAGACCTGAAGGCCTAATGTGAGTCCTTTTACAAGAGAAATTAATTTGGTCACAGAAGGAGACGGTTTCTCTGTTTGTATGCTGGGTTTACCAGGGATCATAAATCCCTCGGATTTTGTGGGTACCAAAAGAAGGAAATATCTCATGGAACATGGAGGTTAGCAGAACAGTTGGGCAACCATGCACGTTTGTAGCCTTTGTGATGCATGAGAGCACCCAAGACACCATTGCTGTGACAGGGATTCCCTGATCCCATGGGAGCTTCCTGGCTGCCCACATGTTGGCAGGCTCGGGGTGGGAGTCTGACTGGGCACAACAGCACGGAACAGGTCAGAAGCTTCAATCAGCCCCTGTCTCCAGTGGCACTGCTGTCATGTGTTTATCTTGGAAATCAGACTCTCCAGCCCCATCTCATAGATTAGCAATTCCAATAGAAATAATAATTGGATTCAGTCCACTGTATTTAACATTTTAATGTCAGCTGGGGATTTCTTCCTGATCCCAGCTCTTGATTAGGTGACATCTTTAAGCACCAGATTAATAAACCTGACTGTATTCTCTGAACACCTGACTTTCACAGCTGGTGGTGAGGGCTGCACTGTTGTGCTTTATATCCTTGACTCAAAAGGTCATCTTCATGATTCTTGAAATGCATTTTTACATTTGTTTTTGATCTGTACTGGATGGAGAACAAAACTTCCATAAAGTTGCCATAAATTAAGTGTTCTCCCATCCTATGGATACATGCAGAAACTGATGTTTCCTTGAGCTTTCTAAAGAAGCTGATCACTGAAAGTGATTTGAAAAGGTCTCCAGCAGGTCTCACCCTCTTTCTATGGATTGTCCTGTGCTCAGGGTCTCATCAACATATCTTTTCTTAATCTTGGTGTTCAGGACTCTTCTACTGTTTGGATAAGACCTGTCAAACCTGGGTTGCATTGTATGCTGAAATGTGTAGTTCAAGAATCATGAGGAAAAACTCCTCTATTTTGTCAGAAAACTCATGCGGCACTGCCTCTGAGCTCTGAAATCATGATTAAAAGATTATTTCTGGGATAGTGGCCTTCTGTCTTCAAACTAATGGTTGGTCCTGTCTATGCTGTGTCAAAGCAGACTTACTTTCTCAGTGACATGGAAGATAAATGTGTGGAACGAACTTCTTGTACCTGCACACGTGCTTACCTAGGTGACCAGCCTTTACTATTTCTTGTGGAATTCTCTTTGTGGCCAAAGAAAACCAAGAGTTTAGAGACAAACAGTAGAAACAGTGCTTGGCATGAACAGATCTGGCACACTTTACTGGCTTTGCAGTGAAGAGCTGCAAGTGTGCGCAGAGTTACGGGGGAGAAAGGGAAGGAAGGTGCTGGAGGGTTCACAGACAGTGATGAGGAGGAGAGTGGGATATTCTTTAAAGAAGTAGGTGTGTTGAGGTTGTCTTGGAGGCAAGGTTGTGTTTTAGGCTCTAATAGCTCCTCTCAATACATATAAGTTTGGGGTTTAGCACATTCTCCATTTACTATCATGGTGTGGTCAGTCTTGCAAAGACAGTAGTTCTTCCTCTGGACCAACTTCCTGAAACCTTGTTTGAAGTGTCTCACTGAATTGGGTTTCAGAGGAATCTTCAGCTGGTGCAAGTTGTTTGTATCACCAAGACAGAGTCAGTCCTGCTGCTTTAGCTGGCATTGGGCAAACTAAAGGGAAGAGGGACACTTCAGCCAGTGCAGTTGGTGCCTGTGTGCTATAGCTGAGAGCCATTGATTGTTTAAAACAGTGTCAACTGCTTTGCCTGGTCAGCAGCCGGAGAGTTTCTTGCATTTTAATTTTCCAGGTCACAACCCCAGCAAGCTGGGGAAGGGTGTTCTCTAAGTCAAGACACACACTCTTTATCATGCTTTTTCTAATTGTAAGGCTTTGGTCTTGCAGGCTGGTATGGAAGTGCTGTAAGACCACAGACAGCCCTTGTCTCTGGTCTTCCAGCTGCTGGGAGGGCACTGCCCTGAGCTGGCATGGCAATAAACCCTAACTGTCATGAGATATTCTCCAGGCAATGAAGTCTTCATTTGTGGAATGGGAACCACATAAAGACCTTTTTCTTCTCCAGACCCTCTGGGCTGATGTTATCCTGATGCCTATAGAACCTTTGCATTGCAACACACCAGTAACCCAGCGTTCTCCAGCCCTCTAAGCCATCATGCAGTGCCATGTGTTTTCCATCCATAGCACCTTTGTTCATATTCACCCGTGACACCACTGGAGTTGCCATAGCTGTGAAATCAGAGTTCATACTCATCCTGTATGAAGTTAATTCTCAGATTCACAACATTTGTTGTGGGAAGAGTGGATCTTCAAGAGGGAGCTGAATATTTCCTCTTCAGCTTATCTGTTTCTGGGTGTGAGTCTGTATCTCCATCCTGTTTTGTAGTGCACTGCTGCACCCTTCACAGGTTGGCTCCCTTCCTGCTCCCACGGAGCCTGTCTCAGGGCTCATAGGGAAATCTTGGACTTCAGCGGCATCAGACTTTCCTGCTTTCCCCAGAGTACTCTGAAGGCAGCAGTAGATGAAACATAGCAAAATTTTCCTGGCCACTGCTCAACACTGCTTCTCTTCCACGGCAAACAACACTCCAGTATCTTCAGTCCAGTATCATCCCCCATGTGAAATCTTCTGGTGATGGAGTGCCAAAAAAAAGGCCTGAATTCCTGCCTAAGTCCTTTCTCCTCCTGAAGCACAACTGCATTGAGTGGAAAAGAGCCAGAGAGGATGATTTTTTTTATTGCAGACATGTCTGACCAAGAAACAGGCATTAAAAAGATTTGATAGCGGTTCCAGTGTAAAAGCTGTTAAAGCCATTTCATCTTCTAACAGCCTTATTGGCTTTAATCAGTTCATTTTCATACCTTCCCTTTGGACATCACCTCCATGTGGTTTGTTCTGGGATGCTGAGATGCTCTGGACAGTCACAGATTCTGTATTAGCCTCTATATTCAGCATTTCTGAAACCCCAAAATACCAGGTACCACCAGTGGTTTACACCTTCCAAGTCGGTACATGGAGGTGGGAGCTCAGCAGGTCTCCTGCTGTCACATGTGTTCTGAGCACAGAGCTGAGCTCAGGTGTCAAGAGCTGAGGGCTGTGCAGGCAGGGCTGCTTCACACTTACTCCACCTCAGTGCTGCAGTAATTAGTCCTAATGATTACATCGAGGTGAATGTAAATTAAAACCCCAGCTCCAGACACTGCCACAGCATGGCTAAGCCTGAACACAGCCTGTAAAATGGTGACATTTCACCTCTTGAGCCTCTCTGTTTTGATGTCTCCCAGCAGGTAAGAATTGGTGTCATTCCTGCTCACAATTAATTGGGGAAAAAATGGAGAATAACTTGTCTAAAAATCTAGTATGGTGGCAAATGCATTTCATATTAAAACAAATATAAAGAGATTGGAGAATGGTTTTTATATGTCTCACTCAGCTCTAGGCATTTTGCAGGTTGAAAACAGGGGCAGGGTGATGTGTGACTGTTCCAATGAAGAATCAGTGTTGAATGACAATTTTTGGAGATGATAAATTTGCTGCACTGGCCCATCTTGCTGTGGTGGTTTTACTGCCAGATTGTGCCCTTAAAGCATAATGTGTAGCTGTTCCTACATGAGAACTGATCTCTCACCTCTGCTGAGACATTGTAGTGCAGGGGGTCATGCATGGTCACGGATCAGTAACTGGTGTTTGTGCTGGGCCGTGACAGCTTGGCCACACTCCTCTGGGTCTGGGCTAACGTGCTGCATCTCAGAATCTCAGCATCTCTGATGCCAGCAAGGACTGGAAACTGTTCTGTGCTGTTTGGATAGATAGGGTGAATCTTGGCTTTCTCAATCCTGAGAGCAGATTGGATTCAACATCTTGAGAAGATAAAATCCAGCAGGTATGTGGGTCGTCTTTGCTTGTGTTCAGTCAAATGAGATGTTCCCCAAGAAGGAGGATGGGAGATGTTTAAGTGCAAACTAGACAGAATTGGACTTTACAGGGATTCTCCTGAAAAATTCTGGATCCCATTGCCGTTTCTGCAGGAAGCTGTGATGTGTTCTGTTTACAAGCTGTGTTAAGGTAGGGCTTGACACATTCAAGCTGTTAGTCCTGCTACACCTGCTGGAAGGTGATTTAAATTGCAATTTCCAAAAAGAAAAAAGGGGCCTGGGAGTGACACTGGGGATCCGTGGGAGGCGATTCCACTGGGAGGTTACTGCACAGCTGCCACTGAGCTGCTGCCCAGCCTGAGCAGCTCTTTGCCTCAGTTTCCCCTCTGCCAAAACTGGAGGAGCAATGCTGCTGGGCTGTACAACTTCTTGTGGAGAAGAATCATTAATTACAGCTTGGGTAGGATTGCAAGTTTAAGCAGTATTGGCTCATATTGTTTCCCTCTTGCAAAACCCTATTCCAGGATGGGGATCTCCTTGCAGGCATTCCTGTCCTTTCTGAGAGAGGCAGGGTTTGTGAACCCAGTGCCTACTATAATTCTGAGAGTATTTCTGTTACGTGCAATCAACTGTATCTTTGTCTCAGCTTTGAATTTTATATCACACACTTCCCCCCAGTAGGACAGCACTAAATTAAGTTTTACTAGTTCGTGGAGGTGGATTATATCCCACTTGATTGTTTACAACAGTTGTGAAGATTCAACACCATTTTAATGAGGTATAGCAGTGGTATATTAAGAAATGTGTCTATTAAATGCAGTCTTTAGTAGTTGATTGGTATTTAATTGACATGTGTTAATAGTCTTATTACGTCTCAGTTAAATCCACAGTTGAAGCGCTAATTTTGAGTAGGGAAATTATGGTTTGAGGTAAAAATATAAGCTAAAAGTACAGCAGCTTTTAATAGGAAAACTTCATTAATAAAGTCTTACACTGACTTAAGCAAGTGTTTACAGTAGATATTTTTAAAACATGAAAATTACATAAAAGACACATTCTGTCAATTATTGCTGTAGGATTCATAAGGAGTTATCTATGGAGGTAATTTCTGTCTCCTCTTAGGAAAGATTCAGACTGCAAAATTTTGCAGGGAAGCGTTTTTAAAAAGTGTGTTATTTAATGTGAACGTGGGCATTCTTCTCCAGGGACCTGGTCCTGGGGATCAGTAATCTGGCAACTGAGCTTCTCCAAGCTGTGGTATTATTGCCATCCATGAAGGTTTCAGAATGCAGCACCCCAATCCGCTCTTACTGCTGCCAGAGGGAGGTACCTCATGGTTCTCTTGAGTACAGGGTGAATGTTTCACAAAGACAAGATTAAAGACAAAGAGTTTCCTGGGATGAGAAGACAGTGCATGTGTAGATCTCAGGGGAAGACACTGGTGCTTTGCATGATCCCTCAGGTTCAGTCTCCAGTAAGGACAAGGGGCATCTCTGTCCTGTCTTGCACCTGAGCTGAGAGGATGCTCAGGACAGCAGAGTCATGCATGAATTCTCTTTGAATGAGCTGTGTTGCTGCCAGTCTGTGCCCTGCCCTGTGCAGAAGGACAGGCACGGTGGTGGGAAGTTATTCTAGCCATTCAAAGAAGTTGCCTGCAAATAGGGTAAACTAAGGAACAGTCTTTCAGTACCTTACCCTCTAAGAGGGAGCATGTGAGAGCAGCAGCACAGTAGGAAGGCCTCTGTGTGCCAGCCTCACCGTGTCACTTGTCCCAGGCTGCATTACTGCCTCGTGCCCAAGCACTGCTCAGCAACTCAAATCGTTCCCAGGCAGCACTTGTGTGTCCTCCTTGCTCTGTCTTTGCCTGGATCTCAGCATACAGCAGATCCCACAGCTGAGCAGTTGGGACCCCCTCGCTGCTGGCAGGCAGCCTGCCTGTTCCCATCGCTACGTGTCGGTAGGTGGTTCCTGTCTAATGAAGCTTCTTTCCAAGGGAGGCTGTTGACGTGCTCCAGCCTCGCCAGATGGTCCCCTTACCTCTTCTTCTCTCACGCTCCCTCGGAACATTAATGATCCCTAAACCTCTCTGACGGAGGGGCTCCTTTTTGTGACAACCTCATTACGTGGTTATCAGGAGCTGCCACTATCCAGGTTGTCAGGACAACCAGCCTGATTCAGAGCCGCTGGGAAAGGTCTGAACCTCAGGCAAATAACCATCCCCAGCTCCCAGCAGATGCTCACCCGCAGCCAATCGCCGGGGCGCTGGGAAGCCATGACATCATGGGCCAAGCAGGCCCCCAGATTTAATTGTTGGCTTTTGGCTTCCCTCCGTGTCCCTTCCCCCCAGCGCTCCCCACATCAGCTCCCAGCACAGCTAATCCAGTCCTGCTGCGGTGCCGTTTCAGAGCCCCCTGGAGCTGCCTGGGCTTGACAGGGCTGATGGAGGGGCCCCCAGAGCCCCCCTTGTAGTGCAGCCTTGGTGAGGAGTGGGACTGTGACTCGGCAGCCTGGCACAGGGGGAGAATTGCAGGGTACTGCAATAGCCCAGCTGTGAGGGGCCACAGTAGGTTCCTACTTGTTGGAGTTTTGTTAGTGGGGATGGGAGTTAGTTTTCAGAGTTGTAGGATGAGCTCTCTGGCAGCTACCACTAAGTGTGGGAGATTAATGGGATACTTAATGGGATATCCTCTTCCCATGAAAACCTGATACCCCAGCAGCAGTCACGCTGTATTGCTCAGACTGTGTCATGTTTGCCAGTGAGGTGTGATAAACGTGGCAGAACCAGTTCTGGTGCAGATGGAGACTGTGTCCACTTTCCTGCCCTGCTGAAGCAGAGGGGTTTGCTCCATGACCTTATGCCTTCACTGGGGTGTATGTGAGCCACCTCTGGATACCCACTCTGCATACCCCATTAAAGTTACATCCTACATAGCACTAGGCATCCTGCAGATGTGCAGATACAGAGCTTTCCTGAATTCCTGTTCTGCTTGAGCATGTTCCCTGTGAAAGCAGGATCAGGCAGCTCTTTGAAAGGATTCATCTTTTTGCTCAAGAAAGGTTTTTTTTTTTTTTCAAACTCCCTGGCCATCCCAGCTAAGTGTATGTTTGGTTTACAAAAATGCCAGTGCTCGGTGTCCTTCGCTGAGACATTCAGCCTTGCACACCCCTGTGGCACAGGACAGGGTGCTGGTCAGGCAGTGTGAGTCTGCAGCACTGCCATCAGTTTGGGAGGTTCTAGCTGATGAGATCTAAGAGGTGAGGTTACCTGGCATTTGGCTTCTGAAGTCCTCAGGCATCTTTTGGAGGCTACAAGAAGGCTATTTGCTGCTCAGAGCTAATATTTCTTTCTCTTGCTATGCTGTGTTGGCTACCTGGTCCTGAATTTCCATGGGGTTGCATCTTCAGGGAGGAGTTGCCCCTGGGCCACTCAGGGTTGGGAGTGCCCCAAGGAGGGGCTGGGAAGCTTGTGCACAGTCCAACACAGAGACACTCCAGCATGGATGGTTGTGATACAGCCAGCCCTGCCTATTTTAGTACAAAAGAAAGGAGCTTGTGATGGACCTGGTGCAGCCAAGTCCTTCCTCCTGCTTCTCAGACTCCTAAAGCATTGGGCATTGGGGCTCAAATTAGGGCAGCTTCTGAGATTGCTTCTGCAGGATGAGACCCCTGCTCAGAGACCAGGTGGCTCCTGAACATACAGGGTTTGGGCAGGCCTTGCGGGTCTCAGAGGCTTGGACCCCATGGGCATGCAGAGCCTTGAAGTATTTCCGACTTGCTTGGACACCCATGTGACAGTCACATGGGATTGATGTCTAGCAGGGACTGGCCTGCTTTTCCATGCCCTATGGGGAAAAAACTGTCACCATGTCCATGTCTGGGCTGGATCAGGCTCAGCCATGCTCTGCAGGTCTGGCCCAGCCCAGCCCGTGGAGCAAGTCCAGCTTGCACTGCCGAGCCTGGCACCCCGGGACTGTGTGGGTGCCTTGACCATGCAGTCACTCCGTTTTCCCCCCTCCCAGCAATGTGCTTGAGCAACGTGCCTGTCGTCAGCACACCCGGCTGCTCACGGTGTGTGGAGGAGCCCTCCAGCTCCCACAGGGTCAGCCTCATGTATGGCTGGGATGAGGAGCAAGGGAGCTCTGCGGCTTTGTGGCCTTTGCTTTTGCTTCCTCTCTTAGTCTCCTTTCCCAGGATGGCACGGGACAAGCATGCCAAATCAGCTTCCTATCAGGTATGGGACAGTTGGCTCCCATCCAGTAGCTTAAAGGTAGCTGGAGAACCCAGGAAGGCTGAAATGCACAGGTTCAAAAACCCTCTGTGGTTTTCAGGAAAAACTCCACATGCAGAGTCAATAGTTGCAAGGTTTCTTTGGCTCTCAGGAGAGTTCTAACTTTGGACAAGGCTGTGAGTAAGGGATCTGATCTTGCTTTTTCACTACGTGCAGTAATAGAGTCAAGTTTCTGTTCTTTCACAGGGCAAAGGAAACTGAAACTCTTCCTTCGTGTGCTCTCGCCCAGCCTTCGGAAAAGTCAGACAGGAGCCAAGGCACCAGGCTGCAGTTTTCTTATGCTGCTTATAAGAGCAATTTTGCTAATAGTTTATGCTAAAACTAGTTTTTAGTTGGACTTTTAAAAATGAATGGAAGTGATTCACCCGCAGGTTCAATCCCAGCATCTGTAATTGCCTGACTTGGTGTTCTGTCTGTAGCTTTTCTTGAGCTGTTTCCCTTCTTTGGAACGGGACACAGATCTCCCATGGTGTGTGGTGTGCAGGGATGTGGGGCTGATAAACGACCCACCTTCTGTTTCTGAGCCATCAGGAATAATTTTCACTCTGAAGGTGGCTGGGTACCACTGGTCCCCACCTGCTCAGTCCTTTCTAATGCTGGGCTATTTTAAACAGCAGTTTGCAGCAGCCAGTGTGGTTTGCAGGGCTGGGTGAGACTGTGGGGACCCTGACAGTGTCAGCTGCATTCCCTTATCACTGCAGTCAAGGGACATTCCCCAAAAATCTTTGCAGGGACATTGCTCTTGGATTTACAGTGTGCTGTCACCAGGGTGGACACTACTTGCAGCAGAAAGTGGAAGGCCTCTTATTCCACTGTCAAAGGACAGCAGCTCTGCAGGATTCCTGCTGACCTTAGAGGATCCTGAGAGTTACCTGTCCACTGGGGTATTTCTCTGTGGGGAGGGAAATAGCACTGACAACTTGCTCCATGGCTTGACTGTGATCCTGCAGAGCCAGCCAGCCAAGTGACAGATTTGAATCATACTGGGGAAGAAAACCTTGGTGAGACCTCGGCATACAGCAGGAAGGGATGGTGGTGATTCAGTGGGGGCTGCTTGTCACGTCAGTGTGGATTGGGTGACTCAGTGAGCTCCTGCTTCTGGAGAACCTGTCCTTTGAACGAGCTCTAAGGCAACAGTGTGACCAGTCGTGGTCAGAGAAGATCACATGCCGTGTGGTGGGGCTGGGAGGGTTTGTTATCTCCTCTTGGTACGTGTGACCTGCCTCGCCTTTGGCAGCAGCAGCCTGCAGAAGGCAGTCTTCATTGCTCGCCCGTGGCTGATGCATAATGTGTTGTTAAACACATCTTGTGCCTCTCCATCAGGAAAAAACACCAAACAAACAAACAAAATTTGGTCAAAGGTATGCCCACTTTGGTATGTAACAACAGCCCTTTCCACTGCGCTCGGACGGGCAGGACAGCAGCTGGCAGAGTGTCCTGCCAGCCCCGGGACCGGGCACAGCCCCGAGCTCGGACCCGGCACTGCCGCCTGTCCGCTCTGCCCCGGGGGTTCTAAAATCGGTCGTGTTCTTATGTGGATTTTTTTTTTTCCTGGAAATACTGCAAACGTGAGGTCATCCTCATCAAAGCAGGGTCTGTTTCTAGTTTTGAGACCTTTCATGGAGGAGCTGAACTCGGAGGAGCAGGAACGGGACCACGCTCTGCCTGGGGAAGCGTAATTCGAAATGAATGAAGGAGAAAAGAAAACACAGACCGTGAATAAGATTTTCCTTCTGGTGCGTTTGGGGATCCTTGCAGGGAAGTGCCCTCTTTGTCGCAGGAGTGGCCGGAGCTGGTTGCTCCAGCGTCGCTGCCTGCTGGGTTTCTCCCACGTTTGGATGCGGACCGGAGAAGCCCACAAGCTGTCACACGCAACGTCATCCGGGGGAGCCCCGAATTTCACGGTGCATTTCCTATTCCTAGCCGACGAAGACCAGGCAGCGTTATGACGCCTCGCAGGACCCATTCCGGCACCGGCCGGTGCCAGTCACGCCTCCGAGGTGCCCGCGCACCCCTGAGGGGGCTCCCGGGGAAGGGGCTTGGCGGGCGGCCACCCCCCCGCGCCGCGCTTTCCCTGCGCGGCTGCCTTGAAACACAAGATTTGCCCCCAGCCCCAGCCCCGGCCCGTGTGTCGTCACCCGCCGCCCGCCTCGCCCATTGGCTGCGCCGGCGCGGCTGCGGCGGCCCCGCGACGCGCGGGGCGGGCGGGCGCGCGGCGATTGGCGGCGCGGGGGGACGGGCCGCGCCCGGGGGGCGCTCGGCGGCGGCGGCGGCGGCGGGGGACGGGCGGGGCGGCGATGACCGACCGAGCTCCAGGTAACCCGGCCGGGCTGCTCTGACCCACTGCGGCTCCGGGGAACCCGGCCAGGCTGCACTGAGCCACCGCGGCTCCCGGTAACCCGACCGGGCTGCAATGACCGACCGGGGCTCCCGGTAACCCGGCCGGGCTGCAGTGACCCACCGCGGCTCCCGATAACCCCGGCCGGGCCCTGCGGCCGCCGGCGGAGCGCGGTGCCCGTGGCCGCGGCTGCGGCGCCCCGTCTGTGCCGGCGATGGGTGGAGGATGCCGCGGGCAGGGCCGGGCTGCGCCGGTGCCGGGGTTGTCGCTGCGTCTCCGCGGTGCCGCTGCCGTGAGTGACACCTGTGCTGCCGGGCGGCCGGCGGTGGCCGGAGACCGGTGTCCTGCGGGGAAGGCTCCCCGAGCCGCGGAGCCGCGGCCCGGGCTGAAGTTGTGTCAGCGCCGGCACCGGCCATGAACGCGGCCGCGGTGCGTGTGTTCCCCGTCTCCCAACAATGCCGCCTCTGGGCTGCGCTTCTGCAGAGGAGTGAGAAATTCTGGGCTATAAATAACTCCGCCTTTTCCTTTTTTTATTTTTTTAATTTTTTTTTTTTTTAATACTCGTTATTGACAACGCGCATCCGATTGACCCGTTCAGCAGCACCTGCCAAGTTTTTCTCGAAATCCGTTCAGGGAAGGGTGGTCTCTCCTTGTGCGTGCCTGGTGGTGCCTGATGCCACACTGGAGCCGGTCCCTGTGCTGGGTTGTCCCTTTGTCCCAGACTTTTACACCAGGCAGCCGAGGGAGTGCTCCGGCGTGATGTCTGGCTGCTCCAGGCTCCCTTCCTCCGGGAAGGGGGGATGCGCTCGGCACGAGTGGCACCTTGTTTTGGTCATTGAGGCAGTTTTCAGATCCAGTTTTCACCGGTGCCAGAAACGAGCCGTGCTTTAAATGCAGTGAGGTATTGAATGTGGAAGGCTGAGGAAATTCAGGCAGCAGAAGCCATGGCTTCAAAGTGAGCGGCAGCTGAAAGAGATGGTGGGCCCGGGATGGGAAGAGCGGGGCTGTTTCGGGACCTGCAGCCCCAAGGGGTGACGAGCGGCTGGATTTTGCGTCTCCCCTCGTGGCTCCGTTTGCGAGGTGGGCACAGTGCGTGCCAGCAGTGAACAGCCTGGGTGTCTGTGTTTGGCAGACGCTCCTAAAGGCTTTGTGTCTCTTTTGCCCCACCTGCCCGGGGCTGCGGGAGAGGGGAGCCTGCTTTTTGTTGTCCTCCTGGGCACGGTCCGGGATGCCGTTCAGCACAGAGAACCTGGAGGCCGGAGATGAGCGTGGGCTTTGCTGAGCCGCTCTCAGACGTGAACCGCCTCGGAGCGGGG
Organism: Pipra filicauda; assembly: GCF_003945595.2. NCBI lineage: Eukaryota > Metazoa > Chordata > Aves > Passeriformes > Pipridae > Pipra > Pipra filicauda. The sequence goes on from NW_024104742.1 coordinate 5,055,475, forward strand.
AGGAAGAGGAGGAGGAGGAGGAGGACGGGCTGTCGGGAGGGCCGGAGCCAGGCTGTGCCTGCCAGCCCGAGGGGACAGGGAAGGGAGCGCTGCGGCTGGAGGGGTGATGACACGAGATCGTCTGCCCTGGCTCCTCTCGTGTGAATCCACCTTCTCCGTGGCTGTCAGACGGGGAGAAGGGGGCCCGGGCACATCTCCAGAGCTGCCCGGGAGGAGGACGCTCTGCCCAGGGAAGTGGGAAGTGGAAGTGGGGCACGTGGCTGCAGAGGAGCCTCAGGCTTCCAGTCACAGGTTGCCCAGCGATGTGAGCAGAATACAGAGTAAATCAGGAGTCGGCTGTAGTGGGTTTCAGGCCTGGCACGTGGGCTGGTGGGTTGTTCAAGGCTGAGGAGTGAAGGCTGCCGTGACAGGTTATTTGCATGGAAGGGAAGGATTGCCCTGAGCCCGGGTTTTCTGCGGTGAGCACAGGCTGGTGAGGGAGAGCGGTGCTTGCGGCTGCATGGGTTGGAGCTGCATTCCTAGAGCGTGGAATTGGGCAGAGGAGCTTGTGGCCCGCATGGTGTGGGGGGCTGGGGGGTGCCTGACTTCATGGGTGAGGGGCTGCAGCTGCCTCTGGGCTGCAGAGGAGGTTGTGCTGTGAACTGAGAGCTGCATGGATGGCATTTCTTCACTGAGTGACTCTGGATAACTAAAAGTAAGTCTCAGTAGCTCCTGTGAGCCCTGAGCTCCTGTTACAGTATTAAGTTTCCGGCCTCATGGGCCACTGCTTGCAGCAGCAACAGTTTAGGAGGCAGCTGTGGCAGCAGTGCTGCAGGAGGCAATGCCCAGGGTGAGCTGCTTTGGCTGTCACAGGCCCTGGACTTGGGCCTCGTTCACCTCAGGGCTTCAGCACGAGCGTGCTGGCTTTTTGTAGGGGCTGTCTGGTGGGGGCTTTGTACCCTCTAAACTAACAAGCCCAGTAGAACTGTGTAAGGGGGGGCCCACAGGAGAAAACTTTACCTTTCCAAATAGACTGTTCCCTGGGCAGTTTCTATGTAAGGATCTGACCAAAACTCAAAAAATGTGGAAGTTGGAGTCCAGATTGTCCTGTGTGTCCTGAGCCAGCTCACAAGGTCTGGAAAAACAAAACTGGGCACAAGAGATTGTCTTCCTCCCGTCTCCTGTATTTCTTTGCAGCTTTTGTACATGCAGTTGCAGGGATAGGTGAGGCACATTCAGCTCTGCCACGTATTGTTGGCCATAACAAACCAAGCTCCTCTGTTAGCCTGGCAGCATTTGCTCCTAGAGGAGAGCTGGTTTGTGGGGATAGTCCCATTTCAGTTCCTGTTCCCTCTGCCTAAAGCCTTCTTCTCTTTTTCTTTTAATACTTTAATTGTGACTGTGGATCCAAGTGTTCCTGGAGCTGCCAGTGTTCTGGGATCAAAACCAGCTGGGAAGCTGAAGGTCTTTCGGATCTGCCTTCAGCTCCTCCTTAATTTTAGCCATGTCTGCACAGAACTGGTCACAGGGGGGATGTTGCCAGATTTGGCTTCCGCTGCTGCTCTGGTTGGACACCCTGTGACTTTGGGACATTAACAGTGCTGTCAGTTTGTGCCTTGCTGGTTTGAGTACTGATTTCTGTTCCTTGCTGTGCTACACAGTGGGCAGGCGAGAGCCCAGTGTGATCTTCCTCTTTCATTACTATCCTTAGCTCATGCCAAAGGTGCTTGAAGCTTTTCTCCCGGGAACTTAATGGGGAGGGCAGCAGTAGGAGGGGGAAGGAGGAACATGAATTAACTTACACCTGCAGAAATAAACCTTTTCACTTGCCAGTGCTATTTTGTGTTTAGCTAGCATTTTCTCCCTGCAGCTCTATTTTGCTTTTTACCTTTCAGACACAAACAGTTGAACTTGTGCATCTTCTCCTTCTTTTATGTTGGCTTTGATTCGCCTGTTACTTGAAGAATGGCATTAGGCCAAGTGGTAATTGGTAGGTTTCACTGGGCCCGGGTCAGCACAGGTAGAGACGCTGATGTGAACCTCTTATCTCAGACCTGCTGTCGCTGCTGTGTCTTCTGCTCCTAGGAGCAATTCTGTAGTGGAAAAATATGACACAAGTATCTGTGGTTTGCTAGTGGTCAGGCTCAGTGCATGGAGTTTTGGAGATCTTTTCCAGGTGAATATCAGCAGCTGTGGCTTGTGTGCAGCGAACAGCAAGTGTAGCACCGTGCTTTGTTGGGGACAGCCCAGGGACCCTTCATTTTGCATGTTCAGTTGCAGAGCTGCAGCTTAGCTCTGGCAGTGCCCTGTTTATGAGTTGGCTTCTTGGGTTTCCTGAGACAGGGAATTGGGCTGCAAGGTGGCACTCACCATCTCAACCAAGTGGTGTGGGACATGGCAGGTGGGTACACCTTGCTCTGGACAAGCAGTGTGGGAATCCACCCAGTCAGACCAGGAAGCCTTTGTGTGATCTTATTGATGCAGTCTCATGTCCCCAGCTTTTGGAGCTCTTGACCCAGAAAGCTCTATGGGGGACAGGCAAGCCTACAAGCGTTTCAGGTCTTTGGCTTCTGGGCTGGGAGGATCTTTGTGTCAGCATGTGCCACCAGCCCAACCTGCAAGTCTGATTCAGAGCAATGGGCTAAGTGCACCTCTGGGTGCTGGGATGTCCAGTGTCATATCGTCCCTTCTAGAGGCAGACTTGGAAATCATGTCCCTCTTAAACAGGGGCATGTCCTGCTCAGTTGGGAAACCTCTGCTGTGAATGTTGCTTTGTTTTGGTCTAAAGACTTACCAACATGACTGTGTGCATTAAGTATTTAGGGGTAAAATAGTGTTGTTATACTTTCAGTGTGCTTATTTACCAATGTTATTTCTTGTTTTCAGTTGCTTATCTAATAGTGTATGGGCAGATGCAGCTGACTCTTGACTGATGCAGAGCAAAGCATATCTCTGCCCTGGAATCTTTGCTGCCAGTTCCACAGTGTGATTAGTTTTCAGTGCCTGCATGTGACAGGGCTGGCTTTGGGGCTCGGTGTGGTACAGGTGGGGGACACTCTGATATAGCACCATGTAAGGCTTGTAAAGATGGGGAACGGCACAGTTAAGATTGGATACACATCCTTTACTCTTCTCTGGTCATGTGTACTCTTTTATTGCCATCAGAAGCAAATTAAGGCAGTTTGGACCCCAAAACATGTTCAGAGAATCTTTGGGAAAGTTTTACATGTTTCTTTGCTATCCTGAGGGCAAAAGTGTCCTTTTTCTGGGAAATGGAAGCAAAGATTTGGATGTGACCCCTTGACTTCTGAAATGATACCTCGCACATGGACCAGTGAGAGCTGTGCTGGGGTCCAGCTTGGCTTTGCCACAAGTCAGGGTACTGCAGTGTCATTTTTGTCCAGCTGTAGATCCCCTTAAGTCTGGAACAAGGTGCTACTTTGACATTGCAGTACAGCACAGACTCCAGAGCCGGACCATTCTCATTTCCCTTCTAATCTTCAAGTGTTGAAAATGCTCTGGCACCTTAGCAGGCTCAGCACTGCTCTGCAGGGTGTGTGTGCAGCCGGGTGCACGTGACTAGGGGAGTACTAAAACATCTTCTTTCCGTGTTACCTGGCTGTGCTCATTTCTCCAGATGGTGCTGTTGAAGGGGCAACAGCTCTGTGGCCTCCCCAGACCCTGTCCATTTGCTGGCATCAAAAAATAACTGTTTGCTTTATTTGGAAAGGGCACTGGAAAGTACTTCTGTGTGTCTCTCAAGGGGAGTGAAAGGCCTAAAGTTTTCCGTTTTCTGCCTCCTTCTCTATTCCCTATTGTGAAGGAGAAAATCCTCCAGATCAGAAATTTTCCAGGCGCTTCCCTGCAGAGAGTCTTGATTCAACCTGCAGTGCCCAGATGCCAGCTCGTATTTATCAGGTGCACCCAGCCACTCCCCAGATGAAACACAGGGCTGCTGGTGCATGGTAAACCTGAGAGGGGAGAACGGAAGGCACACAATTAAAACCCTGGGCATTTGCTAAAACTGTTTTTAATGTCTCCTGCCCTCACAGGCAGAAGATTGTGGACTTGGATTTGGGATGCACTTGAAGTGTCACCAGAAAAGCTGTCAAATATGTGCATGCAGAAATGGAGGCTTGGAAAATGCTTTTAATTGTGATTCTGCTCTGCACAACACAGATTGTCATGCTCTGAGCTCAGGTTTGTTTGTATCAGGGACAGACATTGATACCACAGCTCCTATTGGTGCATGAATATTTCAACGACTGAAACGATGCCTGCCTGCTCCAGAAAAGAGCTGCTTACATCCTCCTTTGATCTTTTTAGCAGGCCTAGCCAGCTCAGGTTGGCATCCCGGTTATTTATTTCCTACAGATATGGTCTACATTAGCTGTGCTGTGCTGTGCTGCGCTCCTCTCTTCGTTCCAGAGACTTTGGAAATTCAAGTTGGGAAGAAGTAAGATTTTTAGCAAGGAAAAAGACTAAAGCAGACAGATTTGCTCCCTGGTTTGTTTCTTTTTGAGGAGGCTCCTTGCACTTCATAGGATGCATGGAACAGAAAGAGGGGGGGTAATATTTGAAAGTATCTAGAGTGGCAGTCTGTGGGGACAGTCTTCCCTTTCATTTCTGCCCCACATCCTGTCCCACACCTTCTGTCCATGCTCTTGTTCCCTCTCACTAGGGGAATGCAGAATCCTCCTTTCTAGTGGCATTAGTGAATAATGTTAAGCACTTCAGAAGGAGTAATCTGGGAGTGGAGTCTTATTCTTTTCTGCAGGATATTGACAGTTCACACACAGAGGTTGTGTCCTGGACCCTTTTTGAAAGCTGCAGTCCTACTGAAATGCTGGAACTACTGCTACCTTTGTGGGTTTCGGAAGTAAATTGTCCACAAAACATCTAAGACCAGTAATGCAGACAGTGAGAGCTTTTGAGCAATGTGTTCTTCAGGGCATGGTCGGTCTTGTCCCATGGTCTGTGGTGCACTCTGGACATGCAAGGGTGAAAGCCAGGCTTCTTCATGGAATAAGGAAAAGCAACAGGAATATGGATATGAGGTAGTTTTCCAGTTCTAAGTCCTTGATGTGGCAAGATCTCTGTCTTCTCACTTTTTAGTGAGCAACAGCACGTGAATGAAGTTTCCAGGCCTGCACATGACACGAGGTCTGTTACCAGATTCTTGAGTACTTTTTGAGCTGTATTTCATGGTGTTTGCATTGCTGATCCCAGCAGAATGGCAGAGCTTGGCCTCATGGGTACAGCTATACAGGTGTGATTTGAGGACTGAATCTATTGCAGTGGTTTTCCCAAGTGTAATTGCTTGTGTACTGGAACAGAAATTACCCATAGCTGTGTGTGTACCCCAGGAGCAGTCTGGTAAACATAGTGTAAAAGTCAACCCATAATAGGACTTACTTTTGGGCAAGGAGAGGTAAAAATTGTGCTCTTGCATATTCCAAACAGCCTCTAAAGTATAAGTTCTCATTAGACTGTTGGCTTTTGTTGGTGGGGTCATTGCAGAAGATGCCTTGCACTGGTCTGCCCTGCAGTGTTGGTGAGGCATTGTGCTGTGATCCATGGAGCTGGCCATGTCTGACCACCCGTGCCCTCAGCCATGGAAAAGGCAGCTCAGGCTCTCTCCTGCTGTGCTCGCTGGAATTTTGAATGTTGGTGCCAGAAGGCAGTGAGCAGTAGGTGCATGCTTCAAACATCTTTTCTGCACTCTGAGGATCTCAAAGCATATTTTCTGTGAAAACTGTTTTAAAGATTTACAATAAATGGCTTAAGGTCAGGCCTGGAAAAAAACAAGAGATGTGTTAAGGCAGGGCCTGACTGCTCCAGGGGAGGCTGGATGCCAGGTTGACTCCTGTCAAACACGCTGGAAACAAAAGGATGCAGTCAGATGCCCAAGGTCATCGGTAGGGTGCTGTCATAGCGATGGAAGACAGCAGTTAGAAGCAAACATGATTGAATTTTTGTGTCCTGAACTCGCTGTGGGGAATAGGGGTGGCCACTTGGTGTGGCCGAGGACATTGAAAACCTAGGCTAGAAGGTGCCTGAGTAGGTCCATTTCAACTAATGAGGACAATTTACGGTGAAATGTTACTTGCTGTGTCCTTTTCCAAAGCAGACCTGTGGTTCTTCCATCCAGCAGTGCCAGGGAGAGAAGAGCACTGGCACCCCGAGGCCACAAGGCTCATTTGAAACACACAAGCTGAAGGAGGGACATGTTGGGTGGCAAATTGCTATTTGTGATATGTTAGGTGTTAAATGCATTGGAACAGGGAGCTTGTTAAAGGGTCTGGATTTAGGATGTGCTTGTGCTTAGCAGAAATGTTCTGTTCTGTGAGTGTTCTGAGCAAAGAGACAAGGCCCCCCACCCCCTGCTCAGGCTGGTTGCCAAGTGAGTGTTGTCAGGTAGCCATTACATGCTACACAGGTGGCCACGGGATTTGCAATGGGAGATGTAGGGATCCCAGTGGACTGGGGATTTAGGGGTGTTTTAGGCACTTTGCATTGCATTTCGCTTGTGAGTGTTTGGGAGGGGTGTCCTTGTACGCGTATATATCATATGCAAATATATTTTGAGTTGTTGTGTGTTTCGTCTGAATTTAGAAAAGGAGTGATTTGGATAAAGAATTCTCCAGGAAATGCTGCTTTTGCAAGCACAGGCCTCTTGACTGTGATTTGGGGGGGAGGAGGGAGTGGGAATGAGGGGGAGGTTCACTGAGGTTTTCTTCTTTTCTTGTAGCGTTTTGGGAAAACTCCAGCCAAGGCCCACATACAGTCGGATGAATCAGCCTACTTTTGCCATAAGTAATTGGCAGTTCTAGCTGCAATGCAGTTTTGATGTATGGCTAATACACTTTTCCTTGGTTTAATTGAGAAGAAACACTGCAGTAAACGCAGGATGTTGAGTTAGGCTTTGTATGGAGCCTTCGAGCTAGTGGAGAGATATTGTAGGCTGCTTCTTGAGAGGTTGGAATTTGCTGCAAATTATATTCCATACTCTAGTCTGAAGGCTGTCATTGCTGTTCATCTACTATAGAAAATACATTTCCTGTCTCATACACGTGTAGAGAGCACTGTAAGTTGGCACATGGCACTGTTCCTCAGTGCAGGGTTTCCTTGGAAGAGTCTGATTTTGTAACAACTTAACAAAATATTCATGTTCTTAGAAGAGTGACTGTTCCTGTGCTGACAAATAAAGCATTTTGGCCTTCTCATATTCCTGTAACAAAATGCAATTCTCTTGTTTTCCAAAGCATCTGGTGCCAATTCAGACTCAGAGGTTTCAGTGTCTGCTGCAGGATTTCCACTGGGCTCGGAAAACTTACCAGACAAGCTCAGCATTCACCACTGGAAGTATCTGGAGTAACTGGAGGGCTTTCTTGTCCTGGAAACAGGACATGTAGCAGTTGCCCTTGGCGGGCTAAGACTTGCCAAATGCCTTTTATTTCCTGTTGGAAGCCTATTTTTACATGGAAGGACTCTATTACTTTCGCCACTGTAGTATCTGTTGGTGAATATTTGCTTTAATAACATACGCTTCACTTTAGCAGAATAACAACAGTGCAGAGAAATAAGTGTGCTGTACTGGGGCAGTAGCATCAGTGTTCTTTTACAGTGTTTTCAGTGGTAAATACCATACCTGTTATTTTCATAGCATTTTAAAATTCATTAGAAACAAGTCCCTTTGAGGAACCTGTAGTCACAAATGTGATTAACTCAGCCTTGGAGTTTTAGTCATGGCCAAAGATGCCCTAAATGTTGTCTAAACAGAGAGAACAAACCTGACCTCAATTTATTCTTTCATGGGATTGCTTCCTGTATGGGCATCATGTGGCCTTCCTCCCTCCACTTGTTCTGGGGGAGGGAAACAGGCAATAAAAATACAAATAAAGTCTTCACAGGGGGCAAATGAAACAGTTGGCTGTGTAGTAGTTTGCACCTGAAGTGAAACACAAAAGTGGCTGATTTTGCCCTGTACTTTTTAGAGTACAGAGGGAACTCTTGGATGTTTGAAGATGCAAACACATAGAAAGTGGAATGGTATCTCCTTTCCCTGCATTCTTAGCTGAGCAATACTCCTGCTTGCTTGGTTCAATGTGTTATGTGTGTCTGGAGAGGGATTATAGCCAGGCCAGTTGGGCTGAAGTTTGGTCTTTCTCCAGTTCACTGGACAAGTGTTTTACATCATCTTCAGCGTAACTTTAAATGGACATTATTTTACCCTGTTCTGGAAAGGAGCTGGTATTTCTACAACTCATGCTGTCGTGTAAGTAACCTTTTTCTTTTCTGAACAAGGTCATTACATCATGATGCAGTAATCCTCTGCCTGTGGGATAAACCATCCTCTCTCTGTGTCTCTGTCTGCTGCTCTTATCTGTGTTTGTTCTTTCTTAAAGTGTGCACAGTGGGGAGGAGACATAAGGGGTGAGAAAAAGTTTTGATTCCGGCCTGTTAAACTATGTTTAGAGAGAATAATGCATGGGTTGTGAGATGCAAAGGGCTGTTGTCTCTCAGAGCTATTGCTTTGATACTGTATCCACAAAGAGAAGCTCCACAGTCTTAAGTCAGAAGAGCCTGAGGATGAAATTACACCTTTGCCAGGCTATGACAGGTTAAACTTCATGGAGATGCAGGTAGCAAATTATCCACAGACTGAATTGCAAAGGAGGGCTTTAAAATGGGCTTTAAACTCTGCTGGGGAGATTAAGTGGATAAAAATAGTTAGTTCTTGTGTCCCTCATTTTTTCTGTAGTGCTGAAAGCAATCTGAGAAGGAAGGAGGGACAATGTTGTTGTCTTGGTCTCAGCCCAGAGGAACCTGAGGGATGGAGCCACTGCCGGTGGAACGGGAAGCATGGAGCTGCCGGCAGGCCCCAGCCTTCTTCCTGCCTGTCCCATTCCCTGGCCATTGGACTAAGCTGCCTCCCTGCCTACTGCAGTTTCTAATTTATCTTGGATGTGTCTGTGTACTTTTTCCTAAGTCAGTTTAGACCACAGTGTATCATTCATGCCTACCCTGGGGTGTGCCCAGTGGAGTGTGGTTCATAACTATTTTTGATTCATTTACAAAGGGGGTAGGTGATGTGGTTGCCTAGACAGCAGGGACTGGACTTGGTGACCCAGTGGGTCTCTCCCAGTCCTGTGTTCCTATGTAACCTGAGGTGATGACATCTAAGCTGCATCAAGATGCCAGTGATGTAATTTCAGACTGTCTGGCCTGAGCGCCAGCCCAGGCAGGGAGGCTGCACATGTGTAAGATGGGATGAAGCAGAAGAGAGGCAGGGCTTGATTCAAAATGAAACCATTTAACTGAGCAGAGTACAGCAGATGGATTAGTTGTTAATTCCATCTTTCACCTGCTCTGAGAGGAAATAGCCTATACTTATTTCACTGTGCAGCTCCAAGGTCTGTTGCAGATTAAGACAAATAACTAAGTTGAGTCATCAGGTTGTAGTGTCTCAACAAACTACTTAAAAAGATGTCAGGTTCTCACTGTGGGTGGATGTTAAAGTAGCACAGCTATCAGAGAAACGCATCTAGAATCACATGAAGACTTCGCTGTGTCATGCAGTGGTGGAGCACACGTCCTCCAAGCTGAAGTGATAGACGCCTGTAGCTGTCAGCAGGACAGGACGATGATGGACACCTTGCAGGGCGTGGGCACATCTACACTCACATGCCTTTACAGCTCTCAGAGCAGACACGTGCATAGAGTTGTTTGGAGTGCAGGCAGAGGAGCTCAGATCGGGCTGTGCCCATGTGGAGACTTGGCTGTGGCTGAGCAGTCCCAATTCCAGTCAAAAGGGACACAGTAACAGTCACTATATCCTCATGATAATATTTCTATGGTTTGTAATTGTCCCTAATTTATTAAATCCCCAAATCCAAGGGTCATTTTACGGAGATTACATGGCTGATAGCATTTTCACCCATGTTTCAGCTGTGCTGCCACTGTTGATGCAAACGGGCTCTATGTAGTTTGGTCCAATGTCAGTGTTTTAATGGAGGAGGGGAGATTATTAATTAGATTAATTGATTATGCTCTTATATCATTATCTGTTACTAGAAAACTTCTAGCAAGTGAGTTTGTACTACATTTGCGTTATTGGTTTGCTTCTGTTGAATTCAGAACTTCTGTTGAGTGCAGGGTTTCAGTGCAGTGCAGATCAGAATCTTTGGACTCAAATTCCAAGGGGATGACCATGTTGTAGGAAAACCATGTTCACAGCAGAAATTCCCAGCTGTATTGTTGTGATAGCTTTGACTTTTCTGCCAGGCTAAATTTCAGAACAACATTGATTTTTATTTCTTCATGCAACTTGTGATTTGCTGAGTTACAGCTGACAGCAGCATTCCCCCATCCTTTGGGTCATTCTGCATATGTGTGCGTGTTTGAAAGCTGCAGAATCACATCTTACAAAGAAAGTCCTCTAAACATGCTTAGCTAAGTGTAATACCTTTCCTTTTCCACCTAGTTTTCAAGGCAAATATTACAAAAACAACTTTCAGTGCTTTGATGTGGGCTCCTAATTTTCTCATTGATGCTATTAATATTGCATGCCCAGTTGCTCCGTGGTGGGTGTCAGCGCTGTGTAACAGCAGCCATCTGTGAGAAAGGAGCTGCTTCCTGGCGTGGAGTAAAATTTAGGCCAGCTGTGGATGCTGGAACCACATCTTAAGAGACTGTTCCTCTGGGCTCTCCTTCCCTGTGCTTTGCCTGAGACTTGGCACTGAGCAGAATTTCTGGTACCCAGGATCCCACAGCCTGGGGAGCTGCATTTCTGTATTAATGTCTGAGCTTCACACTGAAGGCAGAAGGAGGGGCCTGAATTATTGCCACACTGGGCTTGTGCTGGTGTCATTCCAGAAAGCTGGTTCCCCTCAACTCAGGGACTCGCCCGTGCTCTTGTTCAGTTTGAGCAATACTTAAAACTTGATGTGTCACCCTGCACCTGTTCAGCACAAGTGGTATTTTATGGGTCTAGTAAAACAAGTGAAAATGTAATTGCAGCTCTGGCCTGATACTTTATGGGAAGACAGTTTTCCTGTATTTTTTCCTGTGATGTTTGGAAAAATCTTACCACTCTCTCCTTTAGCTTTAATTTCTAGACATATAAACAGGATAGAATTGAAAGAGCAGGGGAAAACAAACTCCAAGCAGCATCCTAGGTAAGTCTTAGATATAGAGGATGTGTGTCTTGCCACATCTTGAATCGTTTTGCAGTCAGGCTTCTGGGACCTGAATGGATTTTCAAACCTGTGTCAGGGCTCAGTGGTCGGGTTGCTGTCAGCAAAAAGTAATCTGTCACTACTGTTCCCTTAGTCTGAGTTAACTATCTGGGCGCTTAATGAAACACCTGCTGGCCTAGAGGCCAGTCCTTATGAAAAATAATGGCTTTTGGCCAAGTTCTGCCTCCAATTATATGGCCTGATTTCAAGTTCTCATTTAATTTACAGAAATGAGGTTTATAAAATAGCTGTGTTTAATAACACATCGATCCTCATGTTCGTATGGCACCTAAAGAGCATTTGCAATTGGAACATGGTCTGAAGATTTCTGTTGTTCTCCAGCACATGTTCATTCTTTCTGTAACTCCCTTCAAAGTCCTTTGCCTCTCACAAGGTTTCCTTTCTCAGGAGGTCTTGGGACAGGCATTTTGTGCATGGCTGCAGATGTAGGTCCAGTCACTCAGAAAAGAGCTTCTACCCTGGAGGTGCTTCCTTATAGACAGGAAAGAATACGTGGTTCTGCACTCCTTGTGGCCTTTGGAGGAATGGAAACTTTTTTCTATGAGGGCAAACAAACCTTCTGCAAAGACTTGGGAAGTGATTCATCTCCATTTACACAGTCTGCAGTATCAGCTTGTGAGACTAGGATCATATGTTGCACCTTATTATATAATGTTCCTGAATGTAAATCAGATCAAGACACTCTTACAGTTTGCAGCAGCCAAAGTTATATTAGTGCTGATGATAATTGCTAGAAGAGTATAATGGTCTACCCAGGTAATCATGGCTGGGTTCCATCGGTAACATGGGACACTCACCTTCTGATAAAGGGCCCAGCTTTCAACTGTTGTGAGACTATTGAGCTTAGAATGGTACAAGCCCAGAAAACTGGCACAGAATCTGCCTTGGTGGTTAGTCGCATACTGGCCACGTGGAAATTTTTTGTGGGATCAGAAGACAGATCAGAAGGGGGTTTATGATTTTTTTTCCTCAGACTTCTCTGTCATAGAAATCGGTGGAACTAGTCAAAGGGCAACTTTCCTCTTCAGCTCACAAGTCATCAAAGATGTGTATTATTTGATATGAATCCTGTTTAATACTTAAAGGAGTGCAGTCCCAGATCCTTAAGCAGGTCCCAGTTTTTCCATTGCAAATACCAGAACCACTGTTTAACCCCTGCTGTGGTGATGTCAGAAGTCAGGACCCGAATGATCTGTGGAACCACCAGGAGCTGTCTCAGTCATATAGAATCACAAAATTGTTTGGTTGGAAGGGACCTTAAAGACCATCTAATTCCAACCTCCTGCCATGGACAAGGACACCTCTCACTAGACCAGGTCGCTCAGAGCTCCATCCGACCTGGCCTTGAATACTTCCAGGGATGAGGCATCCACAGCTTCTCTGAGTGACCTGTTAAAAATATGGAATACTTCACAAGTTTAGGTGGGTTCTTGATACTGAAGATGTTAAACTTGGCCAGGCCCCGAGGGTAATGTGTGGGTGTGTGTGCTCAGTAAGCCTAAGAAACTCCTGCTTGGCAGATGAATAGAACTACTTGCTCTCCACATGGATGGCGAGGCACGTGCAGCCGGAGCTGGATTCCCATGGGAGCTGAGCACTGCCTTCCGTGTGCACCCGAAATGGGCAGTAATTTCTCTGGTGCATTACTGAATCCCATCATATTCTTTGAAAGCAAATGAAAGAGGTTTTGGTCATAGTTGGCAAGAAGTTTACGGATAAGATATTCAACACAGGAATTTGGTTCAGGGAAGTCCAGGTATGGATTCAGGTGGAGGCCTTGCACGAGGAGCAAATGAGCTGTGCAGTGAGGTCTGGCAGTGTTTTCTGATCTTGTTGTCAAATACAACAGCAAGAGGTGATGGCTTGGAATAGAATTAAGTATTTCTAGGAGAAGCACAAAATGTGTTCTATTTTCAAGGTGTGCCTTAATGCCACATCTTAGATTTTCCTTGATAGCATTTCTAACCAGCAGGCCCTTATCCATTCTCTACCGGTATTAGTTGCAGCTTAATGACACATAATTAGATTGGTTCTTTATCACTCAACTTGCCAAGTCGTTTATCTCTTGAAAGACAGGATGGAGAGGAGAATTTATTGCCTCATTGTCTCTTGATGTTCTGCCGCAAAGGCACATTTTGCCAAAGCCTTTGGGAAGGTGCATTATCAGGAATTGCAGGCGATTGCACACCTAGAAATGGAGGTGTTGCACACTGCCTGCACTGATAATCTGCCTGAGTCCTTTTAATGTCACATTACCCTACATCCGCAGGGTTTGGTAAAAAGGAGATTAGTGAGAAAGCTGGATGAGAAACATTTAATTTCTGCTGTGTGCACATACATACACATAAATTGGATTTTTGACAGCTGTTGCCAGCAAGTAGTTAAAGCAGATTTTTTACTGAGTGTAGTTGTGTAAAGAGTAGAGATGTGTAATTCCTGGGGCACCAAAACAACTGCATGTCCTTGTAAAACATCCCTCTCCAGCTACAAGAGGAGGCTCTCTTGTAGCCCCCTTTAGCTACTAGAAAGAAGTTCTGGGCTTGTCAGAAAAATGGCAGCAGCCTGACTTTAATTTAGAAATCCTCTGCTTTGAGTGGTGTAGACACCCAGTGTAAACGTGCTTGTGCAAATTCCAGCCTTAGCTTTGATCCATTTTGTGCAATTGGATTGTCAAATTAAGTAATATTGGCTGCTGAAAGAGTTAGGCCAGCTTTAGATGTGTTGACATTACAGTTTAGATTTTAATAAGTAGTTTTCTAAGGAGGCACTTGACCAGTGTTTTCCATGTTGACAGTTTGGGGGAAGGAGCTGAAGGGAAGGTGATGAATTCCAGTAGATCCAAGTCCTGGTGGTCCTCTTCTCCACTCTGGTGAGAGTTACTGTCCGTAGTGCCAAGCTGGAAGAATGTCTGCCTCAGCCTTTGTCACTGCGAGGTTGGAAAGTTATCCCAAACCCCTTTGGTGGCACTTTAGGCTAAGTCAGCAGATGCTACATAGAAATGGTTTAGTAGAGACACATCTTCCTCTCTGCCAGCATCTCTGGGTGAACAGTAGCTTTTGGCAGAAGGGCTTCTTCAAATAGTCTCCTGGGGCACAGCGATGTCACAGCTGACTTTGCATATTAGGAGTGTGTGGCCCTGTGCCCATCTCCAGAGCTCTCTTAAAAAGTTCTAGGCCAAGATCATCAATCACTTGTTATAACTCACATGTTGTGTTTGGAAGAACTGATTTGTGTAGAATCCAGCATCACAGATTCATAGGAAGGATAGATCCAAGTTGCCTGTGGCTTATGTGTCAGAAAGCCATGATAATACTGGAAAATAACAGCAATCTCTCACCTTCTACCTTTTGTAAGCACTCACCAGCCATTAATTAATTAATTAATAATCCGCACAGAATCCCTGGGAGTTGGCCAGCAGGCTGGTTCTGTGTTGGAGGGAGGTTGAGTGGAGATTCTGACATGCTTAGATTCTCGTCTCGTGATACCCTGGTCACTGTGTGTACACAGCACCACTTCCAGGTAAGTGGAACCTGAGCTCTCCCTCTTGTAGGGCCAGGTAGGAAGTGGTTTTCTTTTCTATATCTCCCTGGCACTAAGATCTTTTAAAGCTTTTTAGAAAAGAGTGGGAGTGGAAGAAATGCTATTAAGTTTTCACAGAGGAATGGAAAAACTGTGCTGAGGAATCTGGATCCCCTGCCTGCAAGGCTGGTGCCTGCATTCAGCCCAGGTTTCCCACTCCTGTTAGCAGCCCGAAGCCTGCACTTTCTTCAGATGCTCTCTGAGGAAACAGAAAAGCTCTTCCCTCTCTTTCTTGTCATCCTTCTGATGAAACCTTCCAGAACAGTGGCATATTCCCATGAAAAGATTCTCTTTCAAGCCACTGACATGTAACTTGCTGAAAAATTCATGCCCAGCTCCAATCAGAGACCTTGGCTTTCCCAGGAGCTTGGCCTGTGCCTGTCAGATTGCAACATGCCTGCAGGGAGGCAGGATCTGAAGTACAGGATCAGTCCCAAGTGACCAGGGATTTGTTACAGAGTAATTGTAGCCACTGAGAAATGAGAGAATTGAGGCACATTGTGATTATGCAATCGGCCAGAGTCCCCTTGATAAGTCAGTTACAGAGCAGAAGAGAACATCAAATTCCTGTAATTTCTTCCTGTGCTCCTGCACAGGGAGGTGAGACGGGAAAAGTCCTTCTCATTGTTGGATTTGATTTGGACATTGAAGGCTGTATTTTTAAAAGGCCTCAGCTCTCATTGCGAAATTATGGGGATGTCAAGAGTAATTAATTTTTGGAAAGAAATCAGCCACTAAGTGATGTAGCAGAAGGGGATCAGGGGCTGCAGACATGCAGAGGGGATATGGGCAATGCATGTAGGGTATTCAGTGAGGAGTGGGATCAGGTACACCTGCCCCCTAGAGCTGCTGCGGGCGAGTGTTTGAATGTCAGAATGTGAAGGTGAACATAGCAGAGGGTGTGCACCTTTCCAAGGGCAAGGCAGGTGTGTGGTACATAAGAGTTAGTGCTGCAAATACGTGATAGCTCAAGATAGAGGGATGATGACGTGAACTTTCCACAGACCTGTATCTGCACTGGGCTGTTCTGGATGGTGGAGACCTAGCAAGTGCAGCAGTACACTAGGGCAAAAGATGATTTTGCTGTCAGTGTTTCCAGCTGACAGTGATTGCTGTTCCCTGGAGTACCGGAGATGCTTTGTACAATTTAATTCAGAATATAGATTTGATATATTAGATGCTCTGTGTACGGGGGGCAGAATCAGGGCACTTCAGTTGCATTTTTTAGCTGGAGAGCTTACAACTGCTAGTGGTGAATGCTTGGCAGCAAGAGGGGAAGTTTGGGCTCCTGAGGTGTGTATCAGGGACAGAGGGACAGATGGTGGCATGTTTGTTGATTTATATGATTTTTACCTCCGTAGATTTATTAGGGGTAATTTGCAGTGGTAATTTAATCTCTGTGCATTGATTTCCTAGTTTGTAAGCTCTTTGCTGACTGGGGTCTGTGCTCTGGGTAGCTCGGGTAAGCTGTGTCCAATTTCTGATGCCAAGGGTGAACTCTGGGTGGCACAGGCTATGTGCTGTACAGTCTGCAGTGTCTGCCTTTAGTGCTTTTTCTGTTTAGGCTGAAAGGCTGAGACTTTCAGCAGTGGAAAACCCAGGATTCTGGCTCTGCAGACAAGTGTATGATTTGTCTAATAAGAATTCACTGAGCTCCAGAAGTGTTTTGTGAGATTATTAGAATTAGGGATGGCTGCTACTGGCATTTACCTATATTGTGTCAAGGGATTTACTTAATTGTAGCTGGTGAAGGGCTTTATAAACCTGAGATAAATCAGTCTTCAGGTGCACAAAATGTTACCATTCTGTATAAATATTTTCTAGATAATGGAATAAAAATATTTTAAAACACAGGAAGTAATGGAGAAACAAGATCTGTTAAATGTTGAATTTATTTGGGAGCTGTTGCAGGCTGAAGAGTCTAAAGATAATGAAATAGTAATAAACCATGATGTGACGGTCCACATTTTGCAGCAGAGGCTCGCTCAGTGTGCACCACTCTGCGTCAGCCCAAATTAGACTCGCAGGTCCCAGGGTGAAATGGAGAATCGTGCCCACTGGTGCAGCAGGACTTCCATGTGCCTGGCACGCTCAGAAAGCGGCACAGGGCTGCCCATTCTGAGCCACGGGCTTTGCCTTCACACTTTCTTTCCTCCCAGGGTTTGTGCATTTACTAGCTGGCATCCTGGCGTTGGCCCCCGTGGCAGACAGCCTGGTTTTCGGCGTGCTGAGCCTTAGAGATGCCCTTGACTTCGGTGGGAGCAGAGGGAACGTAGCCCTTCTCATGGCTGGGCCAAGTGTGTCTGAGTCAGAGAAAGGGCAGGCAGCCAGGGCTTTTCCTCACAAAGGCAAGGAAGCTGAATTCATTTAGTTCTTAAAGGAGTGTTTAGCTCTCAGATTGGAAGGGCCCATAGAAATCTGATACGACATTACTGGAGTCTATTCGGATACTTTGGTGGGAATTGAATAAGACTTGAAATGTGTTAAAGTCTTTGCACTTTCAGCTGTAATGACGATGCTGATAAGCAGAATTGAATTAAAGATAATAAAGGAGAGAGTTGTCTTCCTTATACTGTTATCTGGTTTCTCTTGATAAAAATGTCTACATCTAGATTATTTTAGGTTTTGTTTTGTTTCCCTGTGGTATCATACTCTCTTTAATAAATAATTTGTGGTTCTTTTGTGACAATTTTCTTTACTCCTGAAGAGAGGAGATCCAGTTTCATATCCCTTCTGGCTTTGAGGTGTGTAGTTGCAAACAGCTTTTACCGTGTCTTTTCTTCTTAACATTTCCTCCTGTTTACAGTTGTGCCTGCACCTTGGGAAAAGTTTACTCAATGCAAGGTAAATATTTCCACTCTCCTGGTACACTAAGGTTTTGCTGTCTTATTTTGTTTCTGATGACAAATAAGAGCTGTTTGAGCTGCAAGAAATAATTAATTTTGCAAAAGAGAATGAGTGGTCACTACCTTTTCCTAGAAGGAGTCTGCTCTTAAGTTTCCTTCTGAAATTTATCACAGGGTGGGGTAAAAAGTCCCTGAACATTTACATGAGTAGATCTTTGCCTGGTTTTCTACAGTAGCTTTCTCCTAGCCCAGGTCTGTGTGTCTCACTGGTGGGGTGGATCTCTGATCTGCCAAGCAGTGCTAGAAAGATTGGAGCGTAAGCAGGTACAAGTTGCTGTAACTTGTTTCACCCAGGACAGGGGCACTCTGATGGTGCCTGTTATGGACAGAAGTTTTGAGGACAGTGCTGGCTGCTGTATCATGACATGTAGTCATGCAAAGAGAGGGCAGTGGGTTTTTTTTTCTTGTGATCTGGCCCATCAAGAAACCAGTATTGCATTACTGGCTGTGGCATGCTGATATCTCTTGGAGTCTCCCATTAGAATTGGGGAATAATTTGGTGTGTTAATCTCCTGTCTTCTCTTCCACTGGGACCTGCACTTGTCATTCTGTAAAGTTTCCCTTTCTGCATGTCTTTGCTGCCATTAGTGACCAGCCAGGAAGTGCTGAAGGCTGATGCTCTCTGAAGAACAGGGGCAATTACCCCTCAGAAGTGCTCCATGGGGCTGTTTTCATGGTCCTTTCTGCTGGGCTTGTGACCCAGACACTGCTGGTGACTAGTAAGGTGTGGTGGACATGTCATGTTGCAGGGAGTGTAGTTGGTGGCTCCTTTTCTGTCTGAGCAGATGGATTTTGTGAGCTGTTAGGCATCAGCTGGCGAATGGGATGGGGCACTGATTTTCCATTCTTGCTCTCCTTGGGTTTGCTGCTGAGACATCTTTGTGTTGCTGTGAGCTGCTGTGTAGGACTTCGGTACCTCAGGGCTGGCAAGGAAAAGCAGCCATCTGCCTAAGGCTGTAAATTAGGGAGGAGCTGAAAAATCATGGTAGTGGCAGAGCAACTTCTTGTGTACCAGCTTCTTTGTGTGGCTGAAGAGACAAAGGCTGGTCTGGGTCTCCAGCTCAGGAACAGGCTGTGGCTGTGGCTGCCTCCAGCCTTGCTCTGCTTAGGAGCAACATCAGGCTGATGGGCAGCCCCTTCAGTGGAGTAGGAGCTGTGTCTGGCCAGGTCCCTGCTGTGACCTGACCCCACCCTCTGCTGCAGAGGAACCCCCAGGATGGAGTTGCTTGGCCCCGAGCACTGCCTGTCACTGCAGTGTGAGCTGGTGGCCTCGGATATTCCCAGACTTCAGAGTCTGCAGAGCTGCTCCAGCTCAAGGTGCTCATTGCATCTTTGGCTCTAATTGTTTCTTCAAAGGCAGGGCCAGGAATTAACCTCACGGGGAACAGTTGCACTCAATCATGAATTACAGATCATGGTTAGTTGTTGTGGCCTTTTAATTGGTTTAGTGTGTTCTGTGGTCTTTTTTTTTCTGTTCTAGTTCTTTAATCAAAACCTCTTTCTTGTAAGGCCTTGTAGGGACTTAAGTTTTTACAAAAATTATAATACTTATTTATCAAATATGTTCATCATTTCATGTTTGCATGGACCTGCTGCCAAATTGTGAATGGTTCTGTCTGTCAGCTTTTGTCAAGATAAAGTGATAATGCCTCTGGTTTTGTGAGGGGTTTTTTGTTAAAAGCTTGTATTTGTCCACTGACCTCAGAACACTTTTTTTATTCTACATTTTCAAGGTTTGGTGGCATTTCTTCAGTCTAAGATTGCCTCTTATCACTGCAGCTGGCTCTAAAATCCAGCTGGAATCAAATTTGTCTTTGATTTAATGGCACAGCAGCAAACATAGCTGTAGAGTGGCTGGCAGCTTCTTGGGCACAGCCTGACTGTTGAGAGTCTGTCTGCTGAGGTTGTACTGCAGAGATCCTTCTTTCCACAGGAGCATCCTCAGGTACTGCATTCACACTTGTTATTTACTTTCTGGAGAAACTGCATTGTAAAGTTATTCTACTTTCTGTGTGTGCTTACTGCATTGCTCTGAGCTGAGCCTTGTTCTGTTTGCATCTCCCTGTGCTGTGCTCTGGACCAGAGCCTGTATTTTCAGGCAGTCTGTGTCTCTGTGTGTCCTGGGTTCCTTTAAGCACAGTGCCAATGCTCTCACTCTCTGGGCCTGTCACTCTCCCACGCTCACTGGATGGTCCAGGGGGCTGAGCTGTTTGGGGGCATTTCCCTAGAGTGAGATCAGGCTCCCTGTAATGCAGATGGTGCATGTCTGGGGCTGTTACCCATCTCACTGGGACACCTCTAGTATCTCTTTGGTTACTCATAGACACGGTGACGCACGACTCTGTAACCAGAGCATTTAGTCTTTGCTGCACAATTTTGCCTAAACAATAGTGCCTTTAGACAGGTTCATTTTGTCTGAGACCAGACAATATATCAGCTGTTCTCTGTTGGGGTTTTTTTTAGACACTGATCCTGGCAACAGTGTCTTGCTCATTTCTCATTTTCTGCCACTTAGTAAAATTATTTTGCCTGCAGTTTTCTTGTCTTTTCCTCCTCAGGGACAGATCAGTGTACAGGCTCTGTTCTCACTTCTGTTGACCCTTTTTTGTCCTAGCAATCCAGCATTTCCAGAGGTTGATCTCCCCCCAGTAGTTCCTGTTTTCTCAACTCATAGGAGATAGTTTGTTGTCCATTTTCTCTTCTTCCTTTGTTCTCCAGGTTGTTGACACTGTAGTGCATGTACCGTGTGCTGACTAACAACACGATTGCTGACAGATTTCTGAAACTAAATTGGTTCTTTATTAGGTTCTTTAAAGTCTCATAGATGTGACAAAATAGAAGCAACCTCTCATCTACATTAAGAAGCGAGGGAGAGAGCTGAGTTCCTCACAGAACAGGAAAGGGCACACGAAGACAGTGAGTTGTCTGAGGTTATTTGTGAGTTCTGTGGCAATGTCCCATGCTGGTCCCCTCAGCATGTGGCTCTGTATCTCAATATGCCCTGCAAGGAAACAATACAAGAGGCAGAGCCCTGCTCCTCTCCCCTGGTGAAGACCAGCTCCAGGCACTGGTCTGTAGCAAGGCAGAGCTGAGGGTGCTGTGAGCCTGGAGGCTGGCAGTGTATCCCACTGCCTTCCTATTGCTTCTACTGTTCCTCCTGGGATGGGGCCTGGAAAGGAACGTGTTCATGTTGTGGATGTGGGCATCTTGTAGCCAGGTACCCATTTGAGGTGGCAGTTGCTGTCAAGGAGCAGCAGTTTGCTGCTGTCTGTGCTGACATGGAAATGCTCTTTACAGTTCCAAAATCAGCTGGAGTTTGTCAGTACTGGGAGTGGGGCACGTTGTTTCACAGGCCCATTGAAATTCCAGCACAGAATTGCAAGGCTCTGTGGCTCTATATGAAGCAAGCATGGAGACTTCCCATCTTCTGTCTGCTCTCCAAGCTGGAGGGTCTCGAGCTGTCTCATGCCATGTCAGTGTAGCTGGATTTGCCTCCTCACTGGCTGTCTCAGTGCCCTCTTGCAGGCTCACCAGGGTGTGTGTCCTAGTGCCCACCTGGCCTTTGTTTGTAATGACTGGGAATAAAGGCAGGTGGAGGAGCTGTTAAGGTTTTCTTGGGAATCTTCTGGCCTTGGATACTGCTTCTCTGATGTCCTCCCCATTTCTCAGCCTGCTTTGCTGCTTATAGAATGTATAACAATGCAGCTGTCATTTTGTGCCTCATAAAAATCCTCAATTAATGTATTTTGGTTTTCCTTAAAGCCTGAGGTTGTTGTAGATAGAAAGTAGGGGTGTCAGACAGTAGTAGGCTTCCTCCAGCAGCAGAGTAAATGTTGATGGGCTGTTTTGAGAACAAGTTTTTTTGCAAAGCTTTTATGCCATAAATCTGATGTGTGTGGCACAAGGAATCTATTTTGGGTCCTGTTGTTGTCCTCTTTTGTCTTCCCTGGCTTTTTTGTTTGTTTACTTGTTTCTGTGCCTTTTGATGGTTTCTTATTTTTGGTGCCTTCTTTGACCTGATACAGGATTGCATTAGTGTCAGCTGCTGCTCTGGGAGTTGGTACTTTTGTAGGGATTTGCATCAGGACCTCAGGCTGCTTTAGAAACACCCACTGAGCAATGGAGGCGCTTCCCTTTCACAGGAGCTGATGCTCCGCGTGTTCTGGACAGAGACCTTGAGATGGGGGTACCCTGATGTGTTGGGAACGGAAGTGACTTGGCTCATGCCTGCTTATATAAAAAAAAATGAGTCCTTTTGCATCAGTGACTTGCGAATGCGCTCCCAGGTTCTTCAGACAAGGCATCTGTGGTTGTAGGGAGAAGCTCAGTGGTTTGTCCTAGTGAAAATTCGCAGGAAACAGGAATGAAGCCCAGACGTGGGACTACTACCAGTTGTTCTAACTAGGATTTGTGGCATAGGTACAGTGTGATTTCCAAAACTAGAACGGTCCCTGCTGGCTCAAGCATTCTCCTGTGCAGTGACTGAGGATGGAGTGACCTGGACGCCACCACCTTGGGGAGCTTTAGTCCCCTGCTGAGCCCAGTGTCTTTAGTTGGTAGTTGCAGACTCTCTGCGGGACGCTGTGGACAAGTGCAGGGGAGTTGTGAATAGTTCCCCAAACAGCTTTATTTTTTCATTTAGGTCTTAAGAAGATGGTGAACTGTTTTCTCTGTTGTAACGTGAAGTCAGGCAAGAAGGAATCTCCACTGCTCCACCACTATGGAGCAGAAGATTATTTTTTGAGCGCTGAAGTGTTAAATGCTGAATCCCCATTTAAGCAGTTTAAAAATATCAGACCATTGTGGTAGCTGAGAAAACAACAGATCCTGTGTGTGTATCTTGTTTGGCTTTGTGCACATAGGTGTCATTTCTCCCCTGACCTATTTAAGAATAGCATTTGTACATTTGTTCTCCTCGTCTTCCCACCCTGCTGCTCTGAAGCCAAGGTCTAACTGGCAACTGGAAATAAATAAGTGCACGCAGCGATTGCTCCATTTCCCCCTGTGACTGCTCCAGATCCATAATTCCCCCAAGGTAGATGGGCCATTACACACGATAAGATCACTAACGTAGCAGGTGAATATTAGATATATGAAGTTAGTCAGCTGTAAATAAAAGGCCTGGCAAAGAATAAAAGGCAAAATGTTGTCCCTGAGGAAGTGAATGGGGATATGAATGCCTTCCTGCCCTAGTGCCCTAAAGAGCTGATGCAGAATCTGGACTGTATCCACCTCCCAGGTAAAAGGCATGTGGCAGCCTAGGCTTCGTCCTTTCCTTACTTGGAGGCAGGAGCTGACTCCTTCCAGGCATGCCTTGGGAAGTTGGGTACAGCAAATCTTCTCATGTGGTGCTGGTCTCTGTCTCTTCTTGTGGCATTTGGAAGCCTCAAGTCCATCCCATGCTCTCCTGGT
The DNA here is from genome assembly GCF_003945595.2 of Pipra filicauda. Lineage (NCBI taxonomy): Eukaryota > Metazoa > Chordata > Aves > Passeriformes > Pipridae > Pipra > Pipra filicauda. The sequence continues at coordinate 5,078,612 of NW_024104742.1, forward strand.
TAGAGGTCTTTATCCAGCCCCCCAGTAGCAGAGCTGGGGACATCCAACAGACTCCCCGTTCTTTATTTCTCCTTCTTGGAGTGTGGTTTGTCTCCCAACTCTGCCTGGCAATCCTGGGGTGGCCTTGAGTTAAGTCTTTTGAATGTCAGATACATCCTTCTCCTCTGACACAGAGGTTTAGTGTTATTTACTACAGCAAGTTTCTCAGCTAAGGATTGCAAAGGCAAAATGAGCTAAAAGGTGACTGGAAGGTGCTAGAAAATTACAACTGTCTATAACTTTCAACTACTGCATTATATTGCTGCTTCCTTGTCTCTTGCAGAGTTCTGTGGTGGTTGTTGGCTTGGACTGCATTGTGTTTAGTGGGGCAGAGGCCAGTGCTTCAGCAGTGTGTAGTTGTGGTCAGCACAGGGTACCCTCCCTCTTGCTGCCTTCCTGGAGAGCTGCACACGTGTCTCTGGAGGCAAAACCAGCTCTTGGTCTGCCCGTGGGGACCATTACTGGGAAAAGGGCCATGGACATTTCTTTGGTAAGCTTTGGAGTGGTGCTGGGCTGGGGGTTCACCTGGTCGTGTTTATCATGGCACATCTTCTGTGAGTATGTCAAGCAGAGAATAAACTGTGCAAGAGCAGAGAAAGCACTGACACCTGCAGAGAATATGAAGAACAGGGAAACTGGTCTTTTATTCTTTTTTCCTCCTCTTTCTTCTTCCAAACTTTGTTTGATTCTTTTTTAATGTAAACAAAATGAAAAACATAATAGGCAAGGTGCCAAGTGGTTTATTAAAAGCAGCCCTAGTGCACCAGCTGCAGTTCAGTAGAAGTTTAGGGTGCTCGGAAAATATGAATTTAAGGACTTTTTTTTATATATAAGTTTTATTATGGAAGTCCAAGCAAGAAGAGGCTTCCTTTGATACTGAATAGTGATGGGAGCAACCTTATATCTGTTGCACTCTTAAGTGTTCCTGTAAGGAGCAGGCCTGGGTTTGGGTTTTCTGGACCTCTTTGGGGCTTTGTGTTCTCCAGCTGAACTGATACAATCAGTGAGTTGAGACATTTCTGAGACACTGCTATGATTCTGTCTTGTACCCGAAAAAGGCAATATCTGAAGAGCACAGACCCTTTTACTCTGTACGTGGGTTGACTGGTCAACTAAGTGAGCCACAAGTGTTCAGCTTGAACCTGGAAAAGGTCCACCATGGGTTACAGAGCCTTCCTGTGGCCAAGGGATTGCTGCCTGTCAGGTGAGTTGGGGTCAGACTGGTCCACTTTAATGGTCAGTAGCTTGCAGTTGAGTCTGGCTTCTCATACCCGATCTTGGACAGTGCTTCAAGATTGACTTCCAGTTGCCAACTCAAATTAGAACTCAAACCATTTGTCTTGGCTGGTTTTAATCTGAATTAAGGTCTTGAAATTTTTAGTGTGGCAGTCATGATGTCGGTGTCTCCAATAAGTAGCTTTTCTTTGTTTACATTTGAGTCCTCCTAGAGAACAAAAGTGAACCTCAGGCTTAAGCTCTCATCTAGAAATAATAAAGTCCATATGGAGAATTAGTTCATTCTATCTACAGTGGTTTAAATCCACATTTCATTTCACACAGGCTCTTCCGTGTGTAGACAAGGGCAAGGAATACAGTACTGTGAAATGAGGGATATTTGAGAAGCACAGTTGATTTTGAGACATCCTTTTCAGCTTTGTGGAGACCTTCAGCTGTCTAAATAAAAAGCAAACAAGGAGTGGGTAAGGGGTTTTTTGTATTTCTCTTGCATATAAATACCTTTTCTTGATACTTTTTCATTGTTTCTTATCTATCCCAGTTAAGTGTTTTCCATTACCTTAAAAGAAAAAAAAAAAGGCTGTGATGTCCTTCACTTTTTTCTCCTTTAGCTCTCCTTGGAGTGTCCATTGCTCTGTCAGTCTCAACATGTCTCCAGATTCAGTAGCTTAGAGCACAACCTTTTTGTTTCAAACCCTGATTCAAAAACACATGACAGAAATACCAATGTAGCTGTCTGGGATTGGGTATGAGTGGGTGGAGGTGCTGGTGGCTCTTCCCAAGGCAATCAGGATGGTGGAAGCTCCCCCTTCACTCTCTCTGGGTGGCAGAAGTGTCCTCGTGATCCAGCTGGTTTTCCTGCATGATCATGGTGTGCTGTGTCCATACCTTTGTCATATGAAGTTGTCACTTTTCCTATCAAAAATAATTACCAGTTTCCAGGCCATCTCCTGATGCTGTGATGCTGTGAACTGCTCACTTAACGTAACCCATGGGAATAAACTTCCTTTCCTTGCTGGTCTGTGATGAGATGTATTAATGAATGCCTGGACGAGGTTTCATCAAAAAAGCTGTTTCACTCTCCCACACCCTCTGTACTCACACTTCTTCCCCTCCCAGGTCATGTAACCATCCCAAAGCTCAAGTGGTTTATTAAGTGGCCAGGACTCCAGCATGAGCACAGTTTGAATGGACTGTGTTTGTTTTGATGTGATCAAAAAACACCCACAAAGAAAATATGTTGGGCTCAGGGTGTTCTCTAGGGCTCAGCGGGGTGGAGAAGAATTCTCCAGTTTTTCTTTCACAGCGTCCCACAGCTATGCTGAAGCCCCAGCATCATTGTTCACATTGTCTTGTACATTAAGCACTGCAGCCTTTAATATACTATAATGTGCAGCCCTTAAATATACACCTAACTTTAAACACCACTGGCTTTATTATGCAAAAATAGTTCCATGTTTTGCTTTTTGGGACCACAGCCTGAACAGCCATGGCTTTGTATGGAGACGGAAAGGGAGAGGTGCTCTGTTAAAACCTGGGCAAGTCCCAATACTTGTTGCACTTGGAAAAGTGAACCTGTGTGAGGAGCTGTGAAACTTTTGTAGTGGGAGCAGGCACGGGGCACTGGGAGTCTGCAGAGCAGCAGCGAGTTTGACCGTGTGGGAAGAGACGTGTAAAGAGGGTGGGCTGAAGGGTGTTGGGAGACGAAAGTCAGATGCATTTTGTGAAGTGTTGCCTGTGGTTGCACTGGCAGTTTGCAGAGAAGGAGTTGGAGAGTTGTAGAAAGAAATGTAGTTAAATAGGTAGGCTACGCTTGTGAGGAGGGGAGATGGATCCTCAAAGGTCATGGACTGAGAAATGCTGTCAAATGTAAATTAAGCAGGGGGGGAAAAATATGTTTGCAGGTTGTTTCCATCAGTTGTGACAAGCTCCACTGTTTTGGTCCATTCCCAGCTCTTAGCAATTTAACTGAGTGACTTGAGGTCCAGACAAAGGACATAATAATTTAAATTAGAAGAAATATTTAGTCAAAACCATTAAATTCACAGCTCCTGTGCAAACATCCCTTCTGTATTTGTTCTTTTGGCACTATTGCTGCAAGTGCACAGTCGAGAGGGAATTTTGAACCAGTATTAGTAAGTCACTATGTAAAACTCTTAATGCCGCAGTTCCTAACAGAAGCTTGTTTATCCCATCTCAAAATGGATGTTTCATTCCAAGTACTTGTGACCCAGGTAGTTTTACTTGGATCCAACCTGAATTCAAAATATCCCCTCCACACAGAGAGCTTCTTATGAACAGCTAGTTCAGAGGCCAAAAGTCACTTGTAGCAAGTACAGAGGATAACTTCTGAATAAATGAATATATTGGCGGAAATCATAAGCTGCTTACAGGGTGTTTGCAAACAGGAACAGAGAGTACATTCATCAAAGAAATTACTCAGTTTGAATAATTTGTTCAGCTCAGAGCATGTTTACCTGCCTGTGAGGGGAATGGGGAAGTTTAATTGGCAAATGTTTGTATTGTGCTTTGAGACAGTTGTATGAAAGGGAAGCGTCCTTGATGTTTCTGGGGTTATAATTCCTTCTGTAGTTTGTGTGAATGCCTCCTTTTTTCAGGGTTGTATAAAGAAGGGATGCAGTCGTTGTTGGCAACACGTGCACGTGGGAGAGATCGCAGAAAAAGATGTCTTTACTCCCCAGAGCACCCCGGGTGGGTCTGCCCTGCCTGCAGAGCCAGCCCCACACACCCACCTGTGATCTGCAGGCACCCAGGGGTGGAAGCAGCTGGGCACAGACCGCCCTAGGGTGTTACGGACCCTGAGTACCCAGGCAGAGTTGTCTCTGCTTCAGCTGATGTTGGATATGGCCCTTTTTATCAAAAAGGCCTCAGTATCTTATTTTAGCCTAACCAGGTTTTGCAGAGTAAAGCATCTTGCATGAAAGCAGTGAAGCTGTGGTTGCATCTGTTCTGTCCAACTCACTGGCTGCTCTTTAGAGGAACTGTAAGAAAACTGCAAGTAAATGTGCAGATGTAGAAAAGCACATACAGGTCTGAACTGGGCAGGAAAGTACTCTATAAACACCTTAACAAACAGAGTGTCTCATTACTCAAAATCTAGAGAGAATCCTTCTCAGTTACATCACCATTGATTTTTTGGAAATGGATGAGTGTCACTGGGAGCAAAATTTGGCCCATACAACTAAGTAATAAATATCTTTTTTCAGGAAGTATATTTATAAACAAAGAGTGAGTCTTGTATCTTCAAGTTACATTTGCAAAGCTACTGCCTGAAAATTGGCATGGTTCCTTCCAGTCAAGGGATCTTGGAGACAGTTTTGCTGCATCACAAGCTGCAATAGTATCTCTGAGGCTTTGAAAATGAGCACCAGTGTCTCTGCAAACAGGATACTATTTGTGAGTTCTAATTGGAACCAGTCATGTCTGAATGCTGCAGACTTTGAAATAAGGGGGCTAACTTAAGAAAGCTATTCAAGGTCTATCCACAGTGTTTCCCAGATACACAGGGGTGAAGAGCTTACTGAGATCAAGGCCCAGCGTGAGATTCTGCTCTGAACTTGAACTGAATTGAACAAATTTTGTGTGTGTGTGTGTGTGTGTTGTTTTGAAGACATTGCTTCAAATATCTTCCTTCCTCTCCTCCCTAGCTTGGCAGGAACTAGATGCAAAAATATTATAAGACAGGCTTTTGCAAAGGGGGAATTGAGTCATAGAGAAGCTGAATACCATATATTTAAAGTCAGTGTTTGTCTTCACACTTAATAAAACTGGTGATTGGAAGAGGTAGGGGGGAAGGGAAGGGACAGTGGATCATCTTGTATAACTCTGTGATAGTCGTGTAGAAGCAACTGACCTGGCTGAGAACTTAATTTTAGCTTTTGCCACTTGGCTGGAAGCTCTAGGTAACACATTCAAATACACTCTTGTATTTTGGTGCAACAGTCTGTCTCTTTAAATGCTTCCTTAAAGCCAATAGGCATTGAAAAGAATTTTCTCTGGCAGGAGGTAGTTGTGCAACTTCACACGTTTAAAAGGGTTACCAGCACTACCTTGGTTGCACTCATGGGGTCCTTGAGGACTGAGATGAGGAAAATACTGTTGATTGTGCACTCCATCCTCTTGGTGAGCACAGGCTGGCCTCTTCCAAAAGCTGTCCCTGTTGACAGCCTGGGTGGCTCTCACAGCCCTGGTGGGTGCTCTGGCAGCTCTGTTGTTGCAGTGCTCAGAACCCAGGCACAGTGTTCTACAGGTCTGTGTGCAGGATTTGCCAGGATCTTATCTCCACTGCAGAATTATTCTGCAATCTCACTTCTGCTTTTAAAAATTTACTTTCTAGCACTCAGGGCTGCAGGAAAAGTCTGAAAACTGGGACAGGAGTGTAAACCAATGCCATACTGGCTCCCTGAGCTTAGAAGGGCTAGGGAACATTTGCTCAGAGTCCTTGGAACTGTTCCATACCCTTCAGTCAAAGTCCTGTGGGTTTGGGGCATGGGCTGTGTCACTTCAGCATTGTTCTAGAATTTGTGGTTCTGTCACAAGTGGGAAGTGGAGGCTGTTTTTGTCTTGTTGAGGGATTTGCTTTCAATAGCTTCTTGGGAGAAGGTCTTCAGAGGATTATGTGCTTCTTGAGGTACTGCATAGAAACTTGGATCAACAAGGATTCAGAGACTTGGGAATTCATCTTGCACCTAAGAAATGGAAGTTTTGTGACTGTCTCTCTCCAGGGCAGAATGCAAACATCAACACTTTGCATGTTGAGCTGAGACGGGGTTACAGAGAGCAGGGTTGCCTGGGAGCCTGCCAGGAGGTGTAGGAAAAACTCATGAAACCAAGGTGTGTTTTGAGTGGAGAGACTTGTGTCTCTGCGAACAGGAGACGAGGTATGAAAGGATAAGGTAGCAGATATTATTTCTGGGAGGCAGGAATTGGTAGGATTATTAAAAAACCCCCAAACAAACACCCCCCCCTTCAAATCTCCCTCCCCCCCAAACAACAACAACAACAAAAGGCTAAAGAAAAAAGAGAAAGAACACCAGAATTTGACTAACTGAATATATGGATATGCTGTAATAATTTGCAATAGACAGAAGGTGGTTTTTGATGAAGTTGGCCTATGCAGAACTAGACTAGTGGGACCAAGGACTTCTTATTAAGATGGGAAAACCTGGCCCCAGGATAGAGTCTAGCTTGGGCTGTTTGCTGTTGACATTTCTCTGCAGTGTAAACTTGAGAGTTTTCTCAGCTGGATATATCTTGTTGGCCCTCCACTGTTTACAGATTTTCTTTAAGTTGGGGTTGGAGTGAATCTGTACAAAATATTTAAAATCTGAAGTCTTATGTGATAGTGAATGTTCTTTTGTTGTGATGCAGTGATACATGGAAATCCTCAAAATTAGAATGAATGGAAGAGCAGATGGGCTCTGATCAGGAAAACCATAAATTGTAATTCTCTTGGTGTGTATTATCTTGTGGTTTGCTTTAGTCTTCATTTAGACCAGCTTTAGAAAGTTAATATCAACCGTTAAACCTTTTAGGCTATCTTCCCCCCTCTTTTTTTTTCTGTTTTAGAAATGAATAAAAGAGCTTTGTACAGTTCTTGAAACTGAGCCTGAAACAGCTCTGAACAAAATATAGTGTTCCTTTCAAAATCTTGGAAATAATTACATCATAGGCAAATTGGGCCAGAAACCGTTAATAGTATTCTTTGTGGAATGAAATCCCATGGGAGGACCTATTTCAGCAAACTGGCATTGTTTACAAATAGATGCAGTGGCAGATACAGTTGTCCCATTCTGAGGGACAGCTGAGACTGTGCCCCATAATGGACTTCACAGAATAACCGCCTTGCTTTTGATAAGAAGCCGAAAACGTGCCCTGGTGCTCCTGTGGTCGGCCTCACGCCAGCAGTCTCGGGAGTGAAGCCTGATTTTGGCACTGGAAAGCTATTTGTAGGTGCGTTAAAGAGAAAATAAAAGCCTCTTTTGCATGAGCTCCTGCTCTGCGAGAATTGCTGGAGAGACAGGGAGACATATCCAGGTGTCTCTGCTGGGCTTCAAAGGCTGAGAACTCCATCACCCATCTCTGTGCAAAAGTACCTGAACATCATGGGCTGTCCCTTCCCCAGGATAACACACAGAGCACGAGTGGTTCTCCCTGTTACCTTACAGTAGTTTTCATCACTGCCTATTACCCCCCTTCCTTCCTTACTAGAAAACCTTCTGCATTTCAGGATGGAAGTCACAAAGATTAGTAATATTAACTGTTTGACCTAAATCTACAAAAGCATTTAGTTCTTTAGGTAAATAGGCTAGTCTGTACTTGAAAACTAGATTGGCACAGGCCCTAGCCTGGGCACGGTTATAGCTGTTCCTGAGTGATATAAAGCACATTAGTGCTTCCATATGTGCTTCCATAGGAGTGTGGGCTGTGTCCCTCCATTGCCAGAGCAGCTCTTTACCTGGATAGTGGGGCTGTGTGGGTACAGCCCTCTCATGGGGGCCAGGCACATCCTGGGGATCGTGGTTTTCTTGTGCTTTCCCAGGTGGTGTGATCCTCTCTGGAGTTCATGACTCCATTAGTTGGGACTGTGTAATCTTTTCCACACTTCTGTGCCTGAAGGCAAAGCTCTAGGGAGCAACACCTGGTCGGTGGCTGCCTGTGGTTCAGTGTGCAAGTGGAGGTGAGCACCTCCCGTGGGAGCAGGGTAGCAGGACAGAATGAGACTTGGATTGTTTTCAGGATATGAACATTTTCCAGCTTTGGCTGATTTTAAGATAAACACATACTCATTTTTATGCGCAAGAAAGTTTTTTAATTCATACTTCAAAATGAGTTTCTTTTGAGAAGATTGTTCCTTTTGAAACCCTAAGCTCTCAAAACATAGCAGGGAGGGAACAGAGTTTTAATGCTTGTTACCCATATCCCCTCAACATGCACTTTGTTTCTTACCTCATAAAAATGATTGACTACAGTGCCAGGTAGTTTCAGTAAATCATTTAAATTTTACTTTGGAAGTCTGTTTTGGAAAATTTGGATTGTAAACAACTACAGGGAAAAAGTTATAAGCAAATACTTAAAAAGCCTGTAACAGGGATAATACAGTGGTTTTTAGGAATTGGCCACTGAATTTATTTCTAGTTACCAGCGGTAACTTTATTCAGACCAAACCTCTAACAGAGAGGTTTTCTTATTCCACCAGAAGGCTTTTCTCCCCCAGCCCAGCAGCCTTGGCATCCTCCCTTCACAGGCATGTTCTGTGTTCTGCTTTGCAGGAGGCTGTGAGGGCTGCTGAAGATGTCCGATAGTCTGGATATTGAAGAGAAACCTCCAGCCCCACCGTTGAGAATGAACAGCAACAACCGCGACTCTTCAGCACTGAACCACAGCTCGAAACCGCTTCCCATGGCCCCCGAGGAGAAGAACAAGAAAGCCAGGCTGCGCTCCATCTTTCCAGGAGGAGGGGATAAAAGTAAAGTATCAGCAGTGCAGATGGGTGGCTCCATCTCTGTGCTTTCTGGTGGTTGGTGGTTGTGGTGTTTACTTTCTGCCACTGTTTTCTTTCTCTTTCAGTTGCAGACCTTGGTACCAAAGCCTTCTGTTCCAATTGCTCTAGAAACATGTTTGGAAAGAGGAGGAGGTGTTCAGTCAGTTACTTTCTTGTCTCCGAAAAGCCACTAAAATGTGCCCACATCGTGCAACTTGCCTTTTAAAAATAACTTTATAGTTAAATTGGGGAATCCTTTCCTTTGGATTTTGCTTTGCATTAGCAGTAAAAACAGACGAGGTTGTGTACTTTTGGAAATACATTCGCAGAAGTGAGAGGGCAGTATGCCTGACACTTTGAGGGGTTTTTTAGAGCACTTACATTCCAGTAAGAGGAGCAAGGCTCTTCTTTCTTGTTGCTTTTGCAGTGAGAGTGGACACAGAATGGCTTGGTTTAAAACCTGCAAACTGTGATTACAGCAAGAGAGTCTTTTAAACATGCAGCGAACGGAATTCCAGTTGCATTCTTTGAAATGCATTTGCAGAAAGGAGGGGGTTTTTTGACTTAGTGTATTGACAGAATGAAGAGAAGGGGTCTTCTTTTTTTTCTAATGCCAAGGGAACTGATGGGCTGCACCCACAAATGCTGAAGGAGCTGGCTGATGTCACTGCAGGGTCACTCTTGGAAAGGTTGGGGTGACTGGGGGATGTTCCTGATGACAAACAAAGCAAATATCATGTCTACCTTTAAGAAGGAGGATCTGAGGAAATGCAGGCCAGTCAGCCTCACCTTGTTCCTTGGGAAAGTAGTAGAGCAAATCCTCCTGGAAACCATTTCCACACAAATGAAGGATAAGAATGGAATCAGGAATAGTCAGCATGGATTTACAGAGGAGAGTTCATGCTGAGCTATACTGACAGCCTTTTACCTTGAGATGACAGGCTTGGTGGTGAAGGCAGAGCAGTGGTTGTTACTTCTGCTTTTGTAAGGTGTTCAGCAGAGCCTCCCACAGCACCCTCACAGACAAACTGATGAAATACAGTCTAGATAAGTGTGCAGTGAGGTGGACTGAAAACTGGTTGTGATCAGCAGTGCGAAATCCAGATGGATTTCAAGAGGAATTCTGCCTTCAATGTGTGTCACTGTCCCTTCGAGGAGAGCTCAGAACTGTGGAGCTGTGGTCATTCCCTTGGAGCTCCAGCTCACTTGTGCTGCTCGGCTGCTGCATTCATGAGTCTTTGCCACAGGTTGTGTGGAGCAGTTGGAGGTAGCCTGGCATTCAGAACTCCTCACAGGCAGTAGAAGGCACAGTGTCAGCCCCGCTCCTGCCCTCAGCCACAGGCAGTCCTGCAGACCCCTCTCATGGGAAGGCTGTGACTGGATGGGCCCATTCCTCAGGCAGACCTGGCCCGGTTCACTCTGCAGTGTGTTCCCCCAAATGTCCCTTTCTGAGAACAAAGTTAATTTTCCATTGATTCTTTTTAAAGGTCAAAATGAAAACCTCTCCCGGCTTTTTTAATTCCTGGAAAGACTTGGGTCACTTCTTCCCCTGAGTGCTAGCAGGATGGTATTATCCCTCTCTGAGAGAGCATTTCTTAAATAGGAGGTGCTGTGTGAAATACATGCAGAAAAGGGGAGATCCAGAAAAAATCCCTCCTGGAAGTGATCACTGACATTAAAAATGTAATTAACTACCAGTCAGAGCAGTCTTAGGAAACATACAAGTGTCGTGATTTTAAATGTGACTGTGAGGAAAAGTAAGGTAAGATTTATAGCTTAATTTTGTTGGGTGAAATAATAAATGGAGGAAGTTTAGCTTGACTGGCCAAGCCCCTTGAGGTGGTTTCATTGCAGGGTTGGTTTGTGGGTCATGGTATCAGCTGGTCTGTGTGTGCTTCACAGACTCTGTGACACATTTTTGAGAGTCCTGCTTATAAAACAGAAGGTGACTGATACGGCTGCTCTCATCTAGTGCAGTGCTTTGCAGCATCACAGTGTTATATTAATAGTTCACCACCGGTAGAAGTAAACAGAATGTGAAGAAAACACCATGGCAGGGTGTTTCTGCCTAAACCTGCAGGGACTTTGTTGTCTTTCCTTTGCTCACCAGACAGGAGGGATGCGAGGATGGATGTGGTACGGTGCGTTCCCTCCAAGGTGGTTGTGTGCCAGGACTGCTGTGCCTGGACACCAGGAATCTTTGCAGTCACTCCCCTGCTGGACTGCAGCATTTTCAGTTATTTTGGCAAGCCACTGATGGCTCTGTGGGGCCCTTCTGTGCATCTACAGTTGATATAAGCTGTGTAGGCAGTAGTGTCCTGCTCCTTCCCAGAGCACCTGACCTCATGCTCCTTTCTCTCTCTAATCTCTGGGGTAAGGTATCCCATTTCCTGAGGGCAGGAAGCCAAGGCAGACAATTGAAATGAATCTCCAGTGCCACACAGGCAATCCTTGTTGAACAAGGAGCTGAACCTATTCCCTCATAGCCTGTGCTGAAGCTGTGAAATTGGCCTTCCTGTCTCAGAGCTAATGATGGTGATGGGAGCCACAATGCAGTTCACAGCATTAGTGCTTCCTTTCAGCAGAGGTGTTACCTCAGCAGAATTGAGAGCAGAAAGTAATGACTTTCTGTGTGTTGTATCACTTGTTTGATCCAGCCTTGTTCTTCTTTCATTAAATCATCTGTAATTGCTGTGAAATAAATTAATACTGTGTGCGCACTGGTGGCTCCATGAAGGCCTGAAGAAATCAGAGGGAAGCTGGCCCACCACAGCTCAGATGCCTCTTTCAGATGCAGAGGTCCATCTGTGTTAAGGCTGGTGAATGGTATCACTTCCATTGAAGCTGCTTTAGACTTGGTTGCAGGTGGGTGCAGAGTCTGGCCTTTAGGCATCTGGTTGGCTGCTGTACAGAAAAACAAGAAAAGAGAGAAGGAGGAAAACTCAGCAGGGTAAAGATAAAGGAAAGGAAAATGACAAGGCTGCTGGGGTGGGACAGGAGGAACAGAGCAGGAAGGAAAATGAGAGGATGGCATGAGGGAGAATGGAAGGATGAGAGATGGAGGAAGGAACAGAATGAGCTGAAGAGGAGGTGAGCAAACAGGAGGGTGTAAGCATGAGGTCAAACCCTTTCTCTGTCTCTGGAGAAAAACTGCCACTTAGCTGAGTCACGTTTTTCTCCCAAACAACTTCTCTTTTAACATAATGGTGATGATGATGGTGATGCAGACCGTGGGAGACAGAACAATCTTTCCGTGTTCTATTTTAATCTGTAATAGGTGCTGAGGTGGTGTGGAGGCCTTCCTGGCTAAGTGCTATGCAGCAGGAGGGTATTGTGAGGGGCATTTGCAAGAAAATCAAATAGCATGTCCAGTACAAACCCCTTGAATCCAGTCAGTCAGTGCTTCAAAGAAGCCATGCCTTTTTGTATCATTTTGCCAGTGTGTATGAAATGGAAGTGATTTGATCTGCAGGGCCCAGACAGAAGTGTCAAAGTTTTTAGACTGGGGAGAGGTGAGGGTGTTGTAAAGAGATGCTTAATTCTGTATTTCATTTATAGTTTATCAGCATTTGGACCACAGGTGTTGTATCACAGTCTGGTAGGCAGAGGTCCATGAAGCAGATGAGCCATGTCTTGGGGAATGATCTAGAACACTTGTCCTCCTGCAGGAGAGTCCTAGAATGGACAAGTGCTGCTTTTGATGGAATGTTTTCTGTAATCCCTTATTTTGCTTCTAGATTTGACTGTTGCTGTGAACTGAATTTGATAATTCTTTAAATCTAATTTTCACTGCATTTGCTTGCAAATGATGAGGTAGTAGAAGCCAGTGTTGTTATTTGCATAGAGATGATATCTTCTAACTGGCAACATCTGTCCTGAAAATTAAACATCAACTAAGCAATAAAAAAAGGGGGAAGCCTTTGCATTTGTGTTTGAGATATTGCTACCATCTTTACTGAACGCTAAATGAAACTGTTTCATCAATGAACGTTGGGTAGGGGCGTGCAGCACAGAGAAAAGGTGACAATTATTTAAGGAGGATAAATGCAGCAATGCAGAGAAAGTACTAGAAACATTCAAAATACTCTGGATGAAGAGCAGAGCATCTTCCACCTGAAGGAGGCTGTAAGGCAGAATAAGAAAGATGTGCAAAGACAGGCCTCATGGAGGTACTGCCTGTGAGCAAAGACAGACCCGGGCTGGGAGCGGTGCTGATACACAGTGAGTTCAGCCTTTGGATGAGACCCCTGAGTGAACTTACAGAGCTGGCAAACATAATATTAAAACACTGAAGGAAAGTGAAGGCAGCTTTTCTCAGCCTTTATTCCACTCATTCTTTATCAGGGTCAATAAAACTGGGCTGAAGTGACACTTGTCAGCTGTCAGAAGCGCAGGAGATGGATGACCACATTACTTTCAAAAGGTGGTAGAGGGAGAGAGAGATGAGAAGCATATGCAGGCTGACTGACTTCCAGGCCTGTCTGCTTCAGTAAGACACTCCACACTCTGGGAATACTGGTGGAATGATTTAAAAACAACAAATTTCTGGAGACTCATAAAGCCTGTTTTATGATTATATGTCTTAGTTAATTGAGAGCTCAAATGAAGCTTTTCCAGTGGCATTTGTGGAATCCTGTTGCTGTGCAGATTCTCTGTTTTCTAATACAGAGCTGCTGCTTCAGCCTTTTACTTGGCAGAGTCGTCACCTCCTGAGCTGCCAGTTTTCACAGAACCTCTAGGAACCCGGTTGTCTTAAAAACCTCTCCTCTCTAATTTGGCTGATTTTGAAACAGGTTCAAAACACATTGGAAGAAAAAAGATCCATACACACATGTATCCTGTGTGATTTACTTCCACAGAAACCCACAGAGTGAAGTTAACAAACAGGAGTTAGTTGCTAGATATGAAATCTCAGTGAAAAGAAGAACTGATAATAGAAATCCTACTGGTTAGAGATAGCCTAAGAAGGCTACTTCATGAGCAGCTTGCTTTGGCAGCAATTACAGTGGCTGAAAGAAAAACAAAACAAAATAACACCTTCTAGACCTTCCCCAACAGGAGTTGACCGGCTGGTGTTGTATTAGCTTGGATCTGTTTGTCAAGTTAGATGGATGTTAATTGATTTGTTTTCCACTTTTAAAATACTATTTTGAGCACGCTGATTGTGAGAAGTTTTAAATGAAAAGCTGTACAGAAAATAAGTGCTTGTTAACATTTTGCCTCTAGCCAACAAGAAGAAAGAAAAAGAACGTCCTGAGATCTCTCTTCCTTCAGACTTTGAACATACCATTCATGTGGGATTTGATGCCGTCACTGGAGAATTCACAGTAAGTAACTGCTGTATTTCATACTTACCAGAGCTTCTAGTTTCTTGATGGTAAAATAACCTCCTATTGCCAGAAACATCAGATGACAGCACCCAGGCTGTGAAGAAAGAGACTTTTCTTTGTTGGGCTTAGGATCTGGAGTGTTTAACTTGTGATTCAGGCTGCTTTTTTTTTTTTTTCCTCCAAGGATTGTCAGCAGAGTGTCTGTGGAAAATGAAAACTAGGAAGGACGTAGGTGTATGCTTTTATCAGTCCCCCAAGCTGCTACAAGAGTTGGTTTTTCAGTGTCTTTGGAAAAGCATAAAAAGCCCCCACACACGTGCATAGTAGACAACCAGCCTCAAAATGCAAAGTCCATGTGCTCTGCAGGCAGCCCTTGGAGATAACCAGAAAACAGCAGCATTATGGAAGTCCATTCATTGTAATTTAATTTCTTTAAAATATGTTGACACCTGAGATGATCAAACACATTTCTAGCCTTCGTGTATTAATGGAATAGCTGTCAGCTACTTGTATCTTGACAAAGTGCATGAAGTGTTGGGAAAAATGAGTTGATAGAAGCTCCCTGAAGCGTGCAGGGGGTTTCAGAGCATTTTTTCTCAGACTGTTAGTTAGGTGCAGAACCCATTAATCCCTTAAAGCTGAGATGGCAGTGAGCTTGTGTGTGGTTGAGCTGTGGAGGTGAGAGGAAGCATTAGCAACTCTCTCTGTGCCACCTGTAGTGCCCTGTGAGCTGAGTGGTCAGACTGTGTAATCACCCTGTGTCAAATTGTGAATGAAGTGTGGTAGTGCTGACTGGCTGCATACACCAAACAGGATGGGACAAATCATTTGCCTGGACAAAGGATGGCCAATTTTCGGAATTTGAATCCTAAACGTGATTTTTTAATGATTTTTTTCTTTTGACTGCCACTTTTTTTTTTTTTTTTTTGCAAAGACATTTCAGAAAGCTGGAAACTTTTTGTATCCTACGGTAGCAGTAGCAACAGTAGTAATAACAGTAGAAGAGAAAAAGACACATTTAATGACAGCATATCTTCAAAGGAGTAGTGAAATTGAATTATCCTTTGTAATTAGGAAATACAACTACATTTAAAATAAGTGAATTAGTTAATTAGCCTTTTTAAATAGGTGTCATATATAAAATTTATTCTGTGCCAAACCCTAGGGGTTGACTAAACGCTCATTTAAAAAGCCCAGATGTGGTCATTTTTTATCAGAAACTTAGCATAAAGCTTTTAAAATTGTTTTTTCTGTGCTGTCTGTCCTGGCTTTTCCCTTTTTTCCTCTCTTTCTCTCCCTGTAGCCACTTTATTGTTCAAGTTAATCTTCTGTGCCATTCTCCTTATCTTTGTATTGTATTATATGTTATGTTACTTTTTGCTTTTGTTTTCTCCCTTTTGTGTTTGCATCACTTCTTCCTGTCTATCTTTGCATTTCCTCCTTCCCTTCTCTCCCCACTAAACGTTCAGCTCTTCTTATTCTGTATCTGTTCTTCCTTCCAACCTTCTACCTTTAATTCTACCCTGTGCTTCAGACCTTTTCCTTCTGGCTCTGTGCAAACACGATGGGTCACAGTTGTGTTCTCCATAGTCTGACTTGTGGTGAGGGTCCCAGTTGGTTCATGTCACTGCCAGCTGGAACAAAAAGGAGGGATGTCAAGCTTAATGTACTTTGGTTCTGAGCACAAACACTCTCTATCAGTATTTCAGGGGTCACGGTTTGGATCATTTTGAATGTTGTTATTATCATCCTGTGTGTCAAAACATGATGATAGCAGCAGAGCTTTTTGCTTTAGCATTAGAGATTTTTGCTTTTTTTTTTTTTTTTTATTTTGTGTCAGATGCCACCAGCACAGGTCCTGCCCTTTTATAGAGCACAGCAGTTCTACATGACTAAATATATCCAGCTTTGTTGCTGTAGCACAGTTCCTTTTTAATATCTTTTCCCCTTTCCAAACAGTGCAGATTAGATGGCTGCTGTTTTGCAACCACACAATATTTCTGCAATAGCACTGAAGTGTGGAAGTGCAGTGCTGCAGTCTGAGAGGGCTCTAACCAATTCAAAAGGAACCAAAGGGACAGGTGACTTCCCCTGTGCAGCTTGCCAGCACAGGGCTTATGCTGCAGTCCTTAGGGGAGTCAAATACCATTGAAAGCAAGGGAGTTTTTGCATCATTAAGAACTGGCTGTCAGTCCCAGCTAATCTCAGATTACATTAGGCTTGTTTGATTTGTCCCAACCTGGATAGAACCCGTGTATCAGCTGGGTAGTCATGTGGTAAGTAGGTCCTGCTGAAGGAACTTCCACTAGCCATGTCATGGATAAATATTCCCACTGTCTAGTGATCACGCTGTCTCTTTCAAAAGTTTGGAAGTGCCATGGAAGTGTTGGATAAATGTGCAAATGTATGGGTTGGGGTTTTTTGTTTGTTTCTAATTCCTGCAGCTGTCATGCCAGTCGTGCCTGCTCTCCTGGGTTATGTGCAACCCACTGGGCCATTCTCTGACACCCAACCATCACCCCCAGCTGCATCCCCTGACTGTTGGTAGTTGCATCCCAATGCACAGTTGCATGGGCTCCTGAGTTCTGGCTTTCAGGCTTGAGCACCAGGCTGTGCTGTCCATCATGAACAGACGTTATGTCTCCATTTCACTGTGCTTGGAGCAACCACATTTGCTAAGAAGTAGGGCTTTTAAAGCAGAGAATAAAATTGGTTGGAAACTGTTGGGTGGGAGCATGCTGCTAGAGCTTTATGTTCCTTTATTTGAAGAAACAGTTGCATTTTCTGAATGGAGGACGGAGTGTGGTTAGCAGGGCTTTGGGGAGTGTTCTTTCTAAGGCATGCATGTTTGAAGCCGTTTCCTCATCCCCAGTCTAGAAGAAAATGTGGTCATCCACCAAACTTTTAAAGCTTCAAGATTATGACATTAGTGAGTGGGAAAAGTTGTGGCTGTAGATCCAAAGAAATTGCACATTCCTAATCAAATCAAGCATTTCTTTACAATTGTCCTGATTTTCAGTCTGACACGTATAGATTATTTGAGTTGTGGCCATACACAACCTCCCAGATTTCACAATCTGACTGGCTGCTCTCTCCACTGCACTTTGGGGACTCACTCACTGGCCAGTGGTGATCTCAGGGCTGCAGAACCCCTAAGCTTGGAAAAAACTTGTATAGAGCCATTCAAAAGTGTTAACCTGGCTTCAAAACTAGGCAAACAGCAAAAGCCCAATAGTTTTTGGTTTGGTTTTTTTTTCAATTGAGACAGGAAATCACAAGTAATTTTTTCAGTCACTTGCCATTAATTCTCAGGAATGTATTTTTATGAGGGAGAGAAAAACTGGTTTAAAAGCAAGAGGAGGGGGAATGATGCTTCCAAACTTTGGAATGGTTGTGATTTTTCTGTTTTCCTAAGCCTGCCTTCCTGTAGCCCATCCGCCGCCGGATCTGTTTGGTATCCGCCTCGTAACTCCCATTTTAGATGGGACTTGCCCATTTTGGCCCATTGGTTTCTTCCTCCTACCACCTTCTGAGTTGTCCCACATTCTGTTTTAACTTTCTTTTCTTTCTTTATTTACGTCCATTGCAGCCAGATCTCTATGGCTCACAGATGTGCCCAGGGAAGCTCCCAGAGGTGCGTCACAGGCCCCAAATGCTTCTTTGAGATGTCATAGCACTGCAGCAGCAGGTTGATGTGTGTGCAGTAGATTTGTTGCTTGGCTTTTCCCACTCTTTTTTTCATCAATCCTAAACTTTGGAGGCCCATGTCACACATTGTTTTGTGGAGAACTTCTGAGGAAGAAGCTGTATGAAAGTAGATTGGGGTGGCACCAAGGCTAAGGTGTCGTTTTTCTTCAGTGAGCCCTACAATTCACTGGTCGCTGTCAGCTGTGCAGTAAAGGGGGGAAATGACAGGCTGTCAAATTTAGGGAACCATCCTGGGTAACTAAAGCAAGTTTTTATAAATAGAATTCCAGTGTAGAGCTGTGGCTTTCAGTGATTGGATCAATTTTCAAATGCCACCCTCACCCATAAGATGTCCAAGAATTCATCCAAGGCTTTGGGACTCTCAGCCTGTTTTCCGAGTCCCTGGTTTCTGTATGTTTGCAGTAGAGAGGCATCCTTTGCAGCAGTGGGACACCTCAGTGTCATGCTTTTGAGAGCTGAAAGACGGATTCTTTACCCCGCAGTGTTCCCTGGTATGCTGAAAATGAACTGTATCAGCGTGGGGTTCACCTTGTAATCAGACAGCAGTGATCATTTCAGCAAAATGTGTTTGCATTCCTAAGCATGAAAAGTCCAGTGTAAAGCTCCTAAAAGACACTGTGTTGTCCACCAATAGAGAATAATTGTCTTGTTATGTCTGCACTGAATCACCAGGCAAACAAGCTAAGCCTTAAATCATTATTCCATGGAAGAGCAGAGTTGATTTCCAGAGGAATTTCATGCACTTTTTTTCCTCTCACAGTCATTACTTTCTTTTCTTTTTAAAGTTGGGTCCTGGTTTTATCTAGATGTTGATAGAGAAGAGAATGATTGCATCTAATTTTAATTGTGAGGTGTCAGTCAAAATTTCTGCAAGTAAATTTGTGCTACAGGGAACGTGGGATCTTGGTAAAGATCTGTGAGGCTGTGGATTTTAAATACTCTAAACCCGCTTTTTTTTGCACTTGACAACTACAGGGCATTCCAGAGCAGTGGGCCAGGCTACTACAGACCTCCAACATAACAAAACTGGAGCAGAAGAAGAACCCACAGGCTGTTCTAGATGTTCTCAAATTTTATGATTCCAAAGAAACAGTTAACAACCAGAAATACATGAGCTTTACGTCAGGAGGTAAGTTGACTTCTCCCTGTGAAAAAGGAAGGTCAGGCTTCAAAATGAGTCAGAGCAAAATTCAATGTTCAAGTGGTCAAGAAGCAAACTGAACCAATTGTCCTAAAATGAATTCCACATCTCCTCCAAATGTCATTGAAACGTTGAAACGGTGACTTTTTTTTGTCGCTGGTTTTTAGAACTAACCAAGATTTTGAAACAAAATTGCCATTACGAGACCATTAGTTTGGTAGAGCTCCTGTCAACAGCTTCAGCTATAAAGGAGGTGTCTGTAGGCAGTGGGGTATGGGCAGCTTTGGAATGTAACCTGCAGGGTTCCATTCCCTCCACAGGATCGTCTGTGGCACTGGAGCTGTAATTTCCTTAGTTCGATGGTTCAACCAAGACAACTTCCAAAATGCAGACTAGGAAAACTTCTCACAAGTCCCTTTAAAAACTGCACTTATCTCCAGAATTTTCCAAATGCCGTAATTAAAGGATTTGACTAAATTTACACTTACTGTGCACTAAAATAGTGATTCCCTTTATTAAGAAATGCAAACTTCGAAATAGTTCTGTTCCTGTGCTGTGTCAGAATAGAACTGCCATGCTTAAGGGGGATTTTGGGGAAGCTTTTCTGGGGATACGTTGTCACAAGCTAATTAGAATGAGTGCATGCAATTTATTTAAAAAAATTAAACACAGGAAAGAGAGGAAAAAAAGCTGCTTTAGCTCTTGGGTGGAACAGAAGCATTGATTGTTAAAGAACAATTTGCATTTTCTTGACCAAATTTCTGTTTAGTTTATTTACTGGCAAACAGGGCAAAAATTAGACGCAATCTAGAATGTTGTCCTGTTCTCTTCCTTGCTGTGTAAAGGAACTGTTGCTCCTGGAGGGGGTGGTGTTAACTTGTTCTGTGGGATTCCCTACAACGGTCAGTTTTTTTTCCTAACAGCATCTGGTTCATTTTCCCTTGCTCTTTGCAGATAAAAGCGCCCATGGATACATAGAAGCCCATCCTTCGGTGAGTGGGAGAGTAACCTTTGATGCCCCTGGTGTTTCAGAATTATGGAGCAAGCCATGGGCTTTCCTTGGTTGTTTTTTCATTCTGTTTAATTGCTTTGAAACAAGTGAAAGTCTTATTTTGCAGACAGAGGATTGCTTGCCGGTTTTAGCCATGATGGAATATATAATTCACAACAGTATGCAGTACTGTCTAATGAGCCCATTTTAATTTAGTTTTAACAACTTAGAATCCCATTTCTATCGAATTTCATGATTTCTCCTCAGTACAGCTGGATATATAGCTGAATATAAATCAGATTATAATTGATATGTAACTCACTGGAACCATTGAAAGAAAGTTTTAAATAACCATCCACTCTAATTAATGCTGAATTGCAAGAGCATTCCCAGAGATGTAGGAATGACATCCACATTAATAGTGACCAAATTTATTAGGGTTATTGTTAGTGCATTAAATAGCAAGTGACTGAATGGGAGTTTGGCTTTTATTTTTAAGTGTTAAGCAACTTCATGTGAGGTTTGTGATTACACAGCAGACTGTGCATAATGAAATGAAAAATTAACCTTGAATATTTATGCTTCAGATTTCCAGTGGATGCCACTTCCCTTATCTTTAATAAAACACACTTTTCAGAGGAAGTGTGGTGTTCACCAGAGCACAGTAAGCCTTGTATGGACACCTTGGCAGATGCTGTGGTGTTTTCTTCTAGCAGACAGAGGCAGTAGTGAGACAGTCAGCACGTCAGCTTTCCAAAGTTAGCAACTCAGGCCTCCCTGTTTGCTGTGGGCTTCCCTTACTGGTATTTCTGCTGGACCAAAGGGGTGACATTTTAAAGAGAGTGCCAATGAGATGTGAATATGTAGAATGGTGCCTTCAGTTTGCTTCAGTTCTCTTAAGTGGCCTCTTCTAGCCAGCTGGAAAGTAGTTGGTAAACACTTCACAAGGAACATTTTAATTTTTTTTGTTTTACCAGCAAAATTTGGGATGACATGATATAACTATGTGCCTCTGAGCAGCAGCTGGGACTGGTGGAGTTCAAGTCACCTAACTTTAAATACCTTTAAATTGTGTTGTGCTGTAAGTTAGAACTGAGGCCCATAGGTGACTGTCACACACTACTGTCTGTCCACAGAGCACAAAAACAGCATCAGAACCTCCTCTGGCTCCCTCTGTGTCTGAAGAAGAGGATGAAGATGATGAAGAGGAAGAAGATGACAATGAACCTCCACCTGTTATCGCCCCACGGCCTGAACATACAAAATCAGTAAGTGCCAGCTTTGGTTAGCACTGTGTTTGGTGCAGTGCAGAGCTGCAAGTTTCTGATCAGACAGCACTTGTCGTTCATGGCTGAAGACTCTGAGGGCTGGGGTCCTGCCATGACACAGTGCTTCATCCCAGCCACTGACACCTGGAAAATCAGTTTCCAGCTTTCGTGCTTAGGTGTCAGGTTCCTGGAATTCTGGCAGGGGCTGTGACTTTCTCTTCATGATGCTGTGGGTGTAAAAGCGAGCCAGTTTGTCCACAGTACATGTGCAGGCTCCCTGTCAGCAGAGAGAGCAGTCCAAAGACACAGTTCATATACCTGGCAGAATATGTAGGACACACTGTCCCTTGAGGTACTTGCTCCTCTCCATGGACTTTTTCAGAAAATCCATGAAAATTGAATGTGAAACTGGCCATGAACTTGTAACCCTTCATTTTTTGCCCATTCAGTATGAGAAGCGGGCAGCAAAACCAAACAGTTTTAGAGCCCTGGATGTTGCTGACACCATCTTCCTAAGGGTTTACGCTCGAAATATGATCTTGGGGAGATCTCTGCCATCTTCCTGACACGAGATAATTTCTTCTCACAGATCTACACACGCTCTGTCATTGAACCTGCCGCTGCACCAGCACCAGCTAAAGAAGCCACCACTCCCCAACCTGAAAACTCAAACACAAACACTCTGTACAGAAACACAGACCGGCAGCGGAAAAAATCCAAGATGACAGATGAGGAGATCCTAGAGAAACTGAGTATGTATTGTGTATTTTATGTCTGCTAGACCAGTGTATTTTGTGCATATCTCAGCATTAGCTGTGCCAAATGTTCCTCCTCAGTTCAGTGTCACAGAGTCACTTAAAGCTCCCTACAGAAACTGTTGTTGAGCTTTGAGGGAGGGTGTTCCTCCTGCTTCTGAGGGCAGGTCAGGCTGGATTGGGTTTGTCTGAGCTGCTTCCTGCTCTAAAGGCAAAAGCAGAGGTTGTTTCTGGTTGAGCAGAAGGCTGGGACCTAGTGAGTGACCTAGTGAACTCCTGTGTGCTAATGGCCAATTGAACAGAATATTTGGGTTCCTAAATTCTCTTTAGACTCCTGACTTCTCGCAAGTCATCAGAACCAAAATACTTTGCAGAAATCTGTTGGGGTTTGGGTTTTTGTTCATGGGGGGTTTTTTTGGTGTGTTTTTTTTTTTAACAGTAGACAACTGCAGCATTAAGCTTATTCCTTCAGCTTCAAGTAACTCTCCTGCCCCAGCTATTCTCTTGCTGTCCTTCTTATGAATGTTATTACTGCTCCTACTTCTATAGTTTGTTTTTATAAGAATTCTACAATTTTGTCAGTGATATGTCCTGATTTTTGTCAGAAAATCAGTTGACACCATGGATAGAGAGGAAAAAGGTGTTTCAATGTGCCTGAAAATTAAAGAAAATATTTGTATGATAGCTTTATAATATTTTTATTAATAGCTGCCAGTGCTGTGTTCTCGGTTGGGTTCAGAACAGATCCCAGTTTACTCTGTGTTTACCATTAACTGTTAGTACAAAAAGCATTTTGATTTACACCTCCTTGTGTCTGATCTCAAAGCCAATAATGCTGTGTCTTCAAAGGGAGCAACTGCTCATAAGGGGCTGCAGTCTGGCTGTGGCTTCTTCAGAGTGGTTGTCAAGGCTTCACCTTTTTGTCATACCTGCTTTGCCACTGATGGCTGGTGTGACTGCAGAGGCTGAGACCTTCCTTAGCTGTGAGATTTCAGCTGCTTGCTTAGTGTTCTGCACCCTTAGCAGGTTGACATGAATCTCAGTGCCATTAGGGAGTATCCAAGGGATAAGTTCAATAGCTTTAGCTGAAGGCAGAATGAAATAAATTCCAGAGCAGATAGTTACCTGCAGGTATGTCAGCTTACAGAGAGAGGAATTGTGCTTCTTCAACTGATGCTAAATGCTTGAGGCAGGCTGAGATGTGCAGGTACCCTGCATTATGAACATAAGCGTGTGTATCATTTATTCAGGCTTCTGTATAGGCTGAGTTAGGACTGAGCTCTTGAGTTGTTGGGGGTTATATCTTTGAAGTGTTACATGCTTTCATGCTTTTTCTTTCTTAACAATTTGATACCGAGTGAGCAAGGTCTGAAGGTCTGCCTTGGGCAAATTGTGATGTGGACAATGAAAATCTTTTTGTGCTTTCATGAAGCTATCTGAAAATGGGGAGGATGCTTTTTTGTTAGAGTCCTGGACTAATTATATTTAGGCAGTGTGGTGCTCATCCTGTTTTGTTTTATCTCGTATGACCACTTCACCTTGCCTACTTCCCCCACAACTGTTTTTATGCTACTTTTAGGAAGATGTCCCATGCCCTCTTTTATCTGAAATTGCTTTCATAATTCTTTTCTTCTTGAAGTACCTTTAGTTCTTCTAGAGCTTTCAGAGTTTTATTAGTGAGGAAAGCCTGTATTACCGAGATAAGATCAAACAAAATTCTGTCTGTAATGAAATCATGACTATGTTCTACTGATAACTGTAAAACAGAACTGGCCCAATTCTGCTTTCTTATCCACTTAATTTAGGACTTGATAAAGGAAAGTGCTTAAAGACATCAAAATAGCTGATATGTCTATCTTTTGTCCACAGTAGTGAGTGCCGGTCTGAGCGGGAGCTGCATACCTGTCACTTTGTTGATATTAATGCTGCAAAATTTGATGTGCATTGGCGTAAGCACAGGGAATCAGCCACAAACAACTAACTTAGGAAAGAAGCTACTCAAGTCTTGAGGAAAGATGCTGAAAATCTGAACTGCAAAATCAGTGGTGAATTTGGAAAAATGATTTTTCAAAATCTTTCTTCTTCAGTCTTCTGTATACTTTTCTAATGTTAATGAACCTGCATGAACTTCTGATACCTGTTCTAATGGGTACACAGTTCCATTAACTTGCTGAAAATAGCACCTAGCCATACAGACAGCACAGTGTTGTTCCTGTTGTCCAGCCCAGGCTGAGCACAGCATTCCAGCAGCGTTTGGTTTACTGCTGCAGAGCCTTGTGGGGTTGTGAGCCACAGGGTGTGAGACAGTCTGGCTCCATCACCCATTGTGGAGTTGGTGCCACTGAAAGCTGCAATTAAATCTTGCTCTGTTTGGTGCCTTCTTGCCCACTCGGAGATGTAGGGAGTCTGAACGGGAAGGAAAGAAAGCAATAATTAGGATATTGTCTTTGTGTCTCATGAAAGAGCCAAAATCTGATAGACTCAAACAAATCTGAAGGCTTAATTAAAGAAACAATATTGTTTTTTCTGGTCCAGTAATTTCCTAGCTAAAATGCAGGCAATGAAGCCTAAGGTGATGGCTCAATGCAAATGACTTCTAAAGATTTACCTTGGAATTTACATCATGGAAATAGTTTAAGATGAGTTCAGAAGGAAAGACTTCCAGTGATCCACAGCGTATTTTTTTTTACTGATCTGGCAGTATCCCTGTATGACAAATACAAACATACACTTATTTGTTTACCTGTGCTTCCAAAACAAAACTAGGTGATGCACGATGCACTCTAAGTAGTAACAAACATGTCTTCCCCCTGTCAAGGCCATTTTTCTGGAGCAGAGGCTTTAGCATCCAAATGGGCATGTGACCGGATGCCTAGCCAGGAATCCTGCCTGCCAGCACGGCAAGAAGACAGGGCATCAACACCATCTGGTGCACTCCCTGCTAAAATAATTTTGCAGCCCTTGGCAAGAGTGCTAATGGGAGCTGCAGGAGAGGAGGTTTCCTTTGCCCCACAGTACTCGCTCCCCTCTCTCAGCGCTCCAGGAACGCCAGGCAGTGCCCATTGTGGATGGCAGTGGGAGCCTGCCCACTGGCCTGGGATTCCAACAGTCTCAAGTATCCTGAAGTGGTCCTGCCCTGCTATGCCAGCCTGCAAGGGTCAGAGGAACTGGATCATCTGGAACCCAAGCTGAGGGTGTAGCGCTTTCAGAACCTGGTTAACTTTTCATAGTTTCATCTCGTTGAAACACATACCATAAAACAAAAGGTCATTCTGCTTCTCTAGAGCGGGTTTTCACTACAGAATAACTCTTCAGTAGAGAAGAACATGACCAGAGGACTCTGGGCTGTCTTCTGCATCACATCACCTGGACTTGTGAAAGGATCAGCATCTCGTTTGGGCAGCTGTCCATGTCACCAGCGCTTGAGAGGCATTGCTGTCCTTTGTTACCCATTCCAGTTGTGCTGGTTTGTGAAGACCAGTGTGTGGGTAGTGTTGAGAGGGGGAGTCCAGTGGTTGTGACTGATCTGTGTCAGGTTGAAGACAAACAGTGTGGTTCCTCAAGCAGCACAAGCAAGATTGTCTTCAGAACTTAGCCCGGTAATCAGTCATGGAGGTCTTAGATCTAAAATGCCATCATTCTTGATGATAACATGAGATGCTGTTCTTTAAAAGGATAAAGGCATTCTTTTGGCAAACTCCTGATAGGTTGAGAAGATCCTCTCCTCTCCTGGAAACACTTTTCCAATGTTCTTCCTGCTCTGGAAATGGTGCCTTTTCATAAAAAAATATTCCAGAACCCAAGGTGCATTTAATCTTCAGAAGTGTTAAACCTTTTGTTGCATCAGAGTGTTTATTCCCAAGAAAATAAGGGCACTGTTGTTCCAGCTCTCCTTAATGTTTGTAGAGGACAAACTCTTGCACTGGTACCTGTTCTTTTCTGATCTCTGTCTGCTCTTAATGTTTCTCCATGTGCTTTGTTTTCTGTCGAGGTGCCCCTTTAGAGGACTGTAGGAAATCAGTCTTTGCAGAGGCCATCTGTGCTACGGAGCTGCCTCTGGTGTTGCTGTTGTTGTTACCCAACTGACTACAAAGGGCTCAGCAATGGGGCTGCATTTCGGGTCTGCTGGAAGGCAGGATCTCCGTTTTGAAGTCAACATCTTGCATTTTGTTTCTTTCAGGGAGCATTGTGAGCGTGGGAGATCCTAAAAAGAAGTATACTCGATTTGAAAAAATTGGCCAAGGGTAAGTCCAATCCCAGTTACTTATGCAGAACCACGAGCCACGTGTTTTGCTGGTGTAATATCAAGCATGAAGTCAGGCAAGCTCCAAACATGTTCAGACACTGGGTTTAGATCCTTCTGTCTCTCAGTACTGATCAGAACTTGCAACTGTGGTCAGAAGGCATCATCAAAGTCAACTTGATGCTGGCAGTATCTTGTCTGTGACAAGGAGCAGGACCTGGAAGATCTCCTGTCCGTCAAGTGTGTGGCACTTGTTTGCTTGTTTTCTTAGGAGAAATAATTTTTGTGTGTCTCAAAATAATACACCGCACTCAGCAAAGGAGAAAAAACTTTTATTACCTAAAAGAGCAACTCAGATAACAGTTCTCAACATTTCTTTCCGACACTTCGGTTAAAACAATATTCTAAACTATAACCACATAGTTTAGAAACTGAAACAGGAGATTAAAGGAAAAGCTCTCTTTTCTAGCAGAGGTAGTAAAAAGCAAAAGTTCAGTAATAGACACAGTGTTGATGCACTTGAGAGAAAAATGCATCATCTGCGTGATGGCAGGTCCTTTATGGATCCTGCAGGTTTTAGGCATTTACTGAAAGTAATCACCCAAGCTATTCCCTTCTGAAACTCAGCTTTGCTTACTGTAAATCAGATTGATTTGAAATACTTCCTATGTGAGGAGGCAAGAACAAAAGAGCTTGCCTCAAAATTAGGTATCTGACTTGCATTTTAAATATGGACTGCCTGCACCGTCACAGTTTCCTTGGCAGTGTTGTAGTTCCAGGAGGGCTGGCACCATCTGTGTCACACCAGGATCACGCCGCTGTCAGTGTAATACAGAAGCTGTTTACTGGCATCAGGAGATATTTTTCTGCCTTAACTATTTGTGAGGTTTGAGCTCAGGGTAGCCTGTTGCTGACCTAGAATGGATACATACTGCAGAAAGGCAGACACATGCTCATGCTCTTTCTCTGGCAAGTTTTATCTTGGATCTCAGGTTTGGTAAGGCCCTTGTGGGAAGGTGTTTCTGCTCCATTCATTGTATAAAAACCCCTTCTCAAATTCCAGCTTGCTTTCTGCTTGAAGCTTTGGTTCTTCCTGTCGTTTGTAAAATGTCAGTGGACACTTAGGGCTGTTCCCATCTCTCAGAAGTGTCAGCTGAAGAAGTGAGAGCAGAATAAACATGCCTGTGAAGCAGATGACTGCTGTCACCGTGAGAACGTGAGCGTCACCCTCACGGTCTTTTATTTTGATAGTCCTAGGAGTGAGCCTTGGAATACCTTGACAGCTGGTGGAAAGACAAGTGGCCAATAGCTGGCCTAAAAGGGTATCTAAATTGATTTCCTCCAGCTTTTAGTACAGCCTGAAGACTGCATGCCCTCCTTAGAGAGGAGTGAGTGTGCTGCCATAACCAACTCGTGCCTGTAATACCACAGGTCAATTTACAGTGATAGGGAAAGATCCTGAAGCAAAAAAATCATCAGGAAAGTAATCAAACAGGATGCTCAGGAGCACCCAAAGTGCTGCACAGCTGAAGTTGGCATGTCTGTCTGCAGCAGGGCTGGGCTGTGAGGCACTGCCTCAGAAGGTGCTGAAACAATAGATTCCTTAACCTGCTCTAGCTGTGACCTCTCAGGATGGCTGGAGAACTGTTTCCTTGCATGCTGGAGAAAGCTGTGTTTAGATCCTTTCCTCAGATGGCTGTCATGTGCTCAGGGTTCTCAGAATGAGAGTGTGGTATTACCCGAGTTTGCCAGATGGATTCAAATAAGAGGTGTGAGAAGGCCCAACTGGACTGTGTGTTACATTCCATGGAAAAAACACACGCACGGAGACACAAAGGAAAAAAGGGAAAAAAAGCACCCTAAATACAACAAGGCAAAATGGAAAAGTTTTAAATCTATTGCATTCCAGTTTTTGTAGACACCCTCCCCCTTAGGTTTTGAATTAAAATGGTTTGGCATGTACCTTGGAGATTTGCACCAGCTCTTTTCCTTCATGTTGGGCCTCAGTTTTCTCTTGGACACCCTGGATGGCTGAGAGTTGATGGGCTGCTGTGCTGTTGACTGAAGAGTCAATGAACCCAAGTATTTTATAAACACTCCCGGCAGCAGAGATCTCCTCTCTGGGCTGGCTTTCACTCCCAGGGACTAAACCTTTTCTCATTTCTTTGCTGCTGTTTTGTTTCTAGGGCTTCAGGAACTGTTTATACGGCCATTGACATCGCCACAGGACAAGAGGTAAGTGTCAAAAACCCCAGCAGATTTTGCAGCTGTTGAGTGCTCTCCCCTCTGGTCTGAGCTGTGGGTGGAGCTTTAGGTGGCCAGTACATCTTTCCTGCAAAAGCTGTTCCTCTGAAGCATGTACTGGTGTCAGCTGGCAAAATCCATCCAGCTGTCTTCAGCAATGCTGGAACTGAGGTGTTGAGAAATGCCTGAAAAGGTGCCTGCGAATTCCTGGGATCAATAAGGGCCTTGGTGCTCTCTGTGCTTGGCTGGATGCTTCACCCATAGTTTTTAAGGCCAATTGTAAGAGATTTATTTTTTACTTTGTCTTCAGAACAGGTTGGTGCTCTCTGCACTATTGTTGGTCCCACCCTGGTACCGTGTTACATAATCCCCCAATGTTTTTTTTTAATGGAGAGAGATCTGTTAAGAAATCCCAGCAAGCTTTTGTGCTGATAAAAAGTAGATAAGTTTTACTGCCAGTGTAAATGTATTGGTTTAGAAATTGCTGCGTCTATTCCCCAGTGTGCATGAAGTTGTGCTTTTACAGAGAATGCTGGTTCAGATGTACAATTTAGCTCTGTATCTACAGCATAAAATCTGCCTATGCATGTGGCCACAGATAGGTTAGCAATACAGCTTGTAATGTTGAAAGATCTGTCATAATGAGACAGGTCACATGAAAGTGGTCACAGATTCCCCTCTTGCTGTGAGGAATAAATAGTTTCATTACATCACTTAATTTCAGAAAGACTTTGTCCATATTAACTGCAAGAAAGAAGGAGGGCAGTGGTATCTTTCAGAGAAGGACATACTGGCTCAGTCTTAATTACTAAAGCTATTGCATCAACAAGCTGATGGTGACTGCCATCGTTTGGGCCCAATTTATCTTAATCCCAGGTTTGGACAGTAATACTGATTACCATTTCTTCCATTATGTGTTTGATCTTCAAACTATAATTAAGGAGAGGTCATGTTTTGGGCACAATTTTGTGTTTTAGTCATACTGCAGCTGGGAAGAATAGAGTGGTGTTTTGCTCTGGTGTCAATGACAGCTCATTATGGTCATCCTGTTAGTAATAAGCAGCCGAGGTAGTGTCTTGGAGAATCCCACTGCTCTTTGGGGCTCCAACTTCAGATTCCTGAGTTCTCATTTCTGGCTGTCAGCAAAGACTCAGATGTGAATCTTACTGGTAGTTTCTTATCCACCTGCAGTGCTGTACTTGCTAACTGTGCCTAGATTGGGGGTTCCAAGGGGTCTAAAAGCCCTAAGACCTCCTTTTAACCCTGGGTATATCCATAAAATACCAAAGCATGGATTATTTCTTTTTAAACCCGGACAGTAACTGCAAATGTAAAGTGTGTTAACAAATGTTCCTTACAAGAGCAAAATCAAAATTCAAGAAGTTGGGAATTGCTAGGATTGTATTTTTGTTGTGGACCCTTAATGATCTTTTTAGGATAGCATTTTATCCATAATGTATGTCTATGTTTGCTTTGTTAAGCAACCAAGAGTAGCAGCAGTTGCTGATACAATCAAAAATCATATAATTACTCACTCCTTGTTCATTCTGATCTTGTGCAACAGACTACTCAAGTTAATGGTTTTCCATGTAATTTTAGGTGGCCATAAAGCAAATGAATCTCCAACAGCAGCCCAAAAAGGAACTAATTATCAATGAAATCCTGGTCATGAGGGAAAATAAGAATCCTAATATTGTTAACTACTTAGACAGGTAAGTAGTTCTGGTATTATCACATGAATATTTGTTCACACACTGCAAACCAAAGATCAAAAAACTCCTTTGGTCACTGGCAGAACATGGAGCTCTTTATTATTTCTCTGCACATCTCCAGTGGATGGCATTTGCTCTGCATTAATCTTTTCTGGCATATGTAGTTTGAAGCCTTGTTTTCAAAAACCTGGACCAGCCATATCTTACTAAAATGACAGCCTGTCAGTTCACTACCTCCATGTTGTTCTGGAGTTTGTTTTTTTCTATGTCTTATGTAGAAATTATTTCCTTTGGGCTTTTCCCAACAATTTTCCATTACTGTGGATGCAAGACTAGGTTCTTGTTTCCAGAAACACCTAATCTGCCAGGTTTTAAATTTTCTTTCCTGTTTCTGGATGTATTTTTTTTGCAAGTTTCCAAACACTTGATCAACTTCTCTCCTCAGTGGTGCACACCTTCCTCTCATGGATGAGTCTGAAAGCTATATTTCCTTGTTCCCAGAGTTAATGGTGGAATTTATGAGTTAAGATGGTGAACTGGCTGGTGGCATGTGCCGATTCCAGATTTATCTTCGCCATTACTAAACTGCATTTTTCACTTGCTTGTCACCTAAGACATCTTCTTTTTCATGGATGTGCCTTTCCCATTTAGACTGCACAGATTCCAAGTACTGTAGAACCTAGAAGGAATGTCCTTTATTCATTTTATTCTGTCTTCACTTAAAAGTGACCTGGAAACAAAAATCAGCTGTAGAGCTATGATTATTAGGTAAGTTAGCTATGCACATTCATCTGCACACCACTGTTTTCTCCTTTCAGCTACCTTGTGGGTGATGAGCTGTGGGTGGTGATGGAGTACTTGGCTGGAGGCTCTTTGACCGACGTTGTCACCGAGACGTGTATGGATGAAGGACAGATAGCTGCTGTCTGTCGGGAGGTGAGGGGTCCCCCTTGTGCTTTGGTTTGCACAGACAGGGTGCTGCTTCTGTTTCTGTGGTGCTGTTATTATACAGAGTAGAAAGGGCATGTCCACTGCAGCAGCATCATTCCGTCTGTGTTTGTCTTTAGCAACAATTGACGTGTCTCTTCCAAAAGCTGATCTGCCTTCACTCAGAAAGATAGGACTCTAAGAGTGTTGAAGCAGCAAGCTCTTCCTCTTGACAGCACCGTGTTCTGCCATTACTCACCATTGCCCTGGAAAGGAAATCTCATAGAGCCATGTCCTTTTTTTGTGTGATGAAATCACATCGTGACTTTTTACCCTCACGTTTCTTTTTTTCTCCACCAGTGCCTGCAAGCCCTGGATTTCCTTCATTCCAACCAAGTGATTCACAGAGACATCAAAAGTGACAATATTCTTCTTGGGATGGATGGATCTGTCAAATTGAGTAGGTGTTCTTGGTCAAGTGCAGTGTTCCTGGGATGTGGTGTGGGGCTGCTTTTGAGTGACTGGCAGTACCCCAAAAATGGTGGTTTTGGGCGTGCACGGAGCCCTGCTGCAAGCTAAGGGCACAGCTGCAATGTGCAGAGAGGTCTAGAGAGGAACAAGGTGTCAGGAGTGGCTTTGGTTTGTGTGTGTCCCTTCCAGAGCAGAGGGAGTTACAATCTAAAGCTTCAAGTGAATGAATAAAAGCCACTGTATGAAATTTGAGGGTTTCTTCAAGTGGCCAATTCTGTATTTCCCTGACTACAGCCCTGAGGAAACGCCGCTTTTCCAGTTTGATTCAGCTCTGCATTCTCAGACTTAAAATGGGGAATTCTTTTGCTTGCTTTCATGATTCAAACTGGCTTCAACAGTATTTGTTTTTCTCCTCAGCTGATTTTGGCTTCTGTGCTCAGATCACCCCAGAGCAGAGTAAACGGAGCACAATGGTGGGGACTCCTTACTGGATGGCACCAGAAGTTGTAACAAGAAAAGCATACGGCCCCAAGGTGGACATCTGGTCACTTGGGATCATGGCAATAGAAATGGTGGAAGGAGAACCTCCCTACCTTAATGAAAATCCTCTCAGGGTAAGGTGAAATACTATCAGATACCACTGCCTTTCTAATCTGTGCCATATTTTGTCTTCCATGAGATAAAATCCCATTCACATCAGCTTGAATTAGTTCTGTGAAGGCCCACTTCTAAAAATGTTCCTGGAGTACATCAGCATCTGCTGCAGCTTTGATTGCATCACTGGGAGAACCTTAGAAGGGAAGTGACATGTGCCAGTGCAGAAACTTGCCATTTTGGCCTTCAGCAGTGCTTGAAATTTGTCATGCACTTTTTGAGCTTTCTTTGAGCTGTATCTCTGAATGACAAGAATTTTTCAGTGGCAAGTTTCTCCAATTGAAGACCTGTTATGAAAAGCATTGCAGCTGTACCTGCAGGCACGGAACTCTTTGGAGGCAGTCTCAGCTGCCTCCAAACAGGAGAGCTTATAAGCAAGACTGGTTTTTACAGCAAAGATTTTTAGCTGATGGCACACAGTAGTTGTTGGATTTCTTGAAATACGTAATGAACATATTTCTTTCATAGCCCAACCACTTTCTCCATGTCATCAAGCTTGAGCTTTCAATAATCCAACTACCCAAACCTCCTGTTTCTTGCCTGGCAGTTTCTGAGATGGGAACATCATTAATGCATTTACTTGAGTATCAGAATTAGCAG